>NC_088684.1:4961113-5272171 GCF_028017835.1 Emys orbicularis | reverse complement strand
AAGTTTTGCTAATGCATCTCTCAATCCTGACCCTGTGAGAAGACCTCATGACCAGTATGGAGAGTGCGTTGTGCTGAGGCATGTGTGACTGGTATTGCCTCTAGTCTGAGCCCTTTAGACAGTTGCACCCATTTCCCAGAATCAGACTTTGACTTCACCAGCACATTGGAATCGGCGATCACCCATGGTGTGGAGCAGCTTAAGCACTGCCGGAGTCTCTAGAGCACACACAGTCGAGGCAGGCAGGAGCAACATACCAAAGTGAGGCAGAGTTTGGAGAGCACTGAGAATGAGTCCTAACCATATGAAGTGCCAGGCGTATCAGTGGCCATCGTCTACTGCTCTGCTAATCCCACTGAGTGATGGTGGTGGTGCTCTCTGCTACCTCCATTTGCCAGTCCTCCACTTGATTTTAGAGTTGTAAGCAGAAGAGTCTTTTGCAATGTCTCTCTCCAGCTGCTTCTATTCATGCAGGTGCCTTTAACTACCTGAAGGAGAACTTCTCCAACGCCCCCAGCCTGGACATGAGCACTGCCTCGCTGAACATGCTTGTGCGACTGATGATTGCGCAGGTGCAGGAGTGTGTCTTTGAGAAGGTCACCCTGACCAGCGCCCAGAATGACTTCTTCACTCAGCTGCAGATCGCACAAGAAGCAGCCAGGGTACACATCGCTGCACAGCTTCTGTTTGAACCCGGCAAAGCTGCCCATCTCTTGTGGCTTTACTCAGCAGAGCTGTCTGGGGTGTGGCGGGAAGAGAGGAAAACCAGCAGGGAGGAACATGCAGAACCCTTGAGCAAGGGGAGATCTAGGAGGAAGCACAGCTGGCTTGGGAGGATGAGGCATGCCCTGTGGGGAAGCAGTGGGATGGGATGGGACTACATGGAGCTGTGATTGCTGCAATGAGCAAGGGAGGCACTGCAGGCTGTGCACACTGATTGCCCCCCTGGGGGAAATGCGACCATTAGTCACAGCTCTCGGGAGGGGCAGCCATCGGTTTCCTGGGTACTCCACGCCTGAATTGTGAGCTGAGCACTTGTAAATATTGTTAAATCTTAATCCATATTTCCAAAAAATAAGGAATCCTCTGTGAGAATTGGGGCTAAGTCACACGAGTCCTTAGTTGAAACAATCTCGTGACCGGAATGGATCACTCAATTACCCTGTTCTCTTCACTCCCTCTAAAGTGTCTGGCACTGGCCACTGTCAGACAGGATACTGGGCTGGATGAACCCAGTATGGTCGTTCTTGTGCTCTTAAGAGAAGTGGGGGGGATGAGCGGGGTCCCAAAGGACTGGAGAAGGGCAAACCTAGTACCTGTCTTTAAAAATGGGAACAAAAAGGACCCAGGAAATTAATTATAGACCAGTCAGTCAAACTTTGATACCTGAAAAATACTGGAACAAACTATTAAACAATCAGTTTGTAAGCACCTAGAGGATAATAAGGTTATAAGGAATGGATTATACTGGCTTGGCTTGATTGGTTCTTGACTAATGTCTTCCTTTGATGGGGTTACTGGGCTAGAGAATGGGGAGGGGAAGCAGTAGACATGATGTATCTTGATTTTAGTCAGATTTTAACAGTCGCACATGACATTCTCATAAACAAACTAGGGAAATGTGGTCTAGATGAAATTACAATAAGGCAGGTGTACAACTGGTTGAAAGTATCAGAGGGGTAGCCGTGTTAGTCTGAATCTGTAAAAAAGCAACAGAGGGTCCTGTGGCACCTTTAAGACTAACAGAAGTATTGGGAGCATAAGCTTTCGTGGGTAAGAACCTCACTTCTTCAGATGCAAGTAATGGAAATTTCCACAGGCAGGTATAAATCAGTATGGAGATAACGAGGTTAGTTCAATCAGGGAGGGTGAGGTGCTCTGCTAGCAGTTGAGGTGTGAACACCAAGGGAGGAGATTGTAGTTGGCTACCCATTCAGTCTTTGTTTAATCCTGATCTGATGGTGTCAAATTTGCAAAAGAACTGGAGCTCAGCAGTTTCTCTTTGGAGTCTGGTCCTGAAGTTTTTTTGCTGTAAGATGGCTACCTTTACATCTGCTATTGTGTGGCCAGGGAGGTTGAAGTGTTCTCCTACAGGTTTTTGTATATTGCCATTCCTGATATCTGACTTGTGTCCATTTATCCTCTTGCGTAGTGACTGTCCAGTTTGGCCAATGTACATAGCAGAGGGGCATTGCTGGCACATAATGGCATATATAACATTGGTGGACATACAACCGCATCTGCTCCAACCCCTCAGACAGAGACCAACACCTAACAAGATCTTCACCAAGCATTCTCAAAACTACGATACCCACACAAGGAAATAAAGAAACAAATCAACAGAGCCAGACATGTACCCAGAAGCCTCCTGCTACAAGACAGGCCCAAAAAAGAAACCAACAGAACTCCACTGGGCATCACCTACAGTCCTCAGCTTAAACCTCTCCAACGCATCATCAGTGATCTACAACCCATCCTGGACAATGATCCCTCACTTTCACAGACCTTGGGAGGCAGGCCAGTCCTCGCCCACAGACAACCCGCCAACCTTAAGCATATTCTCACCAGCAACCCCGCACCGCACCATAACAACTCTAACTCAGGAACCAACCCATGCAACAAACCTCGATGCCAACTCTGCCCACATATCTACACCAGCAACACCATCACAGGACCTAACCAGATCAGCTACAACATCACCGGCTCATTCACCTGCACGTCCACCAATGTTATATGCCATCATGTGCCAGCAATGCCCCTCTGCTATGTACATGTGCCACAGGACCCTCTGTTGCTTTTAACTGGTTGAAAGACTGTACTCAGCGTAGTTATCAATGGCTTGCTGCCCATCTGGTGGGGAGGCATATCTAGTGGGGTCTGATCCTGGGTCCAGTACTAGTCAATAGTTCATTAATGACCTGGGTAACAGAGTGGAGAATATGCTTATAAAATTTGTGGATGTCACCAATTTGGGAGGGGTTGGAAACATTTTGGAGGACAGGATTAGAAGTCAAAATCACCTTGACAAATTGGAGAATTGGTCTGAAATCAACAAGATGGAAAGTCAGTTAAAACAAGTGCAAAGTACTACAGTTAAGAAGGAAAAAAATCAAATACTCAAATACAAAATGGGAGAATAACTGGCTAGGTGGTAGTACTGCTGAAAGGAACTGGGGGTTATAGTGGATCACCAATTAAATGAGTCAATCATGTGGTGCAGTTGTGAAAAAGGCTAATATCATTTTGGGGTGTATTTAACAGGAATGTCATGTAAGACATGGCATTGGTGAGGTCTCAGCTGAAGTACTTTGTCCAATTCTGGGCACCATGCTCTAGGAAAGAGGTGGACAAAATGGAGAGAGTCCAGAGAAGGGCAACAAAAATGATAAAAGTGTGTGTGTGTGTGTGTGTGTATAGTGGAAAAGGGGGGGGGGCATGTTTAGTCTTGAGAAAAGCGGGGGAGGAGGGAACTGACAAATCTTCAGATACGTTAAAGGCTGTTATAACAAGGACGGTGATTAATTGTTCTCAGTGGCCACTGAAAGTAGGACAAGAAGTAATGGGCTTAATCTGTAATATGGGAGATTCAGGTTAGATATTGGGGAAAACTTTTTAACTATAAGGGTAGTTACATTCTGGAGCAGGCTTCCAAGGGAGGTTGTGGAATCCCCATCATTGGAGGTTTTCAAAAACAGGTTGGACACACACCTGTCGGGGATGGTTTAGGTTTACTTGGTCCTGCCTCAGTGCCCAGGGGGCTGGACTTGAAGATCTATTGAGGTCCCTTCCATTCCTATGTTTCTGTGATGACATAACTGCATTTTCTAATCTTACTTAAGGATAATTTGCTAATTCTATTCATAAACAATGGTTAAGCTCATAAATCATTCCACTTTGCACCACAGCAGTTAGTAATGCTATCCACATGTAGTGCTAAACTCCCATCCAGGTGCTAAATATAGACCAAGAATATGTTGGGTGTTTAAAAGATGCTCACACTCCAGCTATGACTCCATAGAGCCCTCCCTAATTTCTGAAGAGTCTTACAGCTCTACTAAGATGACACTTCAGGGTGAAGCCAGGATGATATCTTGGCTTGGGGTCATTAATGCTGTAGGCCCTCTGAGTGTTCCTTCAGCTGCTGTGAATGCACTGGGTGGAACAAGTCAGGGACTAAACTCACTTAGTTCTGGGATTTAGGAGACCTGGGATTTATTGTGTGTAGCCTTGGTCAATTCACTTAACATCTATGTGCCTTAGTTTTCCGAAGCATAAAGCAAGGATAATCTTTCCAGTCTTTGAGCTCTAGAGATAAAAATGCTATATAAGTTTGACATACTGTTATGATTTTAATTATACTGCGTTGTATTGTAACAAACACAAGTAGTTGTGCCACAGAAGTTAGAGCTGAAAAAAGCCTGCTAGGTTGCCTGACACACTCACTGCTAGTGCAGGATTGTTCTCTGCCAAATATTTTCTGTTGCTTTGGCCACTCTAATCTTTGTCCCAAGTGATGAGGCTTCCACCCCATCCCTCAAGACTATTTAGCCTCTGACTTCCAGAAGCTGGGAGTGGACAAGAGGGGATGGATCACTCGATGATTGTCTGGTCTGTTCAGTTCATTACCTCTGAAGCATTTGGCATTGGCCTCCGTCAGAAGACAGGATACTGGGCTAGATGGACCATTGGTCTGACCCAGTATGGCTGTTCTTATATTCGTAATCCACAGCCTCACAGTTAGACTGGTGTCTGATTGGAACCTTCTCATTAATAGCCTGTGTTTTGATGGTTGCAGGTTGAAGAAGTCTACTCGTTGGTGCATCAGACCATGACCCAGGTTCACGTGAAGGATTATGTACCTTTCTCATGGGCCACCATGGTCCATGTCAAGTCTGAGCATTTCAAGGCCCTCTCCCACTACTATGCTGCCGTGGCACTTTGTGACTGCCCCTGTGAGTATCAATCCTACAGCTGACCTGCAGCCCAAAGGCGGCTGTGCTGTCACCTAAACGCTTGTTTATCTTAAGTCTTCATGTAGCATTCATCAAAGCAACAGCTCAGCACTTGGCCCCTCAAGGTTCAAATGTGGGACATGAGCAAAAATGAGGGGGACACAGAAATAATAGTGCAGGAAGCATAATGCCTTGTGGGACGTTTTAACATAAACAGAACTGTCTGTAACCTCACTTAATCTGAAACTGAGGACAGGGTGTGTAGCGGAGGCGAACTTGATACACTGCCTGCCTGCTGCTTGTATAATGTTTGTAAAGGCCTTTGAGAGCACTGGCTAAAAAGTGCAATAGGAATGCAATATGCTCTCCATTTCAGAGTTGCAACAGAGACATGGGAGTAAATAGCAAGGAAAGGAGAGGGCTTGTGGAGTGTTGATCCAGCACTTGCCAATCAGTACGGTATCTCTAAGGCTGCAATAAGAAGTATTCCACTTAGCATTCTGTACCTAGCACTGCCTGTGGGTGCCCTGTGCCCGCCGAGTGAAGGGGTAAGGCTAGTACAGGGAGACTGCTTCAGAAAAGTTCATTAAGGCCCTGGCCTGGGACTTGGAAGACCTGAGTTCAATTCCCAGCTCTGCCACAGACTCCCTGTGTGACTCAAGGCAAGTCACTTAATATCTCTGTCTCCATTCCCCATCTGTCAAATGGAGAATATTTCTTTTCTCCCACCTTCTGTCTGGTTTGTCTGTTATGTGTATATACACAGTGCCTTGCACAGTGGAGCACCAATCTTGTTTGGGGCCTCTAGACCAGGGGTCGGCAACCTATGGCACGCGTGGCAATTTTTAATGGCAAGCTGCTGCCTGCCGGGGTCCCGCTCAGCCCGCTGCCGAACCCTGGCAGTGGGCTGAGCCGGACCCTGGCAGGCAGCAGCGTGCCATTAAAAATCCTGCCCGACCCAGCCCGCTCTTCTCCGCCCCCCACCTACTGCTCTCTCTGGCGGGGGCAGAAGCAAGCTTGGTCCTGCCGGCTGCTGCTGTAGGGCAGGCTCCACCGGTAGCCAAGCTTCCCCCTCCCCTGCCTCTTCCCCCAGCATGCTGTGTTGAGCCCCGCCTCCTCTCCCTCCCTGCCACCGATGGCCCTTGCAAGGGAGGGGAGAAGAGCAGCCCCAGACCGGTAAGGAGGCGGAGAAGAGGCAGGGGGAAGGGGGGTAGGAGCGGGGCATATTCCTCCAGCCGCCGGCCCCGCTCAGCCCGCCGCCAACCTGGGGTTCTGGCTGCTGGCCCCTTGCCAGCCGGGGTTCCGGTCGCAGGCCCCGCTCAGCCCGCTGCCGACCTAGGTGAACGGAACCCCAGGCTGGCAGCGGGCTGAGCAGGCTGGCGGCTTAAGATCAGCATTTTAATTTAATTTTAAATGAAGCTTCTTAAACGTTTTGAAAACCTTGTTTACTTTACATACAACAGTAGTTTAGTTATATTATAGATAGACTTAGAGAGAGAGAGACCTTCTAAAAAAGGTTAAAATGTATTACCGGCACGCGAAACCTTAAATTAAAGTGAATGAATGAAGACTCAGCACACCACTTCTGAAAGGTTGCCAACCCCTGCTCTAGACAGTACAGTAATATAAACAGCTGACTTCAGAACACATACATCTTGATTTTTGAAATTTAAGTAATACTTTTACAATGGCACAGCTCCACAAAGGGGCACCGAGCCAGGCACCGTCCGTGGCCCAGGGCAGGGGACGCACCCCGGAGGATCAGCCCGCTGAGGAGGACTTACAGGAGGATGAGGACGCTCAAAAAGCCATGACCTCCTCCTCCTCACCAGATGAAGCCGTGGCGGGCACAACAGTGTCCGGCCCTCCCCCAATTGACCACCGGGCACACCAGGACCTGCTCCGCCGGGTGGCCCTCAACTTGGGGTTGCAGGCGGAGGAGACGGTCGAGCAGGAGGACCCCATGGTAGACATTCTCAGCCCGGAGGGTCCCTCCAGGATTGCTCTTCCATTGATAAAGACCGTACAGTCAAACTATAAGACTGTGTGGCAGACGCCAGCCTCCTCTGCGCCGACCGCACAGGGCGTCGAGAGGAAGTACTTTGCCCCATCCAGGGGGTTTGACTTCCTCTTCTCCCATCCGGCCCCATGTTCGCTGGTAGTTTCGGCGGTCAACGAAAAGGAGCGGCATGGCCAGCAGGCCCCGGCCCCCAAGGCCAAGGAGGCGAAACGATTAGACCTCTTCGGCAGGAAGGTCTACTCGTCGGGAGGCCTCCAGTTGCGGATCGCGAACCAGCAGGCGATCCTCAACAGACATAACTTTAACTCCTGGGCGTCGGTGTCCAAGTTCAAGGAGGCCCTGCCTCAGGGGTCCCAGCCCGAGTTTGCGGCCATTGTGGACGAGGGAAAGGCGGTGGCCAAGACTTCATTACAGGCCTCGCTCGACTCGGCCGATGCGGCCGCCAGGACTATCGCGTCCAGAGTGGTGATGAGACGTTCAGCGTGGTTGCAAGCGTCTGGTCTTCCTCCAGAGGTGCAAAACACCCTCCAGGACCTTCCGTTTGAAGGGACGGGGTTGTTTTCGGAGCAGACTGATGCCAGGCTCCATGGCCTCAAAGATTCGCGGGCTACCCTCAAGTCCTTGGGGATGCATACCCCCGTGACGCAGAGGAAACCCTTTAAGCCACAGCCTCCACAGAGGCATTACCAGCCTCGCCCTCGACACGAGCCTTACCGTAGGCGGGGCAGAGACAATAGGCGTAGGCGCAACAATACGCCTAACCAGGGTCAAGGCCAGGGCAATAACAACGGCAAGCCGCAGCTGGGCAATAAACAAGGATTTTGAAGACGCGATCGAGGACAGCGTACCGATCTCTTCCCCGGATCCTCCCCTGTGTTTCAGGGACCGCCTATCCCGTTTTTTCCGTGCCTGGTCCCATATAACATCAGATCATTGGGTGCGCCGCACGGTAGAGTCAGGATATGCCCTCCAGTTTTCCTCGCCCCTCCCCCCCCCGTCCCTCTTCAGGGACCCCTCTCACGAGCAACTCCTTATGCAGGAGGTACGGACCCTCCTCGCTGTAGGGGCGGTGGAAGAGGTTCCTCCAGACCTCAGAGGAAAGTGGTCTATTCCAGATACTTCCTCATTCCCAAGGCAAAAGGGGGCCTCCGTCCTATCCTGGACCTTCGCAAGCTGAACAAGTACTTGCAAAAACCACGTTTCCGTATGGTCTCCCTCGGTACCATCATTCCTTCCCTGGATCCGGGGGATTGGTACGCTGCCCTCGATATGAAAGACGCGTACTTTCACATCGCTATCCGCCCGCCCCACCGGCGGTTCCTGCGCTTCACTATCCAACAGCGCCATTTTCAGTTTGCGGTCTTGCCCTTCAGCCTGGCAACGGCCCCACGTGTCTTCACGAAATGCATGTCCGTGGTGGCGGCCTTCCTTCGGAAGCGACGGATGCGCGTCTACCCATACCTAGACGACTGGCTCCTAGCGGGCTGGTCAGAGGCAGAGGTTCACGCCCACGTGACTCTGGCGCTACAAGTGTTCCGCGATCTCGGCCTGTTGGTCAATGTGCCCAAGTCCTCACTAGTCCCCACACAGAGACTGGAGTTCATAGGGGCAGTCCTGGACTCGGTGGCGGCGAGGGCGAGCCTTCCCGTGTCGCGTTTCCGGGCAATCCAGGAGGCCGTGACCTCCATCCAGAGATTCCCCACAACCACGGCCAGACGTTGCTTACAACTCTTGGGGCACATGGCGGCATGCACCCACGTGGTTGGACACGCCCGCCTCCGGCTCCGGCCTCTGCAGCTGTGGTTGGCCCAAGTATATCGCCCCAACAGCGACCCATTAGACATGGTTGTCACGATCCCGGCCCCGGTATCGAACGCCCTCTGTTGGTGGCTCGACCAACAGCAGGTCTGTGCGGGGGTCCCGTTCGCCGCCCCACAACCAGTTCTGACGTTGGTGACAGACGCGTCGGACCTGGGTTGGGGGGCGCACCTAGGGGACCTACGCACTCAGGGCTTGTGGTCCAGGGAGGAACAGTCGCTTCACATCAACCTGAAGGAGCTGAGGGCGGTTCGCCTCGCCTGCCAGACCTTTCACGCCACCATAAGAGGGCACGGCGTGTCAGTTCTGACGGACAACACTACCGCTATGTTTTACATAAACAAGCAGGGCGGGTCCCGGTCCTCTCCCCTCTGTCGCGAGGCGCTCCTCCTCTGGGACTTCTGCATAGCCCATTCAGTACACCTCCAGGCTGCATATCTCCCCGGGGTCCAGAACGGATTGGCGGACCGTCTCAGCCGGTCCTACCTCACACACAAGTGGAGGCTGAGGCGGGACATCCTCCGTTCAATCTTCCTGAGGTGGGGGTTTCCCCAGGTGGATCTGTTTGCCACCATGGACAACAGCCAGTGCCCACAGTTTTGCTCCTTCCAGAACCGCAGTCCGGGCTCTCTGGCGGACGCCTTTGCAATCCCGTGGGGGCGGGAGCCTGCGGTATGCCTTCCCCCCGTTCCCACTCATCCACAGGGTCCTTCTAAAGACCCGCAGGGACAGGGCGAAGGTCATTCTCATCGCCCCGGCGTGGCCACGTCAACACTGGTTCACAACTCTCTTAGAGCTGTCCATGGCCTCTCCGATAACCCTCCCCCTCCATCACGACCTCATAACACAAGATCGAGGTCGCCTACTCCACCCGGCCCTGCCATCGCTGCATCTCACGGCATGGCTGCTCTCTGGCTAAATGAGGCGGAGCACAGATGCTCCCAGGAGGTCCAGCAAATTCTCCTGGGTAGTAGGAAACCCTCCACAAGGGCAACCTACCTGGCCAAGTGGAAGCGCTTCTCCCTCTGGTGTGAGTCTCGGCGCGTCCAGCCCTTGCGGGCCTCGATACCGATGATCCTGGATTACGTGCTGAGCCTTAGGCGCCAGGGCCTGGCCCCCGCTTCTATTAAAGTGCATCTAGCCGCCATATCGGCGTTTCACCCGGGGGAATTGGGGCTGTCCGTGTTTTCCAACCCCACAGTGGTCCGATTCCTCAAGGGGCTGGATAGGATGTTCCCCTACACTCGCCCACCTATACCCCCGTGGGACCTCAACCTGGTCCTCACTAAACTCATGGGGTCCCCCTTTGAACCCCTGGCCTCTTGCTCCCTCATGCACCTTTCATGGAAGGTCGCGTTCCTCGTGGCTGTCACCTCGGCTAGGAGGGTGTCGGAGCTGAGGGCCCTCACCTCAGAACCTCCTTATACTGTTTTTTATAAGGATAAGGTGCAACTTAGGCCTCACCCTAAGTTCCTCCCTAAGGTGGTCACAAGTTTTCACAGGGGGCAGGACATCTGTTTGCCGGTGTTCTTCCCCAAGCCCCATACGGACCCTCGATGTTCGGCGGGCGTTGGCTTTCTATCTGGACCGTACCAGGCCTTTCCGCAAATCGACTCAGCTATTCGTGGCCATTGCGGAACGGGTGAAGGGCCAGCCTATTTCAACGCAACGCCTGTCGGCGTGGATCGTGCTTTGCATACGCACGTGCTACGAGCTCGCCAACGTGCCTGCACCTCCGATCCGGGCTCACTCTACTAGGGCCCAAGCGTCCTCGACGGCCTTCTTGGCGCAGGTCCCGTTTCAGGAGATCTGCAAGGCAGCCACCTGGTCGTCGGTTCATACCTTCACAGCCCACTACGCGATCCACCATCAGACCAGAGATGACGCGATGGTCGGCAGAGCGGTGCTTCAATCAGTTATTCCCTGACTCCTACCCTCCTCCAATGGTAAGCTTGTGAGTCACCTAATGTGGAATGGACGTGAACAAGCACTCGAAGAAGAAAAGACGGTTACTTACCTTCTGTAACTGTTGTTCTTCGAGATGTGTTGTTCATGTCCATTCCACTTCCCACCCTCCTTCCCCTCTGTCGGAGTCACCGGCAAGAAGGAACTGAGGGAGGGCCGGGCCAGCAGGGGTATATATACGCTGGGGCGGGGCGCCGCTCTGGCGGGAAGGGAGACCCTGCGGGCCCGACGGGAGCCGCTGAGGGAAAAAGTTTCCGACGTTCGTGCACGCGGCGCGCGTACACCTAATGTGGAATGGACGTGAACAACACATCTCGAAGAACAACAGTTACAGAAGGTAAGTAACCGTCTTATTTAAATATTAATTGGGCCTGACAAAGAGTTAGAATGACTCTATTGGTTCGGGCACTTACATGAGAGAGGGCAGATCCCTGTTGGGATCCCTTCCTCTCATCAAGGAGAGGGAGCACTTGAAGAGGGGATTAGACCCTTGCAAGCCGACTACAAATGTGGGGTTTGGGTCAGGTTGGCAGGGTGTGGCCAGCGGTGTGTCTCGCAGACGGCCAGTGTGACGATCACCACCTGACTGAGCAGCGAGAGCCAGCTCAGCACCTCGATGAACAAGGGGTTGGGGCCTGGTGCGTTCCACACTTGGCTCTGGCCCAGGCTGCCACTGCTGCTTCCTGCCCAGCAGGAGAGGGGGGCGGCGCTGACAATATGGCCAGTAGGAGCCTGGCCCTCAGTGGCCCCTGCAGGCCTAAGGAGACCGCACAGCACCGGCTGGTGAAGAGCTGAGACTAGGATCCCTCCCCTCCTCCCCCACTGTAGTCAGCACATCTCTGAGGGGCCCCCCCAATGTGCTTTACAGGATAGTCAGGCCTGGTCTCTATCCCAAAACGCTTACACTCTAACCCCACTTGTGGAGTACTGCCTAACCAGTGATAGGGAGGGGTAAGGTGAGGAAGGAAGAGGGTTGCAGCAATGCGGTCATTTCAGGGGTGTGTGCGCAGATCTGTGGTTCAGTTGTCTCTTCCTCCCCACCTCAAGCTCCCTTGATTGGCTCGTTCCACACACGTGTCACAGACGAAAGCGAGTCTTTAGCAATGGGAATGAGGAGAGGGTGCTGGGTTAGTGGGCCCGAGTTGGGAGGAAGCTCCATGAATAGGGAATGATGGGGGGTGGGGGTGGAGGAAGCTTGGAGACTGCTGTAGGAGTAGCAGGTGAGGAGGGTAAAACGACTGGCATCGTTATAGGGCAGCGGAGGCAAAACAAGCGTTTTTCTAAACACTCCAATGTGTGGCTTTTGCAGTGACTGTCTTAACAGTAACAGCTGGTTAAGGGGTGGGAAGGGGAAAGCAAGAATCAACAGGAGAGTCCCCACGTTGCCACATCATGCCCATTCCGGCTTTTGGGAAGGCAACGTGTCTCTGCAGTTCAGATGCTACAGCCATTGTTTGTTCCCTCCCTAGGTATAATCCAGCCCTGTTGTTCAGAGTAACAAATCCTTAGCCAGTGCAACAGGCCATCAATAAACTCTTTATGCCAAGATTAATCCCCGGCTGGTACAGTACTTACACAGAAAGAATCAGTATCTATAATGCCAGCATGACATAGGGCTGACTTCAGATTCAACAGGCTTCAGCAGTTGCTTCCAGTTATTGTTCTGGGAACATGCTGGCTTGATTTTGATTATTATTATTATTATTTATTATTTAAGTGCTTCTGTTGCTCCAGGTCATGAGCCCTCCCAATCTCTCGTTATCACCTCCTATTCCCTAGAGAGGAGATTATGCTGTAATCCTGAAGTTCATCCACACCTAAAAAGATTAGCCGCCGCTTTGGCCAGGGACTAATTACAAAAAAAAAGCCAACACAAACAGACTAGATCCCCAGCTCGAAGGGCTTGTGACAAGCCTTGTTTATTTCAGCCTCCCCAGGATTGTGCTTTGATCTAGCTCAAGTAGCAGCAGCGCGGCTGTGGCAGCAGGGGTGGGGTGGCATGGGTCAGCCTCCCAAGTCCAAGTCTAGCCAGGACCCATGGCACATACTGGAGTGGCTAGCCTGTCCCGCCACCCATGGTGCCCTGGCTCTGCTGCTGTTGTTACCATAGCTAGCCCAAAGCTGGTTTGATTGTGTCTGTGTGCTGCGATCACCCCTCCTGATCAGTGTAGCCATACCCTCTGTATTTGTGACCTTGGCATATATATCTAGGACACTTTTTTTTCCTTTTCATGCTTGCTTTAAAAAGGAACTAAGGAAACTGGGAGAACTAGAAGGTGCCCAGATACCACAGTGATGGGTGCAGTATAAACCCTAGAGCTGGCGCAAAAACTTGAAATTTTTCATACGTTTGGTGATTTTGTAGGCTGCCCCATTAAATACACAGGCTCCCTGCCCTGCATTTGGATCCATTAGCACAGAGGCTCTAGTGTAATTAAAAACACCCACCCTTTAAACTGTTGGAGCAATGTAGATCGAAGTGCTCCTGCAGACAGGCTATCCAGGTTCTTCTCTCATCTGCCTGGGAATTTCCAGCTATTTATGGCTGAGTAATGCTTTGAATATCCCACTGAGCCTGTGTACGCCTGCTTGTTTCACACAGCCGTGTCTGATGCTGACCTCCCAGAGCACGAAAAGGCCTTTGTCCAGTTTCACGTCACCATGCCGGAGGGACCATCGCTTCATCTTGTGCTGCAAGACCCGGAGGAGCGAAGGAAACTGGGTAACTATCCCTCAGCGTAGTCAACCTTGTATGGCATTAGCCAGGAGACAAGTTTTGATGCATGAAAAACCCCACTGTAATCCCACTATTTCCCTCTGTGGACAGCATCCATGAGGGCTTGGTGAAGAAGTATTGAGAAACCATGTTCAACACCCTCCCCGCCCCAGCTCTGCCTTTTCCATGGTGGTGGTTTGAAAGGGGCATCTTCTGGGATGCTGTGACTGGAACATGCCAGATGTCTCCCTTTCCATAGTCAAACTTTTAACTATAAATCCTACACCAGCCAGGCTTGGGGGATATTTATCAGGCAAGGTGCCTTGGAGGCTTATTGCCTCACTTCTCAACACCTCAGTCCTGCTTTGATGTCTTAAAGATAGGATCAGGGCATGAAAAATGTGTGTACTCCCTCTCCTTTTCCTTGAATTAAGTCCATGGATTTCTGTAGAAATTAAGCTGTCATTTAAAACAAAACAAAACCAAAAAGTTTTTAGCCTTTCTGGTTGCAAAGATCCTTCCAAACATGACTGGATGTAGCTCTGGCTTCCTGAGCCTGCAGACAGTTCTAGTGCCTCAGAGCCCCGAGGGCAATATTAAAGTGAAAGGATTCTCTTCATTTTCACTCTTCTGCTTGGAAATTCTATGATAGAAGCAGACACTACAGCTACTTTCAGAGGCAGGGTAACAGACATTCTCCGGTGACTGTATGTGTAACAGGAAATAGCATTTTGTGGGGTCCTATGTTCTTCTCTCAATAACTCCGCATTACATCTGCTTATTTTGTACACTAAAGAAGTTTTTCTAACTGCCAATGCTGCAAGTGCCCCTAGGATCAGAGAGCCAGGCTGGGCTCTTTCTGGCTCGCATATAGCCAACACTAAAAGTACTGCACTGGGTGCTTAGTTACAAATACTGCTGGTGATGCATGAGCCAGAATGGAATCCAGCTCTCTAACGTCGTGGGGTTGGCTCTCCAAGGCTAACTGGAGGCAAAAACAGGAAAGTTTACTTCAAACATTGAAGTCCGCAGTTATCACTCTGAATACATCCCGGGAGAAGCTCTAAGTGTAGGCGCTTTTCAGAGCTGGACTCACTTTAATGGCCCTCTTGCACTGCATTCAATGGGTTTCTTTCACAGGATGTAATGGGAGTTGGATTGGGCTGGGAGTCTGTAATGGAACCCAAAACTTGAGCAGGAGGTGTCTTAGCATTAGGCTTCGAAGCATTAGACTTTTATTGGTAAATGTTGGGAAACCTTGATTTCACTGTACACACACAAACTGATGACTGTTTCCACCAATAATGATCACAATTTACAGCTAGGCAAAGTAAGAAATATGCTGATTGAGAACTTATTAGCGTTTAGGGATGTTTACTTTGTCAACATCACATGTCAAAATATACAGTGTGCTTTAATGGTTTATAAAGCTTTAACTTTTTGAATCTCCGCATCTACTCAGGGTTGGCAATTTCCCAGGAAAAACTAATTTAGGACAGGATGCTGGTAAATACCAGTTTCAACTGGAAAAAATAATTTTATTATTAGAATATACTAATGCTCATTACTAAAAATAGTTAGCAATTTGATGATTTCGTAGTAATGTGGTCTGTTTAATTTTAAGGAAAGGAAATAAGACCCAAACAATCCTCAGTCTAAAACTATATACTATTGCCTTGGCTACCTCAAACTGAAACTTTGGAATCTGGGAATTCCCCCTTCTTTGTTGAAAACATGAAAAATTACATGTTTATTTACCAAACAAAGAAAGGGAATTCCCAGATTCCAACACTTTCGTTTGAGGTAAACTGCAACTAACTGTCCAGTCCAGTATTGTCTCTTGATGTGGCTGCTGGCGGGCAGCTGAATTCAGTACAGGAACTCAAGTCAAAATATTTCAACTTGAGCAAAAGTGGACCACCACCTGACCCAATTCATGGCTATTTTGAGAAAGTTACGAAGATGGCAGAGTTTCTTAGATGCAGAAATGGCAAAGAGAAAATGATCAGGTAGGCAGACTGCATGAGGAAACATTTTGCAAAATGCAGTGGAAAGAACAGACACACGGGACCAATGACTTCGGTTAAATGCACATGAGTATTAGACTCGGACTGTGAGGATGAAGGTACTGATAATACTGCACTGTCATTGGCTCAAAAGAAAGCCAGGTCCAGGTCAGCTAAAGACATCAAGGAGGAAGAGTCATGGCTCTTCTCTGAGTGATGTCACTATGAGTGTTCCACCGTGTGCGCGGCAGCACCCCCTGCATCTGGCTTTTGGAGATCTTTGTTAACCGTGGCTGTTGGACTGCACATGGGCATCTCCTCTGTCTCGCGCTGTGAGCAGGACGTGTGTGTGTATATATAGCGCTGTGGGTTCCAACTGCCCCCCAGTTCCTTCTCTACCGCCTTTGGTCGGGGCCAGAATCCACAGCAGAGCCTGCTTCTCCTTTACCATTGATAGTGCCTTACTTGTCGTTTGCAGTTTGTTAGTTCTTTCCTTCCAAACTCTCCCAATTTAAAAAAAAAAAAAAAAAAATCTCAGCTTTTCCATCTCCTTAACCTCCTTGTTAGTTCGTAGTTTAGGTTTTCGCTTCCTACCCTTCTCAACTGGGGAGCTTTTCCTTCACCCTCATGCCTGGCACTCCTGGATTCAAGAGGGGTATATCCTGCCAGAATGCCTTTCCAGTAACTGACTGTCACCTGCAGTACATTCGCTCCCCGGGGAAGTGACACATCCCACAAAAGTGTGCTCGCTGCCAAGGCCAGAAAAGACTGGGACATTCGCTTGTGACTTCTCTTCATGGAGAAATCGCTGTGTCCAGCTTTGGAACCCAGCCCAGACACTTCCCCTCCACGGCCCTCACACTCCACTAGGTCGTCTACTGACCCGTTTGCTGTGTCCTTCCAGAAGAAAGTAGTCTCCTCCCCGCTCTGACCTGAGGAAACGGGCTCCCTCATCACCCCTTGAGACGCTGCCTGCCACAACTCCATCCCCAGCAAGGTCTGAGGATGTTGAGGCAACCGAGAGGGGACATAGTGGGACCTGGAACCTCTTGTACTGATGTCAGCCAACAGATTTGCAGCCCTCAGCACTGTCTCTGGGCATTAAAGACAGATGCAAGATCTCTGAAACCAGTGCCAGCCAGACCTACTCCACGCCTCACAGCACCAATAAAATCGTCAGCACCGACTAAGTCTGCAGCACCCATCAGCTGTGCCAACAATGCTCTTCCCTCCTCCACAGGCGTTTTGACACCTCAAAGACCTGTTTGTCTCCGAGGTGCCTGAGTCCCCCCACTCCTCGAACGTGACCTACATCCACTGCCATCCTCGTTGCCGGAATCCCATCACTGTTCCCTGAGGATGGCACCTGTCTTCCCTAGCGATGTAGAAGAGGAGAACTCAGTCCCACTCGAGACAGTCTCACAAGGCCTCTTCTGTACGTTACGCGCAGTCCACCATTGGACCAGGCCCCTGGTATGCATGCAGCCCCACGTGACACTCCCTCAACGTTGGCCATACTGGGATCCTTGGGCCATGTATAGAGAACAGTTAGGGAACCCTTCCACAGACCAGATCTGAAGGCCTTCCCCTTCTTCATCAGTCTCTCACCCACCACATTGGTCGCTCGCCTCTTCCCATACCGGAGGAGGAAATTCCACTGCTGCTCCACTTCTCCTCCTCTTCTCCTGATGAGGCCATCATGTCTCCATCTCCTACTGCAGCTGATAACTTCTGAAAGTGTCTGAAGTTATTTTGCAGACACTCTTCAGATTCCTTTAGAGGAGGGGAAGAATCAACAACATAAGCTACTCAACATCCTGCACATGTCATCGTCCTCCAAAATAGCTCTCTCTATCAACCAGGCCCTTCTCGATCCTGCAAAAGTACTCTGGCAAACCCCAGTGTCCATTCCATTGACTTGAAAGTGGACGGGCAAAAAATACTATGGTCCCGCCAAGGACTTGGAATTTCTTTTTACTCACTGCACTCAGAATTCCGTGGTTGTCAATGCCATGCAAGAAAATAGCTATCTTGACTTATCCACCATGTTAGAGACTGGAAGCGACTGGACCTGTTTGGATGTAAAGCTTATTCATCTGCTACTCTCCAGTTTCGCATATCCAATTACAAGGCTCTCATGGCTAAATATAATGACAGTAACTACTCTAAAATACAGGAACTCTCTGCCAAGACCTTCCTGATGGAAAAACTGGGACAACTCCAAGAGCTCGTCTCTGACGGACACCTCTTAGCCTGTACAGCTCTGCAAGCCTCTTTAGACTCGGCGGACACCACTGCCCGATTCATAGAAACTGCTGTTATGAGGCAGGTGTCATGGCTGCACCTCTTGGGCTTTTCTAAAGAGGTACAAACTACAATAGAGTTGGGGCCCCAAATTATTTGCAGAGCGTATGGATGACTCCCTTAAGGATTCCAGGCAACTCTCCACGCTCTCGATATTTACTCTCCAGTGCCAAAGAGATGCCTGGGAAAGTATCGACTTCCACCATGACCCCGACCACTGTGTTATACCTCAGAGCAGCAATATGATACCCAACAACATCAACAGAAGCCACTTACCAAACGCAGACATGACTCCCCGGGGAATACTTCTCTCTCTCTCTCTCTCTCTCACCTCCAACCAAACAACAATTTTGAAGATGTGGATGAGGCCTTGAGAAGCCTTCCTCTGTTCCAGTCATATATCAAACATCTTTGACATCCCACCAATTTGGCGACCTACTACCCCCTTCCTTCCATCACGGTGGCTAATTACCTCATATAAGTCAGTTCTGGTGCTCGTCAGAGAAGGTGATGTCATCCCTTTCCTATCTAACCCACCCTGCCACCCTCCTTCCCCATCCCTTTTCATGGATCCTTCTCATGAACCCATCCTAGGAGAAGAGAGAAATCTGTGATTGGGAGCCATAGAACCAGTCCCACCCCAACGCAGAGGGAAGGGTTTTTACTCATTACTTTCTGGTCCTAAAGAAATCTAGTGGATGGAGACCAATCCTAGACCTTTGAAACGTAAACAAATTCGTCAAACTGCAATGCTTCAAGATGGTTACCCCCTCCACTGTTATCCCAGCACTGGAACAGGGGGATTGATTTTCGGCCCTTGATCTCTGACATGTACTTTCATATCGCAATACATCCCACCCACAGACACTTTCTCCAGTTCATTATGGGAACCGACCACTATCAGTACAAGGTACTGCCCTTCAGACTGTCGACGGCCCCTCATGTATTTTCTAAGGTCCTTGTAGTAGTCACTGCCTCTCTCTGTAAAGAGGGCATCGTCATCTTTCCATACTTGGACGACTGTTTCCTCAAGGCCCCATCTGAAACTGACGCACTTTGCACCATCCATATGACCACGAACCCTTTCTCAAGCCTCAGCCTTTGCATAAACCTGGAAAAATCTACATTAACACCAGTGCAGAAATTGCAAGGCAGTGGTACCTCAGCAAAAATCCCGATTTTTTGCCATATTTACTTGCATTTAAAGCACAAGAAGCTTCAGATCCAAATCAATATTTTTGTCCACTATCAAGAAAAAAGATTCCCGTCACAGATTTTAAAAAAAAATCTGAATATTGATATTCCATCCGACTTCATAGAACTGATGGTGCAATTGCATCAGTGCCCAGCAAGTTCAGCAATCACTGAAAAAAAATCTTTTTTTCAAACTTTGTATATATCAAATCAGAATTTAGGAATAGGCTTAATCTATCTGCTGCATCAAGGTTTGTCTCTTGCTACAGAATGCAGGATGGCCAAATGGGCCTGGACTGCTAGTCTATGACTCGGCATGCTTCTGATTGCTCAATGCTAAAACCCTACAACTCTGCATTATTGTTTTCATATAATCAAATGTGTATGACTTTTGTTTACATAAATATTGAAAGCTGAAATGAGTCACGACTTGTATAACTTCTTCTTTGAGGACAATACCCAGACCAAAATGTATAGATATTTATGCCCACTAGAGTTTTATTTTTTATTCATACAATCGTAAATTTAATCTCTGAATCTACCTCCTTATGTAAGCACAATTAGTTTTCATTACATATTCAAAGTGTAATACAGTATGCATTAATGAAACAGTTTTCAAAATAGAAAATGCCTTAAAGTGGGACAGGGTGGTAAAAACCAGCTCTGATAACAGTAGCAGGGATGGCACGGTGTTTGTTTAATACACTGCTCTACAGCCAAAATGCTTCTGAAATAAATGTAGTCAAACTTTACTAATTCTGGGTCACTGAGAACGAAAATGATGCTTAAAATTGTTGATTGGCTCTAGTTTTCAAGATATGCTATTGGGTCAGTATATACGACCCTTGACTTGGGAATGGCGGAGGATAAGTGAGTTATAAAGGGAAGGGATCTCAATTTAAACCAGAAATGACTAAAATACATCTTAGATTTATTCATAGATCCAGTCAATGACTGGGTTTGGACAGTACTTGCTTTTTAGGCAAAACAATGAATGATGCAATCTGAAGCTGGTATTGCGTCATACATGATATGAATTGCATCATGTTATTCCTAGAAGTCATGGATGATGCGATCATAATGAAGCTTACATCACTCTGCTGAACAAATTGCCCTATATCAGCTCTAGAAATCATACAGTGTCGTGCTCTCTTATTTGTCAGTGTTTGATTTTGCAAAGGGACACATTTCTGTTTAGCCAAAGTGAGCAGAGATGCCTCGAACTTGTGTGAACAGTGCAGATAGCAGAAGTTACGTTTGTGGTGAAGTGACTTTTGCATCACAAAAGCGCAGTATAACCACTATGGTTAAGAAAGCCTATCACCTTTATTTTGGCTGCAAAATTGGAGATCAGGACAAGAGGTGGGCCCCACACACATGCTGCAACACTTGTGCAACAAATCTTGGCCAGTGGTTGAACAGGAAAAGGAAATCTATGCTTTTTGCAGTGCCAATGATTTGGAGAGAGCCAACAGATCATACCACCAATTTACTTCTGCATGGTGCCTCCAGTTGGGAAAGGTGTGTCAAAGAAGAAAAAGTGGACTGTGCATTATCCAAACATTCCATCAGCTATACGCCCAGTACCCCACGGAGAAGGACTGCCGGTTCCTGATGCACCAGAATCATTCTCACTTGAGTCAGACGAGGAAGAGGAAGAGGATGAAACTTCTGGTCCTGAACCATCAATGTCACAGGACCCACATTTTCTCCCATCCTCCTCCTCTGAACCACACCTCATAACACAAGGTGAACTGAATGACCTTGTCAGGGATTTGGAACTACCCAAGAGTAAGGCAGAGCTGTTGGGCTCCAGACTACAGCAGTGGAATCTCCTGGCAGGTGATGTTAGGGGTTCCGTGACCGTCAAAAGGATCTTGTCCCATTCTTCTTCATGGAAGGTGATCTTGTAGCCTGCAACAACATCGATGTTGTGATGGCAGCCCTCAACATCGTTGACGATCCAGATGAGTGGAGACTGTTCATTGATTCATCGAAGACCAGTCTTAAAGCTGTTTCACTGCATAATGGCAATGTTTTGCCATCAATTCCAGTTGGTCATGCAGTCCATATGAAGGAAACCTATGACAACATGAAACAACTTTTGAGGTGCATAAACTATGACCAACATCAGTGGCAGCTTTGTGGCGATTTGAAGGTTGTTGCTCTCTTGCTTGGTCTGCAGACTGGATACCCAAAGTACTGCTGTTTTCTCTGCGAATGGGATAGTCGTGCAAGAGATTCCCACTACATCAAGAAAGATTGGCCACTCCGACAGTCATTGGAGCCTGGGAGGAAAAGTGTTCAGCATCCACCACTTGTTGAATCAAGGAAGATTTTGTTACCACCCTTACACATCAAGCTGGGTCTGATGAAGAACTTTGTCAAGGCCATTGACAAAACACAAGCAGCTTTCAAGTACCTCCATGGAAAATTTCCAAGGTTAAGTGAAGCTAAGATAAAGGAAGGTGTCTTTGTTGGTCCTCAGATTCGTGAACTTCTTCGAGATGATGCATTTGACCATGCACTGCGTGGCAAGGAAAAGACGGCATGGAAAGCCTTCCAGTTAGTGGCAATAAATTTTCTCGGAAACAACAAGGCAGACAACTACAGGTTGTTGGTGGAAAACCTCCTCAAGGCATGCAAAAGGCTTGGTTGCAACATGTCACTAAAGATACATTTTTTTTTTTTTTTTTTGCACTCTCATCTAGATTTTTTTCCACTGAACTGCGGAGCAGTGAGCGACGAGCATGGCGAGCGATTTCACCAGGACATTGCAACAATGGAGAAACGCTATCAGGGCAAATGGAGCCCATCAATGCTTGCAGACTATTGCTGGACAGTGACAAGAGATGCTCCATTTAATGAATACAAGAGACAAGCCAAGAAGCGCCGAGTAGACACTGAATAGGACTAAACTATGTACAGAATAGTTTTTTGCCTTTTGTTTCATAATAAATTTTATTTATATAACCCTTTTGCTGATTTTTAAAGTGTTACATAAACAGGACAGGTGAAATATTGTCATTTAAAGCAACCATAAACACATGAAAAGACCTAGGTTTACAATTTATGATTTAAAACTCTATTATCTACACAATATACATAGACATAAAATGTAAAAACTTAAATATCTTAAACAGTAGCCAATCAGTTGTTTTAATTGTTATATTTGAATTCAGCACATCAAAATACATAATAAATAGCACATTTTATCTCTGAAGCAGACGCCTTCTCAAAAATTGTAGACCAGTGTAATTTGTCTGACTTCTCCTGAAACATCCCTGAACTGAAAACGTAAATAGCTAAAAATAGAAAAGATGCTTCAAAGTAAACACCAGTATTATCTATCGAAAGTATATATAAAAAAGTTCTGCTAAATCGGCTTACAATTCTGGTTCAGAAAGAGACCCAGGTGCCTAGTTGTCGTTAAAAAGCTATTGAATACGGCTCTTATCACATCAATGGTCTGTTGTGCTTTCCGAGTCATTTAACATAACCCGATGCAGTTAAGAGACATCTGCTTGGATTAATAAAAGTTTCAAATGCAGGTTGACTCCTGGCTTTCAAGTTATGAACCTGATCACAGGAGGATACTGTGTGTGTGTGGGGGGCTATAACTCCTATCTCTTGCTCCCTTTGATACTGATTGCCATAAAAAAGGCAAAGAAGTTATCACTTGCTTTTTCAGCTAAGGTTTTTTAATTCTAACAACTGTCCCTGAAGCAACTGGAACAATAGAAAGCTTGGGTCTTAAGCTCTAGTTTGTCATATCTGCTTTGCTTTCCCCCCCCCCCCCCCCCCCAGCCTCCCACTTTTGTGTCATTGTGCATCTAAGACTTCTATGATTTAGAAAGCATGAAAAACCAAGAGACACAGACCTACTGGGGATAATTTCATCTTTAGCCCAAGGCTGGATTGTTCCCTACTAGCTGCTTTGCTTAGTTTAGTTTTGAAATGTTCCAAGCATGAGGGTTTAGATATTATCATCATTGTGCTAGTGAGACAGATGAGAATCCTTAAGTGTTCCCAACAGAACTTCATACGCCAACTATTAGAAATGACGTCTTGCTAAGATTTAGGGGGCCAGATCCACAGCTGGTGTAAGTTGGTGATTTCACTGGAGCTATGTTGATTTACACCAGCTGGGAATCTGGCTCTATTGCTCTTCTCTACCAAGAGGACAAGATGGCCCTGTTAGTTATTACAAAAAATGGAAAGGGTAGACACCAGTCTCTGCTCTTGTATGTTCACAGGATGCAGAGGTTAAGACATATCCACAGAAAGGTCCCTCTTTCCTTTCTCACAAAAGAGCAGTCTTCCTTGCCTCCTCTGTGGCTCATTGGGTCGTAACTTCAATGCATTTAGACCAGTGGTTTTCAACCTGTGGTCCGCGGACTCCTGGGGTTCTGCAGACTATGTGTAAGATTTCCAAAGGGGTCCGCACCCTGCATTTTAAATTTTGTAGGGGTCTGCAAACGAAAAAAGATTGAAAACCATTGATTTTAGACCTACCATGTAAGATGTTATACCACCTTGTCAGCAGTCAGCTCACCTTCATCTTCAACTAAGTAATATTGGAGGCAGAAATGCCAGCTCAGACAGTTGACTTTAGTTCTAAAACATGACTTAGAGTCTCCCTCCACTCCCCAGAGAACGTTATGTCCCAATGTAAAAATTAATTAGAAAGCAACATAATTATCTGAGAACTTTTCAGGACATGCCTGGGCTCGTATATTTCTTAATTGCTATTATCTATTGAGTAATCCTTTGATCACCAAATCCAGACAGACCATCCCTGTGTGTTTCTGTACATGATAGGAAAAAGCAGGAAATCCATTATAGCACTTACAAAACTAAGTTCACGCCAGTGTCCAAGAATCGATGAATTCCAAATAGTGGTGTGTATTTTTAATATAGATTGATCTGTTAGAAAACGAAAAATACTTATTTTAATGAATTTCTTTCTCCTAGTAGAGAACAGGGCGTAAAGATACTTGCCTTGTTCACCTCCTACAGCACAAATATTCACTTCTGAGAAACATACAGCGCAGAACCTGGTACGTCAGGTTCTGATCTCTTACACCTGTGTAAATCCAGAGTAATTTACTGGACTGTGTTCCCATCGTGTGTCTCTAAACTGGAACTACCATAAGATTGTCAACAAAAGTGTTTATTCCGTGGTTTCACTGGCCATAGGTAGCTTCCTGACTCTGCATCTGTGTTTATAAATTCACAGTTTAAGGCCAGAAGGAGTTAGAGACCTAGTCTGACCCCGTATCTAATTCAAGCTTCTAAAGCCCACCCAGTTACTCCTGTAAAGAGCCCAATAACTTGTTTGGCTACAGCAGATCTTAAATGACACGTCCTAAATCGTAACTGAGCCCATGTTGGGCTGAGCAATAGCCCTGCATAGGGGCAGAGGGGGAACCCTATACCAGTAAAGAACTGAATTGAAAACTCCATGTCCTTGCCCAAGCCCATGGAGCACAATGACTCCTGTGAGGCATAGAGGTGAGGCCTGCACGTCCATGATTGGTGCTACCTCCACTCAGTTCAAGATGGAGCACTGCGTGCTTGGGCAGGTCTGTGCTGCATTTGGGAGCTGTGGTTGCAGCCTGTATAGGCCCTCCTGACTTAGCGTTGATCAAGCTAGCTCGCCAAAAGTAGCAGTGAAGTTACTGGGACTGCTTTCTGCTGATCTGCTAGTGGCTTGGAGGGAACATAATCCTGCATGAATTATCTGTCCTGTCAGTGATGGGTGTGTTATGGCGTTTGTACTTTATAGGCAAGGCTCATTTGAAAAAAGCTATCATGCAACACGAGGAAGCCATGAGGATCCACAGCCTGTGTAAGATCCTGAGGAAGATGGACATCCTCCAGGAGGTCCTCTCCTTCGCTCATAAGCGCTCGCTTAGCAAATACTCAGAAATCGATCACGAGGAAGACTTCTTTGAAACCGGAGATGCTCCTGACATTCATCGTAAGTGTCATTTGAGGGGTGGGAAGCACTATTGACTGTTGTCTTACCATGTCTTTGATCCTTCAGGCTCCTCCTCCCTTAGTCCCTATAACAGGATTTAAAAAAGAGCTAGATAAATTCATGGGGGTTAAGTCCATTAATGCCCATTAGCCAGGATGCGTAAGGAATGGTGTCCCTAGACTCTGTTTGTTGGAAGGTGGAGATGGATGGTAGGAGAGAGATCACTTGATCATTACCTGTTAGGTTCACTCCCTCTGGGGCACCTGGCATTGGTCACTGTCGGCAGACAAGATACTGGGCTGGATGGACCTTTGGTCTGACCCAGTGTGGCCGTTCTTATGTTCTTCTGCAAGTCCTTTTCTCTGCTAAAATATCCCCTCTCAAATTAAATTGGCACGTGCCCTTGCAGGAGCCACGTTGGGAGAGTTATTACTCATTGATAATGTTCTAAAGTTGCAATTTATGTCTCCGACCCCGGTGACGGACATGGTAGAAAAGCCTAGCCCTTTCCTCCATTCTGAAGGATGAGAGGAGAATTTGCATTTTTGGCACTACTAATCCAAGAAATTTGATGCACTTCATCAACATTAAGCTACATTTCTTCCCTCTACCCCACCCCCTAAGTGGGTATGGAAGGTATTTTACAGAGGAGGGGGAACTGCAGCACGAAGAAGGGACATGACTTGCCCAGGATCACACAGCGAGCTGGTGGCAGAGTTAGAGTTAGACCCAGACACACCCAGATCAGGTGGCTTGTTTAGTACGTTCTGGCATTATGCAGCAATTTCCTGAAGTGCAGTTATGTGGTGATGCAAATTGTGGCCAAGCCATCAGCTGGAGTAATCCGGCTGGCTCCATTGACTTAAATGGAGCTAGACTGACTTACAGCAGCTGGGAGCCTGGACCTGTTATGTTGGTCTGTCACCTGAGCAGGGTTGGGCTTTTTCTACTGAATACACTGTTGCCGTCCTGACATTACTAATCACGTGTTACCATAGCACCTAGGAGACGAGTCATGGACCAGGTCCCCATTGTCTAGGTGCTGTACAAACACAGATCAAAAAGATGGTGCCTGCCCCAAAGAGTCTACAATCTGAGCATAAGACAAGAGGCAACAAAAAGATGGATGCAGACAGACGGGGAGGTACAAGGAAACCGTATTGGTCAGCATGATAGGCTGAGTCTGCCTGGCCACTACATACATACATGAGCAACAGCTGCTGGTTCACTTGTGCAACAATGGAATGTCTGTTTTTTTTCTTTTACTCTTAGCCAAAACGAATCAGAGACCAGAAATAAAATCTCCCAACTTCTCCCAGGTGAAGGTGACGGACATCTTCCATAGACTGGTACGTAACAGTGATGAGAGGAAACAGGCCAGCACGTAGGCCAGCGCCTGATGCCTATCAAAACCAATGATGAAATTGCTATGAGGCCATGCGATGGGGGGACCATTGCATGCAGCATCTAGAAGCTTCTGGGTGGTGCTCTGAGCAGCCCCCAGACCCTGAGAGCTAGTCCAAGTGACAGTGTCGCTACAGGCAGCCTGTCTAAGGGTACGTCTACACTCGAGCTAAAGGTGTAATTTCCAGCTCCGGTAGACCCATGCACACCAGCTTTGATTGAGCTAGCGTGCTGAGAACAGAAGTGTAGCTGCAGCAGCCCAGGTAAGTAGGTAGGACACTGAGTGGGACTGTGCTTGGGGCAGCTAGCCGTTCCTGCCACCTGTGCGGCTGCAGCTCCACTGCGATGTTGGCTGGATCAGGCCTATGTCTGCCCAAGCTGGAAATCGTTCTCCGCCTGAGTGCAGACCAACCCTAATGCAAAACCAGTAGGTGGCACACGGCTTCATTCTCTTCTTTTATTTCTTGGGTTGTAGAGGATTTCCTAAAGCAACAGCGAACACGGCCCAGTGCGGGCTGAGAGCAGTTTTGCAACATGCAGTTGCCTCAGCTTTGTGGTAATGGGTCTTTTAATTACGTTTTATGAGTCCCAGCCAGGGACCAGAATCCCATTGTGCTAGGCGCTGTACAAACCAAGACAGTCCTTGCCCCAACGAGCTGACCATCTAAGTACAAGGCAAGAGACAAGAAGTGGATGCAGACAGACGCAGTGACGAGGGAAGCTGACGAAGCCAGTTCAGTGCATCCTGTCATGGGAATTAATGGGGACACATGAGCCTTTGTCACCTCTCCTCGTGCAGACGCTTCCTCCAGGGAACTAAGCGATGCTGCTTCCAGGCGTAGGAAGGCACCTTCACTGGCAAAGGGAGAGAGTATGATTTAAAATGGGACAAAGGCTGCCCATAGATCCATGCCACCAGCAAGCCAGTGTGAAGCTAGATGAAGGCTGTGTGGATGTCGGCCAACATGCTAGCTTCTCAAACTGGGTCCAGAAGGCTTCCCATTGAGTGAAGGCTCTTGGTGTAAGTAGTGGCCAGCAGCAGTTTTGCCAGTGGGGCGGGCACTTATAGACTCATAGACTTTAAGGTCAGAAGGGACCAATATGGTCATCTAGTCTGACCTCCCGCATGATGCAGGCCACAAAAGCTGACCCACCCACAACAGAATCTTCCAGCCTGCGACCCCTGCCCTATGCTGCGGAGGAAGGCGAAAAACCTCCAGGGCCTCTGCCAATCTGCCCTGGAGGAAAATTCCTTCCCGACCCCAAATATGGCGATCAGCAGAACCCCGAGCATACAGGCAAGATTCTACAGCCGGACCCTCATTTTACCTGCGATGGCACGTTAATGCCTAATTGACTAAAATCACATTATCCCATCAAACCATTCCCTCCATAAACTTATCAAGCCTAATCTTGAAGCCAGAGAGGTCCTTCGCCCCCACCGTTTCCCTCGGAAGGCTGTTCCAAAATTTTACCCCTCTGACGGTTAGAAACCTTCGTCTAATTTCAAGCCTAAACTTCCCCACGGCCAGTTTATATCCATTCGTTCTCGTATCCACATTACTACTAAGCTGAAATAATTCCTCTCCCTCCTTGGTATTAATCCCTTTGATATATTTAAAGAGAGCAATCATATCCCCCCTCAGCCTTCTTTCGGTTAGGCTAAACAAACCGAGCTCCTCGAGTCTCCTTTCATAGGAAAGGTTTTCCATTCCTCGGATCATCCTAGTGGCCCTTCTCTGTACCCGTTCCAGTTTGAGTTCATCCTTTTTAAACATAGGAGACCAGAACTGCACACAGTACTCCAAATGAGGTCTCACCAGCGCCTTGTATAACGGAAGCAGCACCTCCCTGTCCCTACTAGAAATACCTCGCCTAACGCATCCCAAGATCGCATTAGCTTTTTTCACAGCCACGTCACATTGCCGACTCATAGTCATCCTGCGATCAACCAGGACTCCGAGGTCCTTCTCCTCCTCCGTCACTTCCAACCTATGCGTCCCTAACTTATAACTAAAATTCTTGTTAGTCATCCCTAAATGCATCACCTTACACTTCCCACTATTAAATCTCATCCTATTATTGTTACTCCAATTTACAAGGTCATCCAAGTCTCCCTGCAAAATATCCCGATCCTTCTCCGAATTGGCAATACCTCCCAACTTTGTGTCATCCGCAAACTTTATCAGCCCACTCCTACATTCGGTTCCGAGGTCAGTAACGAATAGATTAAATAAAATTGGACCCAAAACCGAACCTTGAGGAACCCCACTGGTGACCTCCCTCCAACCCGACAGTTCCCCTTTCAGTACTACCCGCTGCAGTCTCCCCTTTAACCAGTTCTTTATCCACCTCTGGATTTTCATATCGATCCCCATTTTTTCTAATTTAACCAGTAATTCCTCGTGCGGCACAGTATCAAACGCTTTACTAAAATCTAGGTAAATTAGATCCACCGCATTTCCTTTATCTAGAAGGTCTGTTACTTTCTCAAAAAAGGAGATCAAGTTGGTTTGGCACGATCTTCCTTTCGTAAACCCATGTTGTAATTTGTCCCAATTGCCATTCACCTCAAGGTCCTTAACCACTTTTTCCTTCAAAATTTTTTCCAAGACCTTGCATACTACAGAAGTTAAACTAACAGGCCTGTAGTTACCCGGGTCACTTTTTATCCCCTTCTTGAAAATAGGAACCACATTAGCTATTTTCCAGTCCATCGGTACCACCCCCGAGTTTACAGATTTATTAAAAATTATTGCCAAGGGGCTTGCAATTTCTCGCGCCAGCTCCTTCAATATTCTAGGATGAAGATCATCCGGTCCACCCGATTTAGTCCCATTTAGCTGGTCAAGTTTGGCTTCCACCTCTGATACTTTAATGTCAATCGCCCCTCCTTTATTCCCCTCTGTCCCGCTCCCTCTATTCCTAAGCCCTTCATTAGCCTTATTAAAGACCGATGCAAAATATTCATTTAGATATTGTGCCATGCTTAGATTGTCCTTAATCTCCACTCCATCTGCAAGCTTCAGCGGCCCCACTTCCTCTTTCTTTGTTTTCTTCCTATTTATATGGCTATAAAACCTCTTACTATTGGATTTAATTCCCCTCGCGAGGTCCAACTCTACACGGCTTTTGGCCTTTCTCACCGCATCCCTACATGCTCTGACCTCAATAAGGTAGGTTTCTTTGCCGATCTCTCCTCTCTTCCATTCTTTGTACGCTTTCTGTTTTTTCTTAATCGCCCCTTTGAGACGCCCGCTCATCCAGCTGGGTCTAATTCCCCTGCCCACTGACCGTTTCCCCTTTCTCGGGATACAGGCCTCGGACAGCTCGTGCAACTTCAGCTTGAAATAATCCCAGGCCTCATCTGCCTTTAGCTCTCTAAGTATGTTAGCCCAATCCACTTCCCTAAGTAGTTGCCTTAATTTATTAAAGTTGGCCTTTTTGAAATCGTAAACCTTAGTTACAGTCATAGTTTTATTTCTGTTAACCCTTCCATTTAGTTTAAACCAAATTAGCTCATGGTCACTCGAGCCAAGGTTGTCCCCTACAACCATTTCCTCAACGAGGTCCTCTCTACTCACCAGCACCAAATCTAAAATGGCATCCCCCCTCGTCGGTTCAGCTACTACTTGATGAAGGAATTCATCTGCTAGCACGTCTAGAAACATCTGAGCCCTATTATTGTTACTAGCATTTGTTCCCCAATCTATGTCCGGGAAGTTAAAGTCCCCCATGATCACACAGCTCTTATTAGTTTTTACTTCCTTAAAAACATTAAATAGTTCTCTGTCCGCATCCAGGCTAGATCCCGGCGGTCTATAGCACACCCCAAGCAGTATCTCAGGGGAGGCTCTAGTAGTTCTTTTACCCAGTGTAATTGTTGCCCAGACAGACTCCGTCTTATCCATTCCATCACTTATTATTTCTTTACATTTTAGCTCATTATTGACATACAATGCCACACCCCCACCTTTACCTTTTTTCCGGTCATTCCTAAACAGCACATACCCTTCCATACCTGTACTCCAGTCATGACTACCATTCCACCACGTTTCGGTTATTCCTACGATATCAGGTTTCATTTCTTGGACCAGGAGCTCTAATTCCTCCATTTTGTTACCTAGGCTTCTCGCATTTGTGTATAAACATCTTACCGTATGCTGTCTATCCTTTCTCCCATTAGTTATGCACTTTGGTACGGACCCTATAGTGTCCATCTGCCCCCTCCTTCTTATGTCCAATTCCCTACCCCTACCTATATCTGAGCTTTTCTCCTCGCCCTCTTTTTCAGTGTTGGAATCTGGCGTGGAGATCAACTGGACATCTCCCAACCGTCTCCCCCAAGTTCCTAGTTTAAAGCCCTTTTGATGAGATGAGCCATCCTCCCTCTCAGAAGTCTATTTCCTTCCCTACTCAGGTGAAGTCCATCCCGCGAGAACAGCTGTCTGTCCCCGAAAGCCTCCCAGTGGCCATACATCCCAAAGCCCTCCTTATAGCACCACTCCCTTAGCCAGCTATTTATCCTCACAATCCTGTCTGCCCTTTGCTGTCCTTCTCTAGGAACAGGCAGAATCCCACTGAAGATAATCTGAGCTGCGACTTCCTTAAGCGTCTTCCCCAGCCTGGCATAATCTCCCTTGATTCTCTCTAGCGATAACCTAGCCGTGTCATTCGTTCCTACATGAAGGACGATCAAGGGGTTCTTACCCGCTCCTTTTAGGATCCTTTTCAACCGCAGGTCCACATCCCGTATCTTAGCGCCCGGCAGACAGCACACCCTTCTGTTTTCCGGGTCCGCCCTGGTCACAGGCCTGTCTAACCTCCTCAGTAAGGAGTCCCCAATCACATAAACCTGCCTTTGCCTGGGCAGCCACTTCCCAGCTCAGGAAAACAAAATGCTTAATGTCAGCCTCTCCTTCGTCCCTAATCTGATCCCGTTTGCAGTTAATTGAGTAGCATTGCACGGCCAGCTTCCAGTGGAACAATTTGTGCAGGGTGCCCAGGATGTGTGCAGCACACTGCTGCTCTGAAGTCCCTCTGGAAGCTGAGTATTACACACATCTGCACTCTGGACCGCTTGACAGCCACAGCAGAGGAACCAGGGACACTTGCAAAGGTGCCCTGAAGTAAGGCCCAGTCCTGCTCCTGCTGAAGTTGAGGGAAGCTTTGCCATTGATTTCACTGGCAGTAGGATCTGACTCTAAGGATGAAATCCATCTCTGTGCAGAGGGCTGGCACTGTGCCCTGCTTCGGGCCCATGTGAGCACCACCTGGACTGGCGTTGCAGACAGGGTGGATTTCATCCTCCATGGCTAGCTAGATTGCAGTTCCCAGACTAAAGTCTTAAGCTAGAGCCCACACCCTCCCTCCCTCCCCCCAGTACTGGGACTTTGATCTCAAGGGAGGGAGTTGAAGAGCCCATTCCATGCACTAATGGTAAGTAGATTTGGGTCTTTGTTTTCTTCTAATTTTGGCCGAAGGTCTGAATCTAACCACAGACATTCTTTTAATTGACAGAAGCTCCCAGTTTCTGGCAGCTGCTCTCGATGGCTAGACCTTGCCCCCTTCCCCCTTGCAAGAAATGGGTTGAATAGTGTGGAATGGGTTGAATGTCATTCGGTTCATTACTGCCAACCCCAAAATACCTCCCTGGCTTTTGGACAACTGAATGTTTGCAGTTGCTCTGACATCTAGTCAGTGTAAACACTGCTTGGGGGGGCACAAACCAGGATTGTCTGCCGAGCACAAAAGATCCAGCTTCGTGCTTCCTTGGACAATGAGTCAAAGTCAGTGGGATCTCTGTGAGCCAGGGGACTAGGGCTGGACTGTCGAGTGGACCGCTGCACTGAAACACATTGTCCTGTATCTGTTTATCCAGGGCCCTCTGTCCGTTTTTTCAGCCAAAAACAAGTGGCGCCCTGCACGGCGAGTTCACCTGGCCAGAGGAGAAAATGGCTTTGGGTTGACGCTCCGAGGGGATTCCCCCGTCCTCATTGCGGGAGTGATACCTGGGGGCTGTGCATCCGTAAGTAGCTAGTGCTTCCCTCGTCCCCTCTCACCTCGCTGGAGATAGATGGGGTTAGTAGCACCACCTCTGATTCAGAGGGCCTGGCATTTCCCTGTGTGAGCCCACGTTCTCAGCTGCTAATAACTTGGGCCAAACTGGAACCATTTGGACTGATATTTCCCATGCTGAGTGTCAGTCTCAGATTGAACCCCCCCCCCCCGCTCCTCCCCCCCCCCCAAAAAAAAAATTCAGCCCTTTTGAGGATGAGCTGAGGGGAAATGCTTTGATTTGTCCATGTTAAAAAAATTCTAGAGACTTTTCTTCGGGAAGCTTTAGCGCCTCCATGCTTTGGAGCAGACACTTGAAATTTGGCAGGGGGGGTGCCCTTGGCATCTTTTGTCATCCTCGTGAAAGTCCTCCCAAATCTGCCTGAGTTACAAGTCTTTGAAAAATCATATTTGGCACATGCTCAATAGAGACTCACTAGAACGTCACGGCTTCATTCCCCAAAGATTCTGTACGCACTAAGCATGTTCTAGTGCCCAGGGCTAGTGGGACTTTCCCCGCAGTTGTTGGCTACTCTGGGCCGTGCTAGATCCAGACACGGAGAGCAAGGAGACTCTCTCCTGTGTTCAGTGCCACCCCAGGTAATGTGCCAGCAGTGAGAAGGAGGGCAGCCACCTGAATGGAATGCAGAGGGGACCAGAACTGGACCCAGGGAATGGGGGAGTAGATCCGGACAAGGAGTCTTGGGGATGGGAAGACACTTGGACTGGAGGCTGGCATGGTGGAGTGTGGGAATGGAAATTGGACAGGCAGCAGAGATTGGGACTGGCTGGACAAGGGGACTGGAAGCTGGGGAAGGGGCAGAGAAGACTGGGAACTGGTGAGGGTGAGGAGCGGGAGACCTATCTGATGTGGAGCCAAGGGGTGGGGGAAGCATTGACGCTGACTGGGCAAAGAGACTGAGACAGGGAGCTTGGAGAGGGGGCTGGAGATACAGAGATTGGACGAGGGGCCAGGGAGGGAGATTGGGAACATGAGCAGAGGATGGTTGGAAGCTGAAGTGGGGGGTGGAGGGATGGAACAGGAGTGGGGATGGAACTGGGAATGGTTGGGAAAGGAATTTGGACTGGGAGTGGAGTAGGGGTGGGGAAGGAACAGAACAGATTGAAAGGGAAGGGCCATAAGGGGTCAAGCTGGGGTGGGGGGGGGGGAAGGGCAGAAGAGCTTCTCAAAGGAAAAGCCTTCCGGGGGGGAAGCATAGGAGGACCCACAGAAATAGGTGTGGTAGACGAGCATTTATCTACTGGATCTTTTAATAGAGTGTTTGAAAGATCAGACTGGTAACCAGTAACGTACTGTGTATTCACTACTGGTCTCATTTGGTGCCCGTTGTACCAGTGCGCGTCTTTCCACTGACTTCATTGAGCATTGGATTGGGCTCTATGACTCCGGTCTAGTAAGGCACTTAAGCATGTGCTTTGCTTTAAGCTCTGTTGAAGTAGATGGAAACTACCTGTAGCTTAAGTGCTTTGCTGGATCAGACCTACCCCAGATCTTGCAGAAGTAGTCTCCTTTAATGCCTCTGCAAACAGTTAAACAGGCTGAGGATTTTCCTAGGAACATCTCCATGCTTCAGATAGTCCAGCCGGGGTCCTAGGGTCATGCTGTATTGAACTTTGGGGAAGGAAATGCAGAGTCTCTGCTAGGTCCTGAAAGACGTGTGCTGTAGCCATGCTGGGATATTACAGGCTCCATTTGGCCTTTGTTTGCTCTCTTGCAGGAAGCCGGGCTAAAGGAAGGAGACTACATAGTCTCTGTGAACAGCGAGGACTGCAAGTGGTCCAAGCATGCTGAGGTGGTGCAGCTGCTGAAGAGCGTCGGGGAAGAGGGTGTAGACATTGGCGTGGTAACCCTGCGGAGTTCTGATGGACAGAACGTTGTAATTCACCTTCTTGCTTTGTCCGAACCTTAGCAAAAGCCCCTTAGGTGGATATGTATCGGGAAAGCCAGGGCTGGCAGAGAGAAGCTTGCTGAGATCAACCCAAGCTGGGTGATGCTTTGTCTCTTCAGGAAACTTTGGGTAGTGGAGTCTGGAAACAATAAAGCCTGTGTCCATAAACCAGCTGAGACCTAAGGGCATGTCTACACTACAAACTTAAGTCAACCTATGTTAGGTCGACTTACAGCCAGTGCAGTAATTTAATGTGGTGGCTGATGTCCATACTGTCCTCCTTCTGTTGATGGTGCATGTACTCCCCAGGAGCACTTCCCCAACTGAAGGAGGACAGTGGGGGAGGGGGCTGAGAGCCAGGGCTCTCAGCTCCCTGCCAGGAGCCCAGCTGCTGGCCGGGCTCTCAGCTCAGCTCCTCGCCAGCAGCCACCCCGGCTTCTTGTCTCCCTGCTTTCTGCCAAGAGTGGTGGGTAGTCGCCTGGGCTTCTCTGCTCCCTGAGGGGGGAGTTGGATGCTGGACGCCCCAGGGGAGTAGGGAGCACAGGCAGCTGCCCAGCTGGGAGAGGGGAAGCCATGATGGGGGGCAACCAGGCTGTAGCTGGAGCCCACCACCGGCCCCAGATGCTCTTGTCAGTTTCTGGAGCCATGAAATTGACAAGAATGACCACCAATAGCTGATGTAATTAAGGCACTGTCTACACCTACACTGTGTCACCCTAACGACACTGACATAAGCCCAATGCCTCACATGGTCAGGAAGTTACTGTGTCAGTGTAATAGGGCACTTGCATCGGTGGGAGCATGGCTGTAGTGTGTACGCTGACATAAGTAGGTTGACATAAGCTGCCTTACGTTGACTTAACTCTGGGCTGGTCTACACTGGGGGGGCGGGTCGATGTAAGATACGCAAACTTCAGCTACGCAAATAGTGTAGCTGAAGTTTGCGAAGTATCCTATTCAACTTACCCCGCTGTGAGGACGGCGGCAAATCGACCGCTGCGGCTCCCCCATCGACGCCACTTACTCCTCCTGAGGAGGTGGAGTACATGCGTCGTTTCGGGGATCAATTTATTGTGTCTAGATGAGACGTGATAAATCGATCCCCGAGAGATCGATTTCTACCCGCTGATCCGGGCGGGTAGTGAAGACGTGCCCTCTGTAGTGCAGACCAGGCTTCAGTGGCCCTGTAGGAGTGTAGAGGGACCTTTCTGGGAGCCATAGGTTTGCTCTCCACTGAGTGAGGGCTTGACTTTTCCAGAGGTGCTTGAGCGCCCATGGCTCTCAGCTCCCCGTTGACTTCACGCTTTTGAAAATTAGGCCTGAAACTTTGCCTTTAGAAACATCTTGGGTTTTATTCTCCTTCTGATACATTCTCCAGGGGCTAGCCTAGAGACCGGTCTCTGGCATTGGGCTGTGGGAGATTGAGCAGTCAGTTTTCAATCCTGGTCTTACTCCCTAGGCTGGCAGTGTTTGGGGGTGAGGCAGCTGTGGGGAGATGGGAAAGAGTGGGTGCACTCTGGTGTTCAGCTGCCCTGTGACTAAATAAGTAGCGACGATGGGCTTGGAAGCAAAGCCAGTCTTGATTGCTCAGGATTGAGGTCCTGCTGGTCAGGCGGATTTAGGGTCAGAAGGTGGTGTCTGGAGAGTGGGGGATTCCCAGGACTTTGAGCAGCACGTGGATGCTCCCTGGTATGGTGAAAACCACATAGTTAAAATAAAGTGGATAGTCAGCAGCACCGGCTAGTGGTCTGAGCACAGGACTGCAAGCCTGGTGCCCTCCAGCCTCAGCTCGGTCTGCTTTGGTGAATCCCTTAAACTCTCTGGGCCTGATTCTGCTCTTGCTTGCGTGGAAGCATACCAGTGTGTAACTGGTGCAAGGTCAGGATTGGACTCCATGGGGGTGAAACTTACCCTGACTCCTGGAGCATTGGGAGGATTGATGTAGTGTTTGTACAGCACTCTGGAAGTGCCAGTCTCTGGATGCATTCAGTACTCCAGACCATGTGTTCCTACAGCACATATGTAAGTGGCATTTACCCACATACAGCACTGGCCTTAATAAAAGCTGTGTGTTCGTTTCTATTCCTCCCCTCTCGGGGCTATGTCTTATGCTCTTGTTTTAATTCTCTTTCTGGCAGGTGGACAGGAGGTCGGTGGCCATGTCATCGGGGGGCGCGCTGCTGAAGAACAACCAGGAGAATAGCAGGAAGAGCCTCATGAACAGCAAGAGCGCCAGCACCCTGCTGGCCTGGAGCAAGAAGAGTAAGCGCAGCAAGAGCAGCACTTACAGCCTTCCCTTCACCACTGTGGGAGACGAGTCCATGTACTGAACCCTCAGCCTGGCTGGGTCCCGGCTTATTGACGTTAACTCTTGGCATTGCTGGGGAGCAGGAGGAGAGAGCAGCGGTTACGTGGCACTGGGAGCTACGCTGGTGTCATTGCAATCCGTTGTTCTTCTAGCCCTGAGGGAGGAGAAGACTCCAGAGCTGATCCTTGGTGCCTGAGGAGCATGGCATGGAGCTGGATTCTTTCCTAGCAGAGTGAGCTGACGGGTGTAGAGCTCTCGTTGCTGGTGACCATCAGGCTCCTCCATCTGAGCGTACATGTAAAAAGTCCTCCGCTGAATGGTTTGGGGAGGGACTGTTGGTTGGTTGGTTGGTTTTCTGGCTCATACTCTAGTACCAAGACGGCCTTCTCACCGGCATTAGTAAGTGCCGGTGTAGTCGACACCAGCAGGCAAACCAAATGCTGTGACGTTCTGTACCGTCTTAGGCCTTGATCTACTGTGTAAAAATCCTGTGCACGTGGATGCCAACTTAGCCAAGGAGCTCATCAGCGTGAATCCACAAAGCAGGAAATGTGGAGAATTTTCTCAACTTCATCCGCGAAAGGGCGAGGAGTGAGACGTTGAGATCCAACACCAACTGATTGTTGGTACGTCTGAGGATTTCTATTCCAGTGGAGCTGCCTGCTGTCCACCCCAAGGTGGACAGGAATAGCTGGCCACAAATAGCAGGCCAGCCTGCTGAGTGCAGAAAACATAGAGACTGTCTCCAGCTGCTCTGCGGTGGATTGGGGAAGAAGTTAAAGTGTATTTTCTAAAAACACTAAAGGAATGTTAAGGTTGCCGAGCGAAGCGCTGAAGAGTCAGGAAATGTCAGTGTTTAAGTTGGACAGGGAACCTTAACTGAGCCCCCTTGTGCACACGCATCAAGGTAGGGGCTTGAGGCACATCTCACATCCTCCTATGTCTGTTGGTCTCCTGCTTCACGTAGTGCACAGGGTGAGAGCGCGCACAGAAGATGGAGTGCTGAATTTACATGCTCAGATTAGGGGTGGGGATTCAGATGATTTTCCAGACAACTTTCCAGAAGCACAGCTTTGCACGTATATTTTGTTGCTCTTTCTGGTGCAGATTTTACAATCTCAGTAGCATGACCCCAGAGCAGCTCAGCTCTCATTTTGCTCCAGGTCATAGAATTGTAGGACTGGAAGGGGCTTCGTGAGGTCATCTAGTCCAGTTCCCTGCACTCATGGCAGGACTAAGTCATTTCACATCTACAGAGAATAATGTTTCACATGGGTAACACACAGCCCTCAAGTTGTCAGTATTGTGAATCTAGAGCAAATGGATTAACTAACCATCCTTTTGACCATCTGATCAGAGCAGAAGCCATATCCTGCTCTCCAGATATGTGCCACTCTTGTTCAGTGGGTGCTGGATCAAGCTCCAAGTCATTCAGAGTGGTGTGCAATTTGAGGGGGCAGAGTTTGGTCTGTGCACCCAAAAATCCTGTTGATGTCACTGAGAATATTGGGTGCACAAGGAATGCTGGCTCGGTCCCCACTTCAGCAAAGCACTTAAGCAAGATCCAGTACAGACGTAAACATGTGTTTTAAGCACTGTGCTGAATCAGGGCTGGGTGCATTACTGTAATGGATACATAGCTGTCTATCAGCTGTTCAACAAGCACCCGGCCAGGGCATAACCAGCTCCTCTGTATGAAAGGGAAAGATGTATCCACGTAGTCATTGACCTTTTTCCACCAGCAGAGATGGATCCACTAACAGCCAAAGGGCCTCCTGCTTCTTCCATGTGAGATTAAAATTGCAAGCAAATAACTCCTCCAAATCATTAAACTACTAACGTTTGCCCTGGTATTGGATCTCGTGCACATTGCTAATATCCTAATTCTGTGCTGCCAGCATTCTTAATGGTGCTGAGCTGAGCGATGCATACATCTTAACAACTGTATTGTCAGGGCTGGAAAAATCAGAAGAATATAGACATTATGAACAATGTTAGATTTCTGTATTGTGTGTTTGGGTTTTTTGTGGAGGCTGTCAAGCTGTCCAGTCTTCTTGAGTGCGTGATAGCTGTTGGTAGGTATAAAATACCCTTCAGAGATGTAATCGTATTTTTGTACAAGTAATAGTTGGTGTCTACTTCTCCCTTTTTTTTTTAAAGTCACAAATAATTTGTAGCAATAGTTTAATGGGATAAACTGAACACATACGTCCCTTAGACTGGTAGCAGAATATCTTCTCATTAGCTTCCTTTGAATTTTACCTTATTTTGTTTCATGTAGCACAATGCTAATGTGCCAAGCTGTTGATCCTATTTTATTTAAGAAAAAAATATTGGTTTCCTCCCCTGAAAAAAGGCATTTCTGTGAAACACATTAGCTACTGATAGATCTTTTCATTCACGCATCCCCCAATTCTCAGAACGGCACTTGCTCTACAAGTGGATTCAGATACTTGCCCTCCACCTGGCTTTCTTTAACTGTTACTTGAGGACCACCTCCGTCCCATGGTTTGTGGTGATAAGCCTTCGTACTCCAGGGCATAAGCCAACCACTAAACTGTCTGGAGTTAGGAATCTTCCCCCTATGGGACAGTTACTCGATAATTGTCCACTAAGGGATTTCTTGCACCTTCCTCTAAAGCAGCTGGTACTGGCCACTGTCAGACAGGAACTGCTGTACTGGATCTGAACCATCTAGTACAGTACCCGGGGTAAACTTCCCAGCCACCAGGTGATAAACGTATTGGGGAGACACCACTGTGGGTTTAAATAGAAATCAGAGCTTCAAGCTTAGAAATGGTAGGAATTTTTAAATGTCTTGTTTTTGCTGCCATAACTGAGGCCTCTGAGCCAGAGACTTATTTATTTAAAGCAATGTGTATGTGACTGCATATTGCATTTGTATCACCAGATGCTTATGTTTACATCATCAGGTTTGTGTTTTACATGCATTGTGCATCTTTCTAACACAGGTGGATTTTATTTGTATGTTGACGCTCACCTTTCAATGATTATAAAATACGGATTTGAAAACTAAACTTTCTTCGTGCACTACTTCTGTAGGTCACACTCTGGGCCTCTGCAAGGGCTGTGAAATGAGCCCATGGATGCGCTTGTGAAAGAGTCTCTGGGTCTAGATAAATTCATAGCGCCTAAGGCCAGAAGGGGCTAGTTGAACCCCCAAATGCAGAGTTAAAATTCCTTGGTGACTAGTGGATGGACTTTGCTAGCCCAAGGTCCATAGTGCAGTGGTGGCCCCTTGAAACTTAGGTGAAGGAGCTGGAGCTAAAACTGTCCCTGTTGTGCCTACTTGTTCCAGTGCATGCAGTTATCAGGGAATCCCCCAACACCATAAGTACATCTTTCTTCATGTGTTCTCATAGCCACAAGCCTTTGTTCACCTGAGTACTGTAAACAGGTGGTTCTTCAAGTATGTGCCAGTGTGGATCTCACACCAGGTGCACAGCATGCACCTCATGTCCAAAGCCACAGTCATTTGCATAGAAGTGCCCATTGGACCACACCTGCAATGTGCATGTCCTTGTGCTCCCACCTGAGGGTATAAAGGGCAGAGTGGTCACGGCTGTTCCTCATTCCCTCTAACCACCTGTGGCAGCGAGATGGAACAAGTTCAAATTATCTTCCTTTAGCCGTGGTCATTTTTATTTTACACTTTTTTCAATATGGACTGTCCAAAGTTGGGGGGGACCCCCCCCACTTGGTACTTGGCACTTCTTTCCATGTCAAATGGCACTCAAAACCTTTGGGCTTTAAACCATGCCCATCTTGTGATGGCTTCGTTCCTCTCCCATATGGCCACAGCCATTGCTAGCTTTGCCTGAGTGAGCATCATGATCCAGATCAGTGTTCGTCCTCTGAGTCCATGGAAGTCCAGAGATTCCCACTTCAAGCTCCACTTCTTCACGCAGTCTGTGGGTAAGCTTGCACTAGGAAGAGCGAGGATCAGCCTCCAAAATGCACCTGATCCCCTGTGAAGTCCACTCCTGCCAGTGCCCTGAGCAGCTGGCACGCAGCCCCCAGGACTGGCAAGAGACTGGAGTAAGTCAGAGACCTGGCACCATCAGCCAGCGCCACGTCTTCCCAGAGGTGGGGCAGGCTGGAGCTGAGATACGCTGTGTCCTCCCACAAGGAGAGGCTAAACATTAGCTTTCCACAAGGAAAGCCATTAAGCTCCCTCTTCTTACAGGAAGCTGATGGCGCTGGCCCAGTCTCCCTGGGCACCAAAGAAACACAGCTTGGCATCCGTCTTAAAACTAGTCTGTGTCCACATCAGCGCAGGTACTGATGTGGGCACCATTGCTAGGATCACTACTCGTGCCTAGGAGCTATAGAGGAAGTACCTCATAATACAGGGGAAGAGGCTTTTACTCCCCATATTTCCTTATCCCGGGGGGGGAAAAGGGGCCTTCAGTCTTCTCCATTTCAGGGTAGGACGAACAACTACAGACACCATCTTGGATTTGGGATGGTAGCGCTTGCTTTCATTGTTCCTTCCCCTTCCGCTCAAGAGTGGCTCCTAGCTCTTGACTTACAGGACATCTTGACTTCTATGTTGCCATGCATGCAGCCTACAGGAAGTACCAGTGCCCAATCACTGTCCCCTCAAAAGAGCTACCCTTCAGTTTTCTCTGCCCCACTGAGAGTCTTTGCAGAATGGGTGTGGCGGTGCATTTGAGGAGATGGAGCATCCATCTCTCTCCATACCTTGATGATGGGCTGCACAAAGGCAGATCCCAGTAGGAGGCTTCCGTGGCCCTGACCTTTTGTTCTCCAGCTGGGCCTTCTAGGGAATGACAAAAAGGCATCTCACATTCTGGCACAGAAGATACACCTTTGCCAATTTGGCATCTATCTTCCTGAAGACATATGGCAGTGTCTGCAATTGATGATCACTGATGTCAGGTCAAACCCATCAACTACAGTGTGGAGCTGTCTCAGACTGCTGGCCCATAGATCAGCCTGCACTTACTTGATGCCACTTTCAGACTTCACCTGCATCTATTATAAGTCTGGCTAAGGTCTAGCTAGCCCCCTACAAGGCACCAAGGGAGCATGGATCATGGCCTTACCATATGTCCTATCAGAACTGACCTGGTGGTTAGATCCCAAAAACCCCAGAAGCGGAGAACCCTTTGTTCCCATGATGATACCGATCATGGACGTGCCCGGAAAAGGTAGAGGTGCCCACCTGAATCGCCTGGTACAAGGGACCTGGTCTTAGAAGGATAGGACCCTTCACATAACCATCCTGGAGCTGTGAACATTCAGGTTAGCTTCCCTGGCATTCCAGCCGGTCCTGTAGAATTCCACAGTGCAGAACTTGACAGACAACACAAATGCCATGTACTATATAAACAAGCCCGTTCATCACCCCATGTCAAGAAGCTATCAACCTGTGGACATGGCATCAACCCAGGATAATCCCCAGAGCTCTTCACCTCCTAGGCTGTTGCTGGCTCCTATCAGACTTCCTAAGCAGACAATCCATCACCAGTCACAGGTGGCCACTGCAGAGGTCCATTATATACCTGATATTTAATCATTGGGGGAAATCGCAGAATAACTCGTTTGCCTCCAAAGACAACACACAATGCCCAGCTTTCTGTTCCGAGAGCATGTGCCCAGGTTCATTGCAAGGTGCCTTCTTCATACTGTGGAGTCATGGTCTCATGCATACTTTTCCACTAATTTCCCCCGATTCCCAGGGTGATAAGCAAAATCTGACAGGGCAAAGCCACATTAATCCTAATAGCTCCATGCTAGCTGAGACAATTCAATTCTCCTCCCATCCCATAGTATCCATATTTCTGAAGGAGTTACTGCGTGTTTACCCAACTGTGAGAATCCCCTCCTCGATGGGAGCTTAATGTTGTCCTTGCAAACCTTGAGTCCCCTTCTTTGAGTCACTTTCAGAATGTTCCTTACACTCTAGACCAGGGGTTCTCCGACTTTTGTACTGGTGACCCCTTTCACATAGCAAGCCTCTGAGTGCGACCTCCCCTTATACATTAAAACCACACTCTTTTATATATTTAACACCATTATAAATGCTGAATGCAAAGCGGGATTTGGGGTAGAGGCTGACAGCTCGTGACCTCCCCATGTAATAACCTAGTGACCCCCTGAAGGGTCCTGACTCCCAGTTTGAGAACCCCTGCTCTAGACAGTGGTCTTGGTCGTCATCCTACTGGCTAGGACTGTCCATGACCTCCAACCACTTATGGCTGATTTTTCCCCCCCCCCTACACATGCATAATGTTACACAGAGATCAGGTGGTGGTGATATTCAAAAGTCACTTCAGGGATAAACTTAGATCTCCTTTGAACCCATCCATCAGTTTACCTGTTCCCTTTCCTACATTCATTTTGCTCCCACAGAAAAGAAACCCTCTGCTGTGGACATTATAAGGGCTTGATGAAATAAAGCCCTTCGAATTGTCGTCTCATGTCTTTGTTGCTATCTCTGCTCCAGTCAGAAGATATTAAAATGAATCCTGCAGTGCATATGGCTCTATCTCCCTCCCTCTAAACAGTGCAGTTCACTTCTCTAGGGTGCAAGCTGCATCCTGTGCCACCTTTGAGAACACTCCCATATCTGAAAGCTGTAGGGGTGTGACATGAAGTAACCCTGACTTTTATTCAGCATTCTGCCCTTGGCCTAGCTACCAGGTCATATGCCAAGCCTAGAAGGGCTGTGTTGCAATCACTCAATTAGTGTCACTCAGCGCTTCTCAACTCCACCTGCCAGATGGGACACTCGTCAGTCACTCAGAGTGGGATCCATACAGCCAGGTACTCGGAGAATGTTACCTACAGTAGAATCATAGAATACCAGGGTTGGAAGGGACCTCAGGAGGTCATCTAGTCCAACCCCCTGCTCAAAGCAGGACCAATCCCCAGACAGATTTTTTGCTCCACATCCCTAAATGGCCCCCCTCAAAGATTGAACTCACAACCCTGGGTTTAGCAGGCCAATGCTCAAACCCCTGAGCTATCCCACCCCTCTTCCCCTGGTTCTTCAAATGTTGGTGTCGTGGGACCCACACGGATCTGCCCTCTGTCCTTGCTTTATCAGAGTCCTGCTTACCCAGGATTCTGACCTAGTGAGGGCTCTGGGGTGATGGTTGCAGCCACTTTGCCCTTTCTGCCCTGGGGTGGGAGTTCGAGGACATGCCCAGCACAAGCCCAATGGAGACTGCTATTCCACTGTTGCATCCCTGAGGCACATGCACATGTCAAGGGGGATCAGCACTGAAGACGTCTCTAAGAACCAGTTACTATAAGATGAGTAACTGTTCTCTCTGGCTGGTGTACATGGCCCCTCTGAAGCCCTCAACAGGCAATGGGTTGACCTCCTTAATGATCTGGATGATGAGATAGATTGCACCCTCAGCAAGTTCACAGATGACACTAAGCTGGGGGGAGAGGTAGATATGCTGGACGGTAGGGATAGTGTCTAGAGTGACCTAGACAAATTGGAGGATTGGGCCAAAAGAAACCTGATGAGGTTCAACAAGGACAAGTGCAGAGTCCTGCACTTAGAAAGGAAGAATCCCATGCACCGCTACAGGCTGGGGACCGACTGGCTAAGCGGCAGTTCTGCAGAAAAGTACCTGGGGATTACAGTGGACGAGAAGCTGGATATGAGTCAACAGTGTGCCATTGTTGCCAAGAAGGCCAACGGCATATTGGGCTGCATTAGTAGGAGCATTGCCAGCAGATCAAGGGAAGTGATTATTCCCCTCTATTCGGCACTGGTGAGGCCACATCTGGAGTATTGCATCCAGTTTTGGGCCCCCCACTACAGAAAGGATGTGGACAAATTGGAGTCCAATGGAGAGCAACAAAAATGATTAGGGGGTTGGGGCATGTGACTTATGAGGAGAGGCTGAGGGAACTGGGCTTGTTTAGTCTGCAGAAGAGAAGAGTGAGGGGAGATTTGATAGCAGCCTTCAACTACCTGAAGGGGTGTTCCAAAGAGGATGGAGCTCAGCTGTTCTAAGTGGTGGCAGATGACAGAACAAGGAGCAATGGTCTCAAGTTGCAGTGGGAGAGGTTTAGGTTGGATATTAGGAAACACTTTTTCACTAGGAGGGTGGTGAAGCACTGGAATGGGTTATCTAGGGAGGTGGTGGAATCTCTTTCCTTAGAGGTTTTTAAGGCCCACCTTGACAAAGCCCTGGCTGGGAGGATTCTCGCTTTCAAGTGTGGAATTCAGATGGGCCATCTCAAAAGATCACCTTGGGGTGATCCTATGTATGATGGGAGGAGAGGTTTTATTGTCTGGCCTCTGAATTTCCTGGCTTTGTGGCTTTTAACTTTTCTCCTCTTGTGGCTTCAGTAACACTTGATAAAATCTCCCTGCCACTGCATTAGCCCTTCCGTTTTGCTCAGTTTCCCCCCCCCCCCGTCGAGTGCACAACTGATCCCTTAATAGACGCGTAAGAGAAACTACCTGTCAGGTGTCTAATGCGCGTCTCCCTGACATGATGCGGAGCAGCTCCACTCTGCCGTGGCGAGGCATAGCTGGGTGCTCTTTAATCTGCGGATTCTTGACTCCTTGCTTCACGGATCATTGACACTATAAACCATAATGGCTCCTTTGGAGCCATTCCAGGCTATTGAATTAATTTAGCCGCCGCGATTTGTGCAGCTAGACTCCGTGCTCAAAAACCTTGGGAAAATTGATGGAAAGCAGCTGTCAGCTGCACATGCTTGGAAAGAGGCTGCTAACGGGTCTGGATTGACAGCGTTAGAGCCTTGATGTGATCTGGCTAATATCCGTGCATCTCCGACCGTGTCCACCTCTGAGGCTCGGGGAGTTCTGTCTCACAGCCCATTCAGTCCTTGGCCCTTCCGCCAATACAGCCAGCAAGGGGAACCATTGTCACCCTCGGCATTGGTGGTTTACAGGGGAAGTGCCTGTGCTCAAGGTAATGGACTGAAGCCACTCGACAGCCAGCAGCTGATAACTCCCAGTGTATTGGTCTTTGACCTGTGCAGCTGTTCAATGGCTATGCTGGGTACTGGATTCTAGGTTTGCCCTTAATTTTAGCAAAACCCTGGATCTTCCCAGTGAAGATTGCAATTGTGTTTCCATTAGAGGAAGTGTTGCTAATGTTTTCCCCTCTAGATTTGAATCTGAGTCAAACTGTAGCTTAAATCTCTCTTGGTAACTCCTTTCCACCCTAAGCTTGTGAAAGAATGAGGCCTGGGGTTCGCTAACCTACCACCAGCTAGCAGCTTCAGTGTCACCCCGAAGTCTGCCCTGAATGAAGAGGGCTAGAGAGGGAACAGAAACTGCTGTTCGTTAGGATTGTTGCAATAGCCACTTCCCGACACTGACAGGAGGAGGGCGAAGAAAGGCACTTGCTGTTGGAGAAATGCATCAAACGCCAAGGTTCCCTGGCAATGCTGAATGGTGAACAAGGTTTCAAGTGAGCTGATGCTCATCCGGACCAGGTACTGGGAGGACGGGAGCCGAGATGTTGCAGCGAACTGGGATGTGGAGTCCTAAACACGCTTCCCCCGGGCTCCCCTCTTTCATTCCTGCACCTGCTGTTCAGTTACCATCCTTTCGGGACCTGCTGTGAGCGGAGCTCTCGACCGAACACTTCCGGGCGAAGGTCTCCGGCTGGCGGAAGGGGACGGTGGAGTTGATGGAGCACCACTGACACCGGCTGAGGATCTGGCCCTCGCTGCAGGCTTTATGAAAAGGTGCTTCCGAGCTGTGCTGCGCTGAGGGAGGGGCTGGCAGAGCAGCAGCGTCCGCGGCCTCCCCCCTGCAGCACGTGGCCCGCCCTGCTCTCTGCATGCCCGAGGCAGCACAGGCCACGACGTGGGCTGCTAGCCTGGGTTCCATTCCCCCCGAGCTGCTGTGGGAGCTGCACCCAGCGACTCTGTTTGCGCTGCAGTCTGCAGCCTCTGGGGGCTGTGGCCGGATGCTGGGGGCTGACTCTCACTGCCCTGGGTGAAGGGTGGCCAGCCCATGGAGGGAGGGGCAGGGGCAGGCAGGGCTTTCTGCTGTATGAAGGAGAGGGGAGGATGGAAAGACTCCCATTAGTGGCTGTGGGCTCTGGTCCAGGCCTGTGCTTTTACAGGCCTGCAGATGGAGGCAGAGGTTGAGTTAAAGACCTGGGTCCATTGGGTGAATGAACTGGCAAGGGGGTAGTGGTAGGGCCCTGGAGCCCTGCCTGCCCTCCCAGCTGGGGGAGGAGGAAGGAGCAAGGACAGGGTTATTCAGTTGAGCAAGGAGAGGCCCCTTATGTCTGCCCTGCCCTGCGTGGAGGGGAAGAGGCAGGTGTTGGGTGTCCCTTGGAATGTAGCAGGCAGGTGACCTGGAGTCTGATGTACTGGGGCCTAGAGCAGCATGTGGCTGGAGCCCCTGGTGGAAATGTGCATACAGTAGGGCAGGTGTTCTCCTCCCTGGGCTGTAGGCTGGCGGGGCTGCAGGGGCAGAGTTAAGGTGGTTTGTTATGGCCCAGTGTGGTTTTACTCATGTACATGGGGTTCCGAGCCAGTACGAACCCGACCTAGATTTGAATAGTTACCTGCCCTCCCCTTCACTGCTCATTCTGCCCATTGAAATGCCAAGGTTTGTCTTTAACTGTGACGCTTCTCGTGGGTTTCCTTCCCCTCCCCCCCTTTCCTTCTCCAGCAACCTGTGCTTGCACTCAGACTATTCCAGCCAGGGCTCTGTCTGCTGCTGCCTGTGTGACCACTCCTCAGTCCTAGTGTTAGGTGAGTACAGACAGGGAAACTGAGGAAGGGAAGGTAGGGCAATTGCCTAAGCCATGGGGCAAGATCTGTGCCACAGCTGGGATTATATCTCAGCATTTCCTGCCTCCCAACTTCTGGCTCAGACCATTTCGGGGTTTTATCTTCCCCTGAAAGGAACTGTGGTTGACCCTGTCTCTTTGTTCATCTCTCTAGGTAGGTCTCTGTCCTTCCCTTCCCTACCTACCAGTCACTAGTCCCTGAGCAGCTCTCAACCAGCCCTGACCTATGAGGTGGGGATGGTTCATTATTCTCCCTCTTTTATCGTGGGGGAAACTGAAGCACAAAGCTTGAGCAGTCACACAGGACCCAAGGTTCCTTACTCCCAGCCCAGCCTCCCTGGTGTCTGCTGCTGCTCAGGACAAAAACTGAGAAAGGTGTGCTTCCTCCCTCTCGAGCCAGCCCCTGTATTCATAGACTATCAGGATTGGAAGGGACCTCAGGAGGTCATCTAGTCCAAAACCTGCCTGGCCCAGCCCCCCCCAACCCAGGTGTTGGTGGCATCCTCCATGGAGTGGTTCTTGGTGCTGCCCGGCGCTGGGCTGGAAGATTTGCAACTGCCTGGTGCCCCAGGCAGGCCCTAGGGGCGTTTATCCTCCAGGTGCCAGCACAGCCGGGAAGCAGCCGCTGTTAGTAAGTGGCTGCAGGGCCTGAGCTGTGCCCCCTGATTTCAGTTCCCTATTTGAGCCACTGGAGGGCAGCAGGAACCTGTGCACGGCCGTCCTTACCTCGAGGCCAGTGTAATTAGTGCCCACACCAGTGCGTGGGGACGGGGGTCTAATGGCTGGGCAAAGGCTGCCCCCAGTCCCTGCCCCATCCCTCCTTAATCACCTGCCAGGTTCCACTCCCCATGGCTGGTCCCATCTCACCCCGATCTCTGGGTTGTGCTGTGTTCTCTGCTCCAGTCTGCCGTCCTGGGCTGGGCGGATAATTTCATTGGATAATTAATCGTAGCCTAATTCCTACAGCACCTCTTCCTCCACAAGGTTCCCCAGCGATGCTCAGGGCCGCTCCCTGCAGACAGCGGGGGGGCAGAGTGCATGGAGCAACCCCCTTCCTATGTCACAGCAGGGCCAGAAGATCCTGGGCGAGGGAGACCAGCTGTGAAAGGCCGTAGGTAGCATTTAATGTTTCTGAGAGCTGCGCTATCTAGGGTGACCAGATGAGAGGGAGAAAATATTGGGATATAGGGGGGGTGGAGAGGGGGGGTCCCCTGGGGGAGCAAAAAAAAAAAAAAGGCCAAGTGCTGCCGGCAGAGCGAAATATCGGGACAACTTGCGTCCCCACCAAAGATTGGTCGGATGCGGGACAAATATCTAAATATCGGGACGGTCCTGATTTTTATCGGGATGTCTGGTCATCCCTAGCGCTACCTGGGACACTTTCATCTCTGGCTGGCCCTTGCTCTGTCTGAAAGGGGGGAAATGAACACCCCTGCCAGGGCTTGGGGGAGGACGGGGACGACAATGCACATTCCCCTATCGAGAGGGGATGGGACAATAGGATCACAGAGCCAGGAGGCTCCCATTTCCAGGTGCGCAGGACGCTTATCCATGCAGCAAGAGTTTCCGTGATCCAGCTCTTGCTTTTTGAGGTCTCCTCCAAGCCCCCCCCCCCCCAAGCTGTAGAAACTGAGACGATCTCTTTGTGAAGCACAGAGGGGTGGGAGCGCGGGGCCTGCTGGCTGTTTCAATGGCAGTTATGCTACAGCTTAAGAAACTGGGCCTGAAAAAGCTCTTTGCTCAGCTCAATCCCTGTGTGCCCTGGGGCGGGATCCCCCAGCCAGGAGCCTCAGGAACTGACCCCAGGGGTTCACCATTCCTGCCAGAAATCAATCATCTCTCCACCCACCCAAGTCTGGCTGTTGCTGGGTGCGCTCCCAGCAGCGGCCACTGGAGGGCAGCGATGGCACACACGAAACACACACATGCCCTCAGAGCCCAGGCACCGCTCCCAGCTGGGGTGAGCCACTGGCAGCCTGCAGGCACACATCCCTCTGCCGGGCCGGGAGCCTGGGGCGGACTGGCGCGTGGCAGGGAAGCTGCAGGGTGCTGTGGTGGGTCCCAGCTGTGCAAAGCGTGCACAGGCGTGTGCATAGGCAGGTGTGGGTGTACAAGCCCCCATGCCTGTGTGTTTGTGTGGGTGTTGGGGCATGTGTGTGCCTGGGGTTATGTTTGCGCCACACACACATGTACATACATGCAAACACGTGAACACACGTGCATATTCATAATTGACTGTGTGTGTGTGTGTGCGCGCCATGTTAGCATGTGTGTGTTGGGTTATGTGTGGTGGGACTCTGGAAATGCTCCTTTTTTAATGTTGGGAAGTGAGTTTGGTCTGTGTGGGGCACTGGGAGCCAAGACTCCTGGGTTCTGTTCCTGGCTCTCTTTCTTTGTCAGGTCAGTTTCCTCACTTGGTGCCTCAGTTTCCCCATCTGTGAAATGGGGACAGGGAGTGACTCTGCTCCCGGTGTTGGTGGGAGGCATTACGAATGGGGGCAGGGTGCTCAGGATGAGGGTTGGGGCCTGTTTCCCTCATTTCCAGCCCTGTGCCATCCACCCATGCTGAAGAGGCGACATGCTCAGGAGGTGGCCACAGGCTCGAGGTAGGGGTCAGCAAGGTGCCCAACTCATGGAGAGAAGCAAATAGGGTGATCAGTTGGCCCCTGAGCATGTGGGTGAGACCCATCAGCCAGACTCCTGCGGAAGAATTTTCTGTAGTAGTTCAGAGCCCTCCCCATCTAGTGTCCCATCGCCAGCCATTGGAGAGATTTGCTGTTAGCAGTCGCAGATCGGCTACATGCCATTGCAGGCAACGTCATCATACCATCCCGTCCATAAACTTATCCAGCTCAGTCTTGAAGCTAGTTAGGTTTTTTGGCCTCACTGCTCGCCTCGGAAGGCTGTTCCAGAACTTCACTCCTCTGATGGTTAGAAACCTTCATCTCATTTCAAGCCTAAACTTGTTGAGGGCCAGTTTATACCTGTTTGTTCTTGTGTCATCAGTGGCGCTTAACTTAAATAACTCCTCTTCCTCCCTGGTATTTATCCCTCTGACGTACTTATAGAGAGCAGTCATCCCTCCCCTCAGCTTTTGTTTGGTTAGGCTACAAGCCGAGCTCTTTAAGTCTCCTCTCGTAAGGTAGGTTTTCCATTCCTCTGATCATCCTAGGAGCCCTTCTCTGCACCTGTTCCAGTTTGAATTCATCTTTCTTAAACATGGGAGACCACAACTGCACACAGTATTCCAGATGAGGTCTCAGCAGTGCCTTGTATAATGGCAATAACACTTCCCTGTCTCTCCTGGAAATACTTCGCCTGATGCATCCTGGGACTGCATTCGCCTTTTTCATGGCTGACTCACGTTGGCGGCTCGGTCATCCTGTGATCAACCAATACACCCAGGTCTTTCTCCTCCTCTTTTGCTTCCAACTGATACGGCCCCAGCGTATAGCAAAAATTCTTGTTGTTAGTCCCTAACCGTACTTTGCACTAATTACATTTCATCCCATTTCGTTTGTTCCAGTTTTCAAGGTCACCTAGATCTTCTTGTACGATATTCCGATCCTCCTCCCTGTTGCCAATACCTCACAATTTTGGGTCATCCACAAGTTTTATTAGCACACTTCCACTTTTTGTGCCAAAGTCATTAATGAAAACGTTAACTAAGATTGGTCCCAAGACCGATCCCTGAGGTACTCCAATGGTAACCGCCCTCTGACCTGATAGTTCACGTTTCAGTCTGACCTACTGTAGTCTCCCCTTTAACCAGTTCCTTACCTACCTTTCAGTTCTCACATTAATCCCTATCTTCTCCAATGTAACTAATAGTTTCCTGTGACACCCTGGCACCCTAATATTCACTACTGTCATATATTTAGGGTATGTTTTGTACAAAGTCTGCCTTGAGATATCATTCTAAAAGTCTTGATCTGCTAGACAGTAATATCTTGTTGGATTGTATGTACCTGGTGCTGAGACAACGGGGGGGGGGCGGTTATACGGACGCAGGGTCACATGCCCTCCCAGATTTCTGCCAGGATCCACACCAGAATGTGGCCAGCAGCAGCCTTTCGGCCCTGCGCGGGAGGGAAGGGACGGGAGCTGCTTCCAGCCACAGGGGAAGCGGGCAAGGGGGGAAAGGGATGACCTGGCCAGTGTCTTTGCTCATCTCTTGGCCCCGTGTGGCTGGAAGCTGCTTGTCCCTTCCCACCCACCCAGTATCGAAAGGCAGCTAACACCTCCAGGCTGCTGCTGGCCAGCAACACAACCCGGCTGCCTCCTATTCCCCGGCTACAGCGCGGGCAGGAAGGGGTTAAGCCCTAAGGATGCATTGTGCACCAGGGCCCAGGGAACCTGACTGCAGGGGATTCAGCGAACCTGGCCAGAGAGGTGGCGCAGCAGGGGAGGGTGCCTAGGGAAGGGAGCAGCCCCACACTCCTTGGGGGCAGGAGAGTGGTGAGGGAGTGGTGGGTGAAGAGGGGTGCTAAGCACCTGCCTGGGGGGCTGTGGTGGAGCCTGCAGGGTCGGGGGCGAACAGACTGGAAATCGCTTCTGCCCCCGACCACTCCAGAGCTGGGGCAGAGAGGCTGCCCCGTGCCAGCGCTGTGTGCAGGGCTTTGGCACATGCAGGGCTTGGATCCTCCTGGCCAGCGCCCGGGGCAGAGGGTCTTGGGTTTTCCCAGGGCGCCAGCCCAGCCAGAGGCAGTGGGGGAAGGAAGGAGCCTGCAGGCCAGGCTATTGGTGAGCTGAGCTCTCCGACCAGGGGCGGGTTCTCCGCACAGCGCTGGGAGCGAGGTGCGCCCCGCTGGGGGGATACGGAGGAGCAGCGGGGTGGGGGGGTGAAGTAGGGAGAGGACAGCGAGAGGGGGAGCATGTAAAGGGCTGATGGGTGGGCAGCAGGGGTGACACGTAACTGGCTGCCACCTGGCACTTGCCCCCACACACCAGCCCCCACAGCTCACAGCCAGTGCCAGCCAGCGCTGATGGACCACAGGGAACAGCCGGCCCCACCCCCAGCCTTGCACACCCACCCCCATCGTTGGCCACTGGACCCCCCCCACTCACCGCTGGTGGGCGGGTGGCTGGCGAGCAGGGATCCAGCCAGCAGCAGGCCCTGCCAGTGCTGATGGTGTGTGGGGGGAGAAAATACAGGACAATTTGCCTGTTTTTAAGAAAAAGTCGGGACACCTGCAGAAGGGCTTAAATATGAGACTTTCCCTTTAAAAACAGGACAGCTGGTTACCCTAGGTGGTGATGAGGGATGGGTAAGAACCCGGCTGGGTAGAGCCCATGGGAGATCCTTGTCTCGGATGACTTGAGATGGAGGAGAGTGGCTCCTTGAAGAGCTGGCCCCTGTTTCTGTTGAATGGGAGAGGGAGAGAGACAAGAAAGCACAAGAGCTGGGGACTGGACATTTAATTCTGCGGTAAAACATCTACAAGCATCAGCCTCTCCTGGCGAGAAGGAACAGGGCTGGCTGCTCCTCTGTTGGGCCTCCGTGGTGCTCTATTGCTACCTAACAATGAGCTTGGCCGGTATTGGCTCGCTCTGCAGAATCCCACTAGAAATGCAGGAATGGCACTGTTAGATTGGACCAGGGGCCCGTCTCCAAGTGGCTAGCACAAATCCATCTGTGGAAGGGGCAAAAGACCCTGCCGGGACCAGCTATGAAATAACCTGCCCACAAGATCTTTCTCCATCCATCCGAGGTTAGTTTTTGCCCTGAAGCATGAGGGGTTTATAGCTGTTAGATATTTTTATCCCACTAATATAATGCTGCTGGTTGTCGGTATCCATATAAGTGACTGATTTTTTTTGAGTATCACTAAATTCTTGGCCTCAATGCTCTCATGGGGCAGAGAGTTCCACTGGTTAATTATATGTTGTGTTTTAAAAAAAGCTTTCCCTTTATCAGTGTATAATTTGGCTTCCTTTTTCTTTCCTTGACTGTCTCCTTATTCCCATAAATAAATAAAATAATGGAGATATCCTCTCGCCTAGAACTGGAAGGGATCTTGAAAGGTCATCGAGTCCAGCCCGCTGCCTTCACTAGCAGGACCAAGTAGTGATTTTTGCCCCAGATCCCTAAGTGGCCCCCTCAAGGATTGAACTCACAACCCTGGGTTTAGGAGGCCAATGCTCAAACCACTGAGCTATCCCTCCCCCCAGTCCCATATTATGAGATGGGGTGAATAGAAGCACCTGATTTACCTCCCCTGTATCCCAAATAAAAAGTCCCAAGCCAAACCAACCACCTTTCTCAATTTACTGAAATGAAACTTTGCTATTTGCAGTTTTGCATTCGTGTATGTAACCCGCTCAGTGCCCAATCTGCCAATGATACGACTCTGTTACACCCCTCCCCATTAATGGCTGGTTCTTTAGCTCGAGCTGTAGCAGTTCCGAGTTCAGTCCCCGCTGAGGTAGCATCCATTGTGCCTGCGAAGGGTTTGCCTGTAACAGATAGTGACATTTCAGCTCTTCTCCACCCCCTTGGCCAAACCATGTGCCAAACCAAATCAGAAGTTCCCAGGCTGGCAATTCTATTGGGGCAGGAGCCCAGTTTGAAACATCTGCGGTACTGGGGGCACTGCCTCCAAGGGCAGAGCTTCCCAGACTCAGAGTCGGGGCGGGGAGCTGTGGTTGTCATGCACAGCCAGCTCCAGCTGGACCCAGAATAAAGCAAATTGCTTTCAAGCACCTTAAGCCCCTCAGGCCAGATCACCCAAAGGGATTTAGGTGCCCATCTCTCCTTGAAACCAAGGGGTGTTGGATGCCTAAATACCTTGGAGCATCTGGACTTGTGATGACTGAACGCTCCTGCACCCACGTTCAGTCTCGGGGCAGGCAGAACAAGCTGCAGGATGGAGAGAGACTGGAACTGAGATTTCCCAGCACGACCGGTGATTTGGGGGGGACCAAGGGCCGAGCACCTGCCCTGGCCCATTCAGGCAGCTCCGATTGGGCACCCTGCTCGCTAGTCACTTTTGACAGGCTAGGCCTAAGTGCGGCAGGTGTCCTATGTGACCGCACTGCCCGCAGCCTAGCGGCAAGGAATCGCTAGGCCTGGGAAACGGGGACGCTGGGTCTGATGGGATGGAGTGTGTGGGTGTGTACGCGGGTGGGGGGCTGGGATGAATTCAGAGTGTCCCCGCATGGCTCTGAAATGCAGTTGCTGGGAGAGAGAGACTAGGAAGCCAGTGGCACGGGTCAGCAATGAGATGTGCCCCCTCCCCCCCCCCCCCCCCGGCCATTCTCCCTTTGCTCAGCTGCAGTTCACTGGTGCTTTACAGACCCTCCATCCACAGGGGTGTGCCAAGGGGTCAGCTCCCCTCCCTGCTCCACTAACTGCCCCCATCCCCTTCTCCTGTCCTGCCTTCCTGAACCAGCTCCAATTCACTCCTCTCTGGCTTGAGCGCCCATGGTTCCTCCCCCACCCCCCCACTGCAGGCCAGCATGACTGTGGACGTGCTGGGCTGGTCACTGAGGCAGGGGACTGAGATCCTTGCACTTGTTTGACACCGAGTGGCACTTCCCAGGGGCTGGGAATTCCCACCGGGAGGCTTTAGAGACAAACAGGCAGAGACTGGGGGGCGGGGGGAGGCGGGAGTGGAGAGCAGGAAGGATATGGGCGGATGGACAGATGGACGGACGCTGAGGTGGGGTTTGAGAGGGAGGGACGTACATACACGCTGCCACTCTTGGGCACCATTATGGGCAGCTCACTGAAAATCCCTTCTCCGTGGAGAGCAGTGCTCAGAGAAGCCGGTCCAGTGTGGGATGCCTACAGGCTGGAAGGGAGGGTGACCATGAGCCTGTTAAAGTGCCCGGATACGAATCCAGGGTGAGCCTCCAGCTGCAATATGGGGCGGGACTAGTCACGCCATCTGGAACAATGACCCAGCAGCTGGAGCCGGGTTCGGCCCTGGGCCATGGCCTGCCTACAGGCCAGGTGAGCCTTCTGTGAGAGCGGCCAGTGATGAGATTGGACTATTGAATACAGAGAGTCAAATGGGGCGGCCATGAGCAAAACAAATGGGAATGGATAGAGCGCTAGATCGGACGCTCCCATCTACCCCGTCTGACGACACAGGAACAAGGGGGAGTTGAATGATATGGAAGGGCAGCACCTTCAAAATGATCAAAGAAAAGACTTTATTTTCCATAAAGCCTGGTTAGCCTGCGGAACTCACTGCCACAAGAGATCACTGCGGCCAGGTGCCAGAAAGGCTCAGACCTTCGTATGACTAATGAGAGCAGACAGATTTGCATTTGGCAGGTGTGCGTGTGTGTGTAGGATATAAATGTCCTGATTCATGGCATAGGATAGGTCATTCGCTGACCGACAGAGGGTGATAGACGTAATATGGGCAGCACTGGTGAAGCTGCGTCGGTCCCAGGATATCAGAGAGACAAGGTGGGGGAGGTGATCTCTTTTATTGGACCAACTTCTGTGGGTGAGCGAGACCAGCTTCAGGACCTGGAGAAGAGCTGTGCGTAAACTCAAAAGTTGGTCCAACAAAAGAGATCACCTCACCCACTTTGTCTCTCTCATAGACTGAATAACCAAGGGACGGGAGGGGTGTGTTTCAGCTTGGGAATAAACTCCACCCAGCCGAGCAAAGCCGCCGGCCTCGGGAGTACCGGGTAGGGTGGGCAGGCTGGTCTCTGAGCTGGCTTGTTAACCCTTTGAAAAGTGGCTGGAATACTCAGTGGACCCGTGTATGGACAAAGCCCTAAGCAAGTGAGGCCAAACCCCAGCTCCATGTGTGTATGAACCAGGGCCGCCCAGAGGGGGGGGCAAGTGGGGCAATTTGCCCCAGGCCCCGGGTCCCGCAGGGGCCCCCACAAGAATATAGTATTCTATAGTATTGCAACTTTTTTTTTTATGTAAGGGTCCCCCGAAATTGCTTTGCCCCAGGCCCCCTGAATCCTCTGGGCAGCCCTGGTATGAACAACCGGGGAAGAAATGGTTTGGTGGCTGGGGCTGGCTGAGGGGAAAGGCAAGGCTGGATGGCCACGCAAGTGATCTGAGAAGCTTGGATCTCTCTCTCTCCGTCTGGTACAATGGGGCCAGTGACAGACTGGCCAGGGCCTGGATTTGCTCACTGGCCGCTTGCCTCTGGTTGTTCTCTGTAACTAGGTGTCTGGTTGAGCTTGGGTTAAGAGCCGTGGGCCTAGGTACAGGACACGCCCCACTGCCTCGGGGAGTCAATCCATTGGCTCCCAACCGATGTTGGTTCTTACACAGAGGCGGTGGCATTTCACCCAGCCTGGCCTGCTGCTTTGAAACAGGGGGCCGAAGAGATTCTGGAGCCCAACACCCACCCACCCCCTGCACACACACCATTCTCCTAGCGCCACTCTCCGGTTGTGGCAGCCAGACACCTGGCGAGGTGCCAGCAGGACCCAGGAAGAGAGGAGAATGGGGATTGGGGTTAGTTAACGCAGGGGCTGGGATGGAACTACCCTGGGGTCCAGTTGTTCCAGCATTGCCCACCAGAGGGCGGTGGTTTTTCCATTCACCTCTGGAGCAGCTGGTGGTGGGCGCTGTCAGAGACGGGTGAGCAGACCGGAGCTGATCAGTTTGAATTTCATTCCCTGTTTTGATGGCTGAGTGCAAGAAAGCCCCTGTCCAGGGCCAGGGCCTGGACACCAGCGCACCAATGGGGTCTGAGCCAGATCAACGCGACACGGCTGAGGTGGCGGCGGGAGAGCGGGAGACACGCAGATGGGGCGAGGAGGAAGAGGAAGGGGTGGGAAACCCGAGGGCTCCCCCAGCAAGCCAGCAGGGGCTGAGGTTAGGCTTGTGCTCAGCTCCCGTGGGTGTGAGCACGTGCTGAAGTGCTTTGCAGACCTGGGGGCTAGGGAGCGCCTGGGAGCTCCTTCCCCGCAGTACTGGTGCATGGCCCTACCGGAGGTGTAGGCGGTATTCCCCTTCCCCCTCCCCCAGCTGGCTTGGTGTTGTTTTGTGGCTGTTGCTCCCCACCGGAGGGCTGTAGAACAAAGCCATTGGTCTGTGACATGCTCCTGACAGGGCTGTGAAAGGCAGTCGGGGGAAGGGGGCAGGAGGGGAGCTGAGATCGGTCACAGGCCGGAGAATCTCCCCAAGTGAGATGCCCCCAGTGTCTCCTGCTGAAATATTAGCTGCTGCTTTAGAAGGCAAACACACCACACACACACACATGCATTCAGAGACACGGCAATGCAGCTGCAAGCACACATACACACACACACACACACACAGATGCATATCTGTACACCGCTGCATGCATGGACATGTATGTGCACACATGCCCTTGGCCTCAAAGACACAGGTGGGGGGATCTTGCAGGTAGGACAGGAGGGGGAGTCGTTGTGAATTGGATGTTTTTTACATTCTAGGGTCTAGCTATTGTCCGACTCCTCAGCCCCCTGCGGCTCCAGACATCCCTTGCGTCTCAGCTACAGGTTTTCCACCCAACACAAGGGGTCACTATTGAGTCAAAGGGTTCTGTGGGCTTTCCGAGGGCTTGGGATGGTGCTATAGAGGAGGGAAGCATGGAAAAAGCTGAGCTAGTGGGGTAGTTCTGCGTGAATTGGTAACACAGGGAAATCTAGCCTCATGCTTCAGGCCAGCAAGGGTCAGGAAGGAATTTCTTCCCTTTGGTACAGCATGGCACAGGGGACGCAGGTGCAGTGTAGATGAGTTTCACCTTCCTCTGAAGCATCAGGCCACTGCTGGCGGCAGAGTACTGGGCTAGATGGGCCTATTGGTCTGATATGGAGAGGTGGAAATGTCAGGGATAGAGTATCGGTAGTAACCACCTCATCTTCCCAAACATTGGTTACATGCAGCTTCCGCCAACGTCATAGGAACAAGTCATTCCATCCACCAACGGAAATCTCTGTTCATACCTAGCTCTCTCATCCCTCTTTCTCTGCCTGCGGTCGCCACTAAACAGTCAGTATTTACCCACCGCTACCGCATGGCGCATAGAGACCTTGTGCCTTGGAAGCGCCTGAGATGATTGATAGATGCAGAGAGAACAGAAAGATGGACAGAGAGATACTGTAGCTTGATAGATAGATAGATAGATGGCAGACAGCGACATAGGCTAAATGGCAACAGACAGAAAGACAGGATGGGTGGAGAGGCAGACGGATGGATATCACCAGTACATGGAGCAATGGTTGGTTGGCTAGATACATGTAGCAAACAGACTGCAGTGTCTTGATCTATCTGTCAGTATGCAGTGTGGTTGTAGCCATGTGGGTCCCAGGCTGTTAGAGAGACCAGGTGAGTGAGGGAATCTTTTATTGGACCAACTTCTGTTGGTGAGAGAGACAAGCTTTCGAGCTCCACACAGGGAGAAGTCCTCCTGCTTCTTTCCCCACAGCCATTAAGAGGCCGCCTTCACCGGAGCCCTGCCGTTAATGGACGGCACAGAACCAAGCCGCTAGGAAATGGCTTCTGAATCTTTAATAAAGAAAACATTGGCGAGGCCATAAACCTGGGATGACAGCAGCGGAGGCTGGCGGGCTTATTACCTTGCCGCGAGTTCTTTACTTAACTCTGCCATAATGGCTTTAATAGCCCAAGAGGGAGCTGAGGTGAAAGTCCTATTAAAAAATGTATTTCCGAATTTAATTGAGGCGCCATCTGTGGGGAGAGATGGCGGGGAGGAGAGGTCACCCCTCAGGAGAGCCATGAAAGCATCTGTCTCTCTCTCGCCTGCTCCACCTTTCTCCTGCCCTGGGAAGAGAGGAAGAAATACCAGTGCCCTGAGCGCAAAGCCTGGCCCGGCCAAGGTTTGAACCAGGGACTCCTCCCCAAAATTCCCCCCCTTTTATGTGCGATAACCCCCCGTCCCAATAGTATGTGAGCTACAAAGAGAAGGGGGCTGGAGGTACCAGTCGTTCCCAGCGGTTTCATTCAGGTTGGAGGGAGCTGCCCTGTGGAGATGTCACCATGTTGCACAGAATGGGGCTACGTCCATGTCCCTTGTGGTGTGGAGTGAAGGACCATGGGCCGGATCCTCAGCTGTGGTCTTCAAGGTCCTCACAGAGCTATGCTGAGTTACTCCAGATGAGGATCCGGCCCCTTGGGCAGGAAGTTGGGAGATGCTTCTTTAGAAGGATCCCCTCCAGGAACACTGTATAAAAACCTGGTGGTGGTGCAATCTAGTCCCCACCGAAGGCAGAAGTAATTATCCACGTTGGGCCAGATTTTCAGCTGGTGTCAATCAATAGAGCTTCATTGGGTTCAGGGTGCTGGTATTGAGCTACAGTACTACAAACTCTCTTGACCAGATTTTCTCAGAGACTCTATCTATCTTTCTATCTATCCCCGTACACCCCATCTATCTATCTATCTATCTATCTATCTATCTATCTATCTATCTATCTATCTATCTATCTATCTATCTATCCCTGTACAGCCAATCCATCCATCCATCTATCTATCTATCCCCGTACACCCCATCTATCTATCTATCTTTCTATCTATCCCCATACACCCCATCTATCTATCTATCTATCTATCTATCTATCTATCTATCTATCTATCTATCTATCTATCTATCTATCCCTGTACAGCCAATCCATCCATCCATCTATCTATCTATCCCCGTACACCCCATCTATCTATCTATCTTTCTATCTATCCCCGTACACCCCATCTATCTATCTATCTATCTATCTATCTATCTATCTATCTATCTATCTATCTATCTATCCCCGTACAGCCAATCCATCCATCCATCTATCTATCTATCTATCTATCCCCGTACACCCCATCTATCTATCTATCTATCTATCTATCTATCTATCTATCTATCTATCTATCTATCTATCTATCCCTGTACAGCCAATCCATCCATCCATCTATCTATCTATCCCCATACACCCCATCTATCTATCTATCCCCTGTGACAGGGTCAGGCCAGATGGCTACAGGAGAGTGATAGAAGGCAGATATATTAGCCCCAGGTTAAGTAGGTCCCCTTTCCCTGGGTAAGGTAACAGGGAAAGTTCCGGAACAATCAAGAACTTTCTGGAAACAATTAAGGCAGACAGGCTGATTAGAACACCTGCAGCCAATCAAGAAGCTGCTAGAATCAATTAAGGCAGACTAATCAGGGCACCTGGGTTTTAAAAAGGAGCTCACTTCAGTTTGTGGGGCGAGTGTGAGGAGCTGGGAGCAAGAGGCGCAAGGAGCTGAGAGTGAGAGGGTGTGCTGCTGGAGGACTGAGGAGCACAAGCATTATCAGACACCAGGAGGAAGGTCCTGTGGTGAGGATAAAGAAGGTGTTTGGAGGAGGCCATGGGGAAGTAGCCCAGGGAGTTGTAGCTGTCGCGCAGCTGTTACAGGAGGCACTATAGACAGCTGCAGTCCACAGGGCCCTGGGCTGGAACCCGGAGTAGAGGGCGGGCCCAGGTTCCCCCCAAACCTCCCAACTCCTGATCAGACACAAAAGGAGTTGACCTGGACTGTGGGTTCCACCAGAGGGGAAGATCTCTGAGGCGAGCAAATCCACCAATAAGCGCAGGACCCACCAAGGTAGAGGAGGAACTTTGTCACACCCCGTACACCCTCTCTCTCTCTCTCTCTCTCTCTGTACACCCCATCTATCTATCTATCCCCGTACACCCCATCTATCTATTTATTAGGGCTGGCAATTAATCACAGTTAACCCATGCGATTAACTCAAAAAATTAACTGTGATTAAAAAAATTAATTGTGATTAATCACACTGTTAAACAATAGACTACCAATTGAAATTTATTAAATATTTTGGATGTTTTTCTACATTTTCAAATATATTGACTTCTATTACAACACAGAATACAAAGTGTCCAGTGCTCACTTTATAGTATTATTTTTATTACAAATATTCACACAGTAAAAATGATAAACAAAAGAAACAGTATTGTTCAATTCACCTCATACAGGTACAGTAGTGCAATCTCTTTATCCTGAAAGTGCAACTTACAAATGTAGATTTTTTTTGTTACATAACTGCACTCAAAAACAAAACAATGTAAAACTTTAGACTGAGTCTACAAGTCCATTCAGTCCTACTTCTTGTTCAGCCAATTGCTAAGATAAACAAGTTTGTTTACATTTACGGAAGATACTGCTGCCCGCTTCTTATTTACAATGTCACCTGAAAGTGAGACCAGGCATTTGCATGGCACTTTTGTAGCCGGTGTTGCAAGGTATTTACGTGCCAGATATGCAAAATATTCATATGCCCCTTCATACTTCGGCCACCATTCCAGAGGACATGCTTCCATGCTGATGATGCTCGTTAAAAAACAATGCGTTAATTAAATTTGTGACACAATTCTCCCTCAAGGAATTCAATGTCTCCTGCTCTGTTTTACCTGCATTCTGCCATATATTTCACGTTATAGCAGTCTCGGATCATGACTCAGCATGTTTGTTTTAAGAACAGTTTCACAGCAGATTTGACAAAATGCAAAGAAGGTTCCAGTGTGAGATTTCTAAAGATAGCTACAGCACTCGACCCAAGGTTTAAGAATCTGAAGTGCCTCCCAAAATCTGAGAGGGATGAGGTGCGGAGCTTTCAGAATTCTTAAAATAGCAACACTCCGATGTGGAAACTACCGAACCCGAACCACCAAAAATGAAAATCAACCTTCTGCTGGTGACATCTGACTCAGATGATGAAAATGAACATGCATCGGTCCTCACTGCTTTGGATCATTATCGAACAGAACCCGTCATCAGCATGGACAGACGCATGCCCTCTGGAATGGTGATTGAAGCACGAAGGGACATATGAATCTTTAGTGTATCCGGCACATAAATATCTTGCAACGTCAGCTACAACAGTGCCATGCGAACACCTGTTCTTGCTTACAGGTGACATTGTAAACAAGACGCGGGCAGTGTTATCTCCTGCAAATTGTAACCAAACTTGTTTGTCTGAGCGATTGGCTGAAGTAGGACTCAGTGGACTTGTAGGTTCTAAAGTTTTACATTGTTTTATTTTTGAATGCAGTTATTTTTTGTACATAATTCTACATTTGTAAGCTCAACTTTCATGATAAAGAGATTGCACTACAGTACTTGTATGAGGTGAATTGAAAAAAACTATTTCTTTTGTTTTTTTACAGGGCAAATATTTGTAATAAAAAATAAATATAAAGCGAGCACTGTATACTTTGTATTCTGTATTGAAATCAATATATTTGAAAATGTAGAAAACATCCAAAAATATTTAAATAAATGGTATTCTGTTATTGTTTAACAGTGTGATTAATCGCGATAATTGTTTTTAATAGTGTGATTAATTTTTTCAATCGCTTGACCGCCCTACTATCTATGTATCCCCGTACACCCCCTCTGTCTGTCTATCTCCGTACACCTCCACCCCATCACGTCACCTGTCACTGTGGCATCTGAGCTCCTCTCCAGCCATGACCCACCAAGGAAGCTGATACTGAGGCCATTGTAGCTAACGACAGCCAAGGTGCAGTTGCGGAGAACTGAGAGAACTCGCAGCAGGAGGCCTGAGGATGCTAAAGCGCTGACTGGAACAAACAGCGCTGAGCCCCAGACGAACAGTGCGAGGTGCTGAATGGCAGATACGTCTTTTGGTGTCTTCTCTTGGCAACAGGACGGGCCTGTTTTTCCCAGTGGAAGAAGTTTCTGATTCCCAAAGACAGATGATAGCCTGCTAGAGCTGGTCTGAACCATTGTTTATTCCTTGGGTTAGCGCAGCACCTGTGGGCCCCAGTCCTGGACCCGGTCCCAGTTGTGACCCCTTTCACACAGCAAGTCTGAGTGTGACCCCCACCCCCTTATACATTAAAAACACTTTTTTATATATTTAACACGATTATAAATGCTGGAAGCAAAGCAGGATTTGGGGTGGAGGCTGAAAGCTCACCACCCTCCATGTAATAACCTCACGACCCCCTGAGGGGTCCCGACCCCCAGTTTGAGAACCCCTGCCATTGTGCCAGGCGCTGTTCGAACCCAGAACAAAAAGGCAGACCCTGCCCCAGAGAAGTTACAATTTAAGTATAAGACAAGAGACGATAGGTGGATCCAGACAGACCGGAGAGCACAAGGAACCAATGAGGCAATACGGGTCAGCCTGCCAGGCAATGGTCTCACCTACTGGTGCTGAGTTTTTTGCAGGATTCGTGGCAGAAATGAAGTTGGTTCCTCCCAGCTGGTCCCGCGATGCCCTCACCCCGTCTCAGCTGAACTTCCCAGAGCATCTCACCAGCGAGGGCTCCGCTTCCCACCTGGGTTACTGTACAGAGCGGTGGCTGCCGGGCGGGCCAGGGATGTGCCTGTTGGAGGAAGTGCAGGCGCTCGCTGGTCTGTTTGTAAACAATCGTTTTAATTAGCAGCAAAGGGGGGGGGCAAATCCTTTCTCCCCCCGCACCTCTCCCGCTCGAGCCCCTCCTGGTGAGCTGCGGGCTGAGTCAGCAGATCTGCTGAGGTCTCCCCACCCGCTTTATTAATTGGATTAATAAAGACGTACGTCACGGAGGTAATTACCCGCTAATTGGGGACGACAAGGTTGTCAGAGATTGTCCCTCAAAGGGACCATTTCCCAGCCCCAGCCCGCCCCTCTCCCAACACACGCGCTTCACTTGCGTTAATTAAAACACCGCACATGCAGAACCCTGCTCGGCTGGGGCTTGGGGAAATCAGGGGCTTCCGGAGGCGGGATCCTAGAGAGTAGAGGGCTGCAGCGCTCAGCTGTGCTGGGCTGCCAGGCCCAGATGGAGTGAGTTTGCTGGTTCTCTACGGGCCGCTCATTCCCATCACTTAAAGGTGCAGTAGGGGAGCTGGCTCCATTCTAACCACGGTAATTCAGCTTCCCTTTTGAGATGACAGGCCAGAACCTCAGCAGGTGTCAATCAGCACAGCTCCACTGATGCTGAGGACCTGGCCTGGCCCTCCCCAACTCCCTTCCCCATGACCATGCCCATGCCGCCGCTGGTACAGAATGGCTGCTGCATTCATTTGGAAGGGACCTCAGGAAGTCATCTAGTCCAACCCCCTGCTCAAAGCAGGACCAATCCCCAGACAGATTTTTACCCCAGTTCCCTAAATGGCCCCCTCAAGGACTGAACTCATAACTCTGGGTTTAGCAGGCCAATGCTCAAACCACTGAGCTATGACCCCCTGGGATCATGGTATTTCTCCATGGTTATTGTGGTTGTGCCAGGGATCAGCGGAGACGCATGGTACAACCGCAGCGTGGCCGTCTCTGCCCCGAAGAGCTTAACCTCTGAATTGTAATGATGCTTAGCCCTGTTCAGGATCCTTTACCCCTTTAATGATTGACTGCTCTTGGCACCCCCTGGTGGCAGAGATAAAAATTGCAGGAGGTGGGATTAGAGCCCACCAGCTCCCACTATGCTCAGACCCTCTAGCCTAGGGTGCAGTGGGTGCTTGCTCCAGGACTGAAGAGACCCCTGGATCTACAGAGCCCAAGTGTGTTCTCCTTTGCACAGCTGTAAATCCGCACCGACTCGCTTGGCTCGGGTGACGTTAATCCGGATTCCTACTGGAGTCGCTGAGAGCAGAGTGGCCTCATGGTCCTTCCAGATGAAAGGGACGTTCAGAAAGCTCGCAGGAGGATTTCTGCATTGGTCTATGTCTGTCCAGTGCCCGCCATGCTCCAAGCTGGGGAGGGTTAATCTGAGGCCAGGTCCCAAGGATATTTGAGAGCCCAGGACTGGCCCAGCCAGCTGGTTTGCTCTGCATTGTTGGCAGGACAGTCAGGGGGTCTGAGCATAGGAGTCGGAGCCAGACACTGCCAAGTTATGGGCCTATCACCACCGGACTTGCTGTGTAATAACAGACTGGAAATTTGGATGCCTGGGTTCTAGCCTGTAGCTGTCTCACTGCCTGGCCTTGGGCAAGTCCCTTATCCCTGAGGACCCATGTAACCTGGCATCAGATAAACCATCTTCCCGTCCCTACTGAATTCCCCAGCCAGGGCGGCTGAGGGAGACAAGCTCTGACATGGCAGGCCCTGGCAGGCTGTGAGCCAGGAAGCTAAGAGCTCATCCTGACAGGCAGTGACACCAGCCCAGCCCAGGCCTTTCCGAACGGGTGCTCGTCATGTTAGCAAAGTGCGGGCTCAGCAGAAAGCCTTCCCCTGCAGGGCCAGAGAGCAGAAGAGGGATGGGCCGGGCCCGGCTGCGTGCGGAGGGAGACTAGAGAAGAGGGAGAGAGAGATTCATAGATTCCAAGGCCAGAAGGGACCGTGGTGATCATTTCGTCTGACCCCCTGTGTGACATAGCCTGGAGATCTGCCCCCAAGTCATTCCTACAGCCGATCTGTTAGAGAAACAGCCAGTCTGGACTTTAAAATTGCCAATGATGGAAAATCCACCATGACCTTTGGTAAATTGTTCCACTGGCCAATTAGCCTAATGTATGCCTTATTTCCAGGCTGAATTTGTCCAGCTTCAACCCCAGCTGTTGGATGGTGTTAGACCTTCCTCCGCTAGGCTGAAGAGCCCGTTATTAAATATCTGTTCCCCACATGGACCCTGATCACCCCGGCACCGTCTCTTTGTTAAACTAACTCGACTGAGCTCTCAGAGCCTCTCACGGGAAGGCAGGTTTTCTAATCCTGGCTCTTCCTGCACCCTCTCCAATTTACCAACCCCCTCCTTGAATTGTGGGCACCAGAACTGGATGCTGATGGGGAGTGAGCGCAGGCTGATGAAGATATGCCTCCTCTTCTCTTTGTCCTCTCCTCCCCGACCCATGATGGCAGGTCCCTGGTCTCTCTTTGCCCGAATCCCTCCCATCTCACACCATCCTTTCCCCTTCCCTTCTCTGCTCCGTGCATCCCGTCTCTGCCTTCCAGGCTGTGAGTCCTTCAGGGCACGGACTGAGGCCTGTAACTTCCTTAGGGTCTGTCTACGCTGCGGTCGGAGGGGTGACTGCACCTTGGGCAGGCAGCGCAGCTAAAAATAGCAGCAAAGGCCCCGGGTGCCCGTCACGAGCTCTGTGCACCCCATCAGTACAGGGAGTCAGCAGGGATCCTGCTGGGGGAGGGGTGGGTATTGCGCCCCCGTGGGGGCAGACGCAGGGCTGTGCGGTGTCACCGTTGCCCTGCGTTTCCTGGCTTCTGTAAGGTGGTGGCTTATTTTTGCTTGCCCCGCTAAGATGCTGTTTTGGGGAGATGTGGGGCAGCAAGCAGGGGGATGGAGGGGCAACCTACCTGGCTGGACCTTCACTTGAGGGACGTCCCAGAGCAGCCTAGCCGTGTGGCTAGTTGCAAAAGCCTCATGAAGCACAAAGGAGCCAGGGCTGGGAGGAAGGATGGACCGGAGGTGAAGGCACTGGGCTTGGGACCCAGAGATCTGCGTTCAGTTCCTGGCACTGCTGCAGACTCCCTGTGTCACTCAATCTATCCTGTGCCTCAGTTTCACCCCAGTCAGAGAGAGTGGGTGTGGCAACGAGACCACTGAGAGAGAGAGGGAGATTCATGAGTCTGCTCTACAGCTGGGCGCAGAGAAGCCTGGAGCCAGCGTGCTGACCACGAGGTCAGATGCGCTGCAGACTGAGGTTGGAAGGGCCCTTGGTATGGTTTGGCTGCTGGGGCAATGAGAGCTGCCCCCAGGCCAAGGGGGGGGGGGGAGATTTGGGGTGGACTGTCTCTAAAAGGGGAGCCCTCCCCCCTGCCGAGCACAGTGAGAAGATGGTGCCTGAGCATCACCTTGTTTGCTCAGGGGTGGGGTGGTGGGTCTCAGGCCCCTGCTCCAGACAGTTTTCATTCAGGGGCACATGGAACTAGGCAAGATGCCGGTTTGCACGCAGCGAGCAGGCCAAGCTGTGACTGCGCACTGCAGAGCTGCCTCTCCTCCAAAACTAGCCTGTTTGCACTGCTAGAAATGTAGGCTCTTTGCTGTCAGGAAAATGGCTCCCTCCCCACTTGCGCTGACGTTTCACGCCATGCGCACAGAAGAGTTAGACGAAAACAGGTGTAAGCAGGGTCTGAATGAACTCTCCCCTGACAGCTAGTTGGGGAGGGGAGAGACTTCAGGAGCAAACTGTATTTACATGAACACACCTACTCTGTGTAAGTATCTAGCAGACAGGAGCAGTGGAGCTCCAAGTGATCAACTCTAGCTGATGCAGGGTTACAAATCACTTTAGTATTGAAGGCAGGGGGAGTGAAATGTTATCTTCATTATACGACTAAAGAGGAGCAGAACTGTGCTGAGCCTGTCTCAATTGAGGGGTCACCCTCAGTTGAAAGGAACTGGCTAAGCCAGGGGCTCAAATGCCGGAACCCTGCAAAAGTAAAAAGGGTGGGGACAGGCGTGTGAGCTAGGAGGTATGGACTTTCCTTAACAGTCCCTGGTCTGGTTTAACCTGTTCCTCCCCCGCTGTTCAAAGATAGGGCTAAATAGGCTTCATTGGGAGTCTTTTGTTATGTTAAAGTGCTCAAATGAGACCTCAAATAATGTGTGGTGGGGCAGTGTCTCTGCCCAGCCTGCAAAGAGCTGACAATCACTAAACGGCTGATGTGCAGTGGTCACAGCAGAGAGGCAGGTGGCGGAAGGTGACTGATAGTTGGCTAGCGAATGAGTGGCTGGTGAGGCGGTGAGCGAAATGAGCAGCTGGCCAGGCGCAGAGGAACGGCGGCTGGCGGGGCAGTCAGCGGAGAGGAACCACGGCTGGCGGGGCAGTCAGCGGAGAGGAACCACGGCTGGTGGGGCAGTCAGCGGAGAGGAACCACGGCTGGCGGGGCAGTCAGCGGAGAGGAACCACGGCTGGCGGGGCGGTCAGCGGAGAGGAACCACGGCTGGCGGGGCGGCCAGGCGGCGAGGAACTGTGGTTGGCGGGGCGGCCGGGTGGCGAGGAACTGTGGTTGGCGGGGCGGCCGGGTGGCGAGGCAACCAGCCAGATCACGTGCTCAGAGGGCAGAGCGAGCAAGGTGCCTTCTTCCCTGGGTGGGAGGGGAACTCACCCAGATGCACCTCGGAACCCTGGGGCTTCACTGACCCAGGACAACCCCTGTGAGTGGGGTGTGGTGAGGGAGCAGACGGGGGCACAGAAAAGGAACTGTTGGTTGTAGAACTCAAGAACACGAGGCGGAAGGCTCTGCCCCATGCACTCTGCGGTGGGCGTCCTGCTCACAGTTTTAGGTTTATGAATCCTGCTTGTGGCATTTTCCCTAATTAGTGTCGGGTGACTTCCCTCCTTTCATTAAACGTTTCCTTTCTACACTCAGACTCTGTGCTTGCGAGAGGGGAAGTATTGCCCCTCAGAGGCGCCCAGGGGGTGGTGTGTAATTGTCCCAGGTGGGGGCTCGAGCCGGTTCTGTGTTGTATCGATGGAAAGGAACCCCTAGGTGTTGAACCCGGCCCTGGTTGCTGCCGGCTCCACCTGGCAGAAGGGTTACACATCAAAGGCTCTTGCTGGAAGGTGGCAGTGTAACACAGCTTTATTTCTGACAATTCAGAATGGTAGCACACGAGAACCCCAAAACACAGAGACAGAAATCAGCACAACTCACCCCAACTTCCCGTAGGTTGGCTGCTGACTGACTGTTGCTTGGTAGATCCAGATCCCGTGCTTCCCTACAAAGCCTCCAAGCCTGCAAGCTGGACCAGGACATTCCCTGAGAATTTAAAAGTGACAGCTTAACATTTTTACACAATTTTCAATCCACCACCTGTTTTCAATTCCTCTAGAAAAGCAAAGAGCATCATACTCTGAGGATGTTCTTTTCTATGGTGAATATTTCACCCCCCTCCGGTTTGCACCCTTTGACCAGGGAATCCCACAGAGGGAGAGAGTCTCAAACAGTGTCACCAGTATTTTAGCAAGATACTCTTCCACACAATTGACAAATATCCTCTGGAACTCCCTGCCACAAGAGAGCACTGAGGCCAGGCACTTGGAAAAAATCAAACAAAGGATTGAGCATTTATAGGGACAATGAGATTATCCAGCACTAAAATAAAAAGTTTGGGAGGGAAGTAAACCTTCATGCTCCAGGGCACAAACCAACCTCTAATTGAGGGTGGTCAGGAAGGAATTTCCCCCGGGCGGGTTATTTCATCGTTGCCCAGTAAGGGGCTTCTTGCCCCTTTCTCTGAAGCAGCAGGTATTGGCCATTGCAGGTGACAGGATCCTGGACTACATGCCACCTGATCTGAGCCAGTCTGCTAATTCTTATGTTCCTAAGATGATTGTAGCTGAAAACATTTTGCAACACCGTGCGCCGATTGGTTCATGGGGAGGCCTGCTCCTGATCCATCAAACTTTCAATGTGCTGGGCTCAGTGAGAATGCTCGGGGTTTTCCTTCAAGGAAGTCGCAGCGCTTTCTTCCCCAGATGGCCTTATTGGATGGCTGCCCTGAGATAATTCACACTGGTAGAAGGAACAGAGCAGCTCGGGAGAGAGACCCGCTGGCTCTGGGGATCATTAGTTTCGCCTCCACTTTACTGCTTCACCCAAGGGCTTTATCATCCCCGGGTGGCTCATGGCAAAGGGTACATTGTGCCTCTCGCTGAGTGGTTTGTACTGCAGCCCCTCACCCTGGTGTCTGAGCTCCTTCTTGCTTTTCAGCCAGCTTTACAAGAGGAGGGGCAGCACTACTGTCTGCATTGTTGGGGAAACTGAGGCACAGAGCGAGACGGGGAAATGGCTTGCCCAAGGTCACCCAGCAAGCCAGTGGGGCAGGAAGAGACAAATCTCAGTTCTTCAGACTCCCAGTCCAATGCGCCCTACTCAGTCTGAGTCACCGGGATCCATCGCACACAATCGATCCCTCCCCTAAGCTGGAAGCAAACCCAACCTGAGTGAAGGGGGGGATTTTGCTGGCCAGCGAAAGGTCTGTCATAGCTGGTAGCCGTGAGCCTACAGCTGGATCAGGGTCTCTTTCCTTTTTGGGGGACACAGGAGTGTCTGACCCATAGGGGAGCCCAAAAATGAATTTTAGGTATACTGCCTCCGCCATGGTCAGTGTCCAAGTCTCTGGCAGTAAATTCAGGAAGAGGGTGTGATGTTGTGCAGTCTATATGGTTTTCTAAAAACATGATAATAAGTGAATATAATGTAACTGGAATAGTTTTATAAAAACATGGGAATAAGTGAATATAATGTAACTGGAATTTGCTTCATGCAAAAGGTCTCTTTAAGGTATCATTACAAAGCTTATAATCTACTGCGTGTGATCATCCTATTTGTATAAATGTACCACTCTTGTATCTGAAACTAGAAATATGAAATATAACTCTGAGGGCCTATTGTAATTATGCAAAGTGTGGGCCATTAATGGTGGTTTGGAATCTTGACTCCCATTAACCAGGACAATTGTCTGCAGATGGGTGTGTTTTACCTGTAAGTCTTCCTGTATACGTGTGTGCTGGCAAGTGGGCAATGAAGTCTTGCAGTGACATGTGATCATGTCACCTGAACTGGAATCCATCTGTAACCTGGTGCTTTTCCAGTGAGGGGGGGTGGAAACCCAGAGGGACAAAGGGTTCCCGCCTTATGCAAAAGATATATAAAGGGGTGGAAGAGAACAGAGAGGGAGAGGAGCCACCATGAAGAATCCCCTAGCTATCACCTGAGCTGGAACAAGAGCTGTACCAGGGGAAAGAATTGTGCCCAGGCCTGGAAGGTGTCCAGTCTGAGAAAAAACTTACTGAAGCATCTCTGAGGGTGAGATTGTCTGTATTCAGTTTGATTAGACATAGATTTGCGCATTTTATTTTATTTTGCTTGGTGACTTACTTTGTTCTGTCTGTTACTACTTGGAACCACTTAAATCCTACTTTCTGTATTTAATAAAATCACTTTTTTCCTTATTAATTAACTCAGAGAATGTATTAATACCTGGGGGAGCAAACAACTGTGCATATCTCTCTATCAGTGTTATAGAGGGCGAACAATTTATGAATTTACCCTGTATAAGCTTTATACAGGGTAAAACGGATTTATCTGGGTTTAGACCCCATTGGGAGTTGGGCATCTGAGTGCTAAAGACAAGCACACTTCTGTGAGCTGTTTTCAGGTAATCCTGCAGCTTTGGGGCAAGTCATTCAGACCCTGGGTCAGACGGGAGTGTCTGGCTCAGCAAGACAGGGTGCTGGAGTCCTGAGCTGGCAGGGAAAACAGAAGCAGGGGTAGTCTTGGCACATCTGTTGGCAGCTCCCAAGGGGGTTTCTGTGATCCAACCCGTCACACCCTCCCCTACCCAGCACTTGGGTATCAGAGCCTGCAGAACTGCCCTGCCGTAATCCCGGGCCACCTTGATCTCACCACCCTGGGGCAATGCCTGGTCCCTGTGCTCATCTGCCATGCTGACAGCTGGGGGTCACATCTGGCTCCAGCCCTGGATTTAGCCCTGGGTCAGGCTTAGCTCAGCTGATGGCTGTTACATGTGGAGTACAATCAACCCACGGCCACCCGTCTTTCTTTGCTTTAAAGGGAAACGACTCCTGGGAGGGCGATGGCCCCAGAGAGCAGCCAGGCGAGTGCTGACAGTGGGGCAGGAGTCCAGCGGTGTGTGGCAGGGGCCTCATGCTAAGGTAGCCAAGACCCCATTCCCCGGCAGCGTCGCCCCATCCAGCCCCGCCTGACAGGTGCAGTATATAGAATGGCAGGGAAACGCGCGGCGTTACTCACGCTAACAAGCGCCCTGACGCCGGCTGGATGGACGCTGGCACCAGCGGAGGCAAGGCCAGGGAGGTGCGTGGTGCTGCGTGTGGACGCCCGTGTAGGATGAGTGTGTGGGGGTTTTGCCCCCGTTGGCAGAGGGGGCGCTGTCGGCCTGGTCAGCAGAGGCAGCTGTAGCGGGCGAGGGATAGCTCAGTGGTTTGAGCATTGGCCTGCTAAACTCAGAGTTCTGAGTTCAATCCTTGAGGGGGCCATTTAGGGATATGGGGCAAAAATCTGTCTGGGGATTGGTCCTGCTTTGAGCAGGGGGCTGGACTAGATGACCTGCTGAGGTCCCTTCCAACCCTGATAGTCTATGATTCTATGAAACACAGAAGTGCCCAAGGCCGGATCCAGGCACGAGGGGACGCTTCACGCCCGAGGCCAGCCGCTCCCCAGCACACTAAGTCACCTGGTGACATGCGGGAAGGGATGAGGGGGAAGGTGTCAGTGGCTCTCTGTGCTGGCCAGAAGGCTCAAGCACTTGGGAGCAGCAATTCCCTCCAGGGCATGGGGAGGGCTGGGGAAGGGCTGGGAGATGGAGGATGGAGGGTAAGTGATCCAAGGGGAAAGGAGCGTGCTCAGGAAGGGAGAGTCTGTCTATGTCAGTTACAGAACGAACTCCGTCTGGCTGAGCTCTTATCCGGGCGCCCGTCACCGTGGGATCTGAGCGTCTTTGCTAATCCCTCACCAGAATAAGTTCTGCTAGGGCCAGAGGGCGATCTCGTTACTCACACAGGTAATTCCCCTGTCTCGAGTGGGCTTCCGGCATGAGTAAGACTGTCGTGGTTTAGGAGGAAGCAGGGTCTAGTGGTTGGAGCAAGGGCCTTACCCCACAGACCCGTCATTGTCTCACTGTGTGAATCCGAGTCGAGCGACTTCCCCATCTGTAAAATGGGGATCGTGAGCCTGACCTACCACATGGGGCTGGAGGAAAAACCAATGTGGTACCGAGCTTCTGAAAAGGAAAGAGACATCATCCTGGCAATTACTCTCCTGAAGTACATAAGAACGGCCACACTGGGTCAGACCAAAGCTCCATCTAGCCCAGTGTCCTGTCTACCGACAGCGGCCAATGCCAGGTGCCCCAGAGGGAATGAACAGAACAGGGCAATTACCAAGTGATCCATCCCCTGTCATCCACTCCCAGGTTCTGGCAATTCCTATCCCAAGACTAACTCCTATCCCAGGTCAAACAATGGCTCAGGGATGACTAGAAAAACCCCTCACTACGTATCTAGAGGATGGTGGAACCAGGAACAAGGAGCAGCATGGAGGCGTTTATAACGAATACATTTTGCCAAACAAATGTGATTGCTCTTTTAAATCAAGTAACGACATGAGTGGCTGAAGGGAAAGTGGAGGCTGTATTGTGCTATTTTTGGATTTGATACGGTGCCTGGCAAAATCTGACTTGAAAAATTAATTACAGTTGGCTTGGTTCGGACGGCTGGCATGCGGCTGAAAACTGGCTCAAGGACTGTGAATAAAGGATGCTGATTAACATCCATGGATCATGGTATAGGAACGTGCCTAGTGGGTGTGGCAAGGAATAGTTTGATCCGGTCTTATTTAGCATCCTGTCTAGTCACCTGGAACAGGAACTAAACATCATGCCAGTGAAATTGACGGATGACACTAACGTGGCCGGAGCGGCAAATACCACACCGAGGAAGGAGGACTGCTCAGAGGGACCGACATGGAGAGAAACTAGAAACATCCATAGGAAATTACAATGAGATTGTGCTTGAGAAAACTCCAGCTAGTCCATCAGTCCAGAGGGCAGGGGAATAATTCGGGGCCCAAAGAGTCAGGGGGGGGGCATCAGGGAGGTAGCCTGCAGTTACTCCCTGGGAGAAGGGAGGCGTGTTTGGGGGCTATACAGGCAAGTAGCCCACAGTTACGCCCTGGGAGGAGGGAGTGGTGAGGCTGGCAAACCCAGAGGAGTGGGGAGGGCCAGGAGGTAAGGAAGAGACTCAGGGAAAGGCAGCAAGGTACAGGAGGGAACTGCACCATGGCTGCTGTTTAGAGGGTCCCTGAGCCGGACCCCAGAGCAGAGGGCAGGCTGGGTTCCCCTGCCAGTTCTGGCTAGAACTCTGATGAATGTTTCCCATTGTACAGTCTGGATTGGCAGGGCTGGGACAGATGATCTAATAGGGTCTTTACATCCGTTCCTACTATGGTTCCCTTCGGATGAGCTTGTTCCATGACAGAAGAACAAAGGAATCGCTCGGTCACATTAATGCCCGGTAAATGTAGAGCCGATAAAGCTGCCCAGTTTTTATCTAGCCAGCTTGTGAAGTCCTATTCCTGCACTGAGGGCACGGAGTCCAAAGGGCAAATCTAACGTTGGTGCCAAGCCACAGGCTTGACCTGGGTGACACCAGGGACGAGTACTAATGGGCTGGGTGACACCAGGGACGAGTACTAATGGGCTGGGTCATTAGAGCGTGCTAGAAGCACAGGTCTGTGTTTGCAGCCACCCAGTCTCGGAGACGGATAATGAAATCTCATGCTGCCGGGCGTCAGCTGATCACTGCTGAGGTCAAAAAGGGATTTCCCCTCATGTAGCATTGCAGAGAGGCATTGGGGTACCACTCGCGTCTGAATCAGCGGCAATTAGCACTGCCCATGAGAGGTGCTTGCCTTGGGGACGGATGGGCTGATTCAGGGTACCAGAACCTGTGTAGGTGCTGGATGCGTTTGATCTACGTTTTCCATCTTGAGAGGCAGGGTGGTCTGGTGGCTAAGGGGCTGACCTGGCATTCAGGAGATCTGCACTAGACCTGGGAAGTGAACTCGAGATCCCTGAGCAAGGCAGTTCAAGGCACAATTTTTCAGAAGTGGTGAGTGATTTTTGGGTGCCCAACTCAAGACCCTTTAAAGGGGCCTGATTTTGAAGGCAGGTGTCCGGCACTGTCTGGAAACTAAGACCCTTTAACGAGTCTTAGTACGGACACCCACACTCAAAAATCCCGGCCATAATTTCTGTGGCTCAATTCCCCATCTGTAAAATGGGGATACTAACGCCCCCTTTTCTCCCACCCTCTGCCTGTCTCATCCACTTAGATTGGGAACTGTTCAGGACAGGGATTCTCTCTTTCTTTATGTTTGTACAGCACCTTGCACAATGGGGCTGTGATCCTAAGTGAAGCCTCTGCACATACAAATACTGCTAATACTTTGCCCCTCTTTCCCCCCCTCCCATCTGGAGTTCTCAAAGCACTTTACCAGCATCAATTAATTAAATCCCACAGTCAGCCTGTGGAGTAAATTTGACTCATTATCCCGATTCTACACGTGGGGAGAACTGAAACACAGGGAGGTGAAATGACTTGGCTCAAGACCTGCTAGGTAGTAGCAGAGGTGAGACTAGAACTCAGGCATTCTGCTACCCAGTCGCCACCTCTAACTGCTAGGCCACACTTCCTGTCTAATAACGCCACACGAGGGTTCTTACCGAGAGCGATGAGTTGATGTTTCCCTGGTTAATTATGTGGTGTTAATAGGCAGTTTAATCTGGACTGTATTCAGTCTCACTGAGTTAAAAGATACCATCTCCTTGCCTAGATGTCTGTAACCTGTATATTGAAGTGCATGTTTAATTGCATAAGCAGTCATTTAAAATGCTACACATGTGTCACGTTACTGAGCTAATGTTGCTGTAGAGACTAACACCTTAATTTCCTGATTCTGCATGCGGGTTTACATTCTCTCAACCTCCTGCAACACAGAAGGTGATAGGTTGTATTTAAAGGGATGTTGACCTGTCCAATTTGGTGAAAGCCGAAAGAGAAATATTTCCATGATTTAAAAGAAAAATCCAAAAAGAACTGAGGTTTTGTTCAAATAAACCAACGCGCCTTCTCCTGCCATGCTAGAAACCTAAATACGGCAGCGGGTGAAACTGAAATTGATTAGAAACTCAGGCTACGCAAAACGGAAATGGACTAGGCTGTTTCCATTCCCAATGCTGAAATCAAGGGAGAGGCAAAGTAAACACACACAGTTCTGCCAGCCCCAATGAGTCAAAAATTATGACTTGGGCATCATGAGATTGTCTTAAAAACCATGAAATTTAAAACAAAAAAAACGTTAGGTGCTTTTTATTTGCTTTCTGGTTTTCGATCCCTTAGGCTGCAACCATAAGGGCTAGAAATTTACTCTCTCTCTCTCTCTCTTTTTTTTTTTTTTTTAATGGAAACTGAGATTCTCGCCTAATCACTTGACTCCAGGAGCTGGGACTTTGTAAGAATACCACCAAACATTCCAAGACTCACAATAGAATCATGAGAATTGGCTGCACAGCAAACAGAACAAATAAGGGAGAGTCCATTTGATTTCTTTTCCCAAAGTCCTTCCCCCTTTAATGTTCCACGTGCTTCTGTGTCACACAGATGAGGATCTTGTGGGAGTTCATTTGCCTCTTGTCCATGCTGGTGTGAATGAGGAGGAAATCAGTGGAGTGACACCGATTTGAGGGCACGATTGGGGCCTGTTAGCTTTTAACCCCGTGGTGTCCCGTTAATAGAAAGGGTGGGACTATAGAGGGAGATGCCATGCTGGCGGTAATAGATTCAGAGAGCGAGTGATAACCCAAGTTACAAATTGGCGGCCAGGACCTGATGATACAATAATGGTGATATGATGTCATCCCATCCCTGCCCATTGATTTTTCTCTCTGTGATCTGGCACTCCCCCCATCCATTATCCTTACAGGGCACATGGCAATGATTCTGCTGCTGCTCTTTATTTTCATATTTATCGATTAACGCACAAATGCCGTGTTTCAAAGCCATGGTGGTGGGAGCGACACATGCACAGGGTGGGAAATCCCCGATGCCCTATGGCGTAGTGAAATGGGCATTGCCCTGGGGCAGCTGCAGGGATGGGTTCGGATGGACGTCTCACCTGTGCTTGGATAAAGAGCCCCCAGCCATAGTGAAGATCTGGGTTTCTTCTCCTGCCCAATCAGGATCTGTAAAACGATCTGCTTATATAGCAAGGATCTGGATCTGCCACGTGCTACGATACCCTTAACTCTGGCCATTTCCCTCCCAGGACAGACTCTGCAGTTATTGCAGATGCTCCTTTAGTTCAAGTAGCAGAGGCATGGGGGCTTCTAGAACTGAAAGTTCTGGGTTCTAGCCCTACTAGTGATTGTAGGGCCTGTGTGTCTGCACCCGGCAAGGTGAGAACAGTGAGCGTATACCAGTGCAGTGTCTGGAAATTAACGAGCCCTACCTGTGCAAATGAATAATGGTCAACAATATAATGCAACCACTTGTGTGTTTATTCCCTGTATGGTGACTTTCGAGATCTTGTGGCTTCAAGGTCATGGGGTTAAACCTGCACATCTAGGTGGGGCAATGACCTCTCTGTGGATGTCCCTCAGCTCCGAATAGTCTAGGTAGAGTTCACTTCTGAAACTCCATACGTTCAGAATCCCCTGGTCACACAGATGGGGCCAGCTGCGTTCAGGAGAGTTACACCAGAGCTGGAGGAGTTGCCCAACACTTATTTCAAGGAGAGAGGTGCCCAAACCCACCCCCTAGATCTGAGCACCCCCCGACTTCTGAAGAAGGTTCAGCATCTGCACACAGATCTGGCTCTGAATTTTTGCAGGTGGCCCCAATCTGCAAAACGTCCCAGATCAACCCTCACCCCCACCCTCCAATCTCAACGCCGTTACATTTGGGAGGTAAAGGGGACTAGCTCTGAATTATTACGAGGCAACCGCTGGCTACATGGGCAACTTGCTAGGCACCCGAAGGGCCTTCCTCTTTCCTCTGGAGGAAACAGCACATGGGAGCGGCAAATGCTCCGGCTTCATCGAGCTGTTTTTTAGTGCTGAGCGCCAGGGCTCCGGCTAGGGGTTCGGCCAGCTGCTGCCTGTCTCATATACAGCAATATGCTATTTGGGGTGTCTTCTGCATGCTTGGGGTGAGTCTGCTGGTTTCTATTTTCTTGCGCTCCCATTCACCACCCAGGCCGTTTACACTGTGGGCAGGTGCCACACGACCAAAGGGTTAATTTGTTACCTGGCGACGTAGGGACGTGTTGGAACGGTGGCGAGGGATATGATAAGGAGCGAAGGCGTGCCGCTGATGCTCGCGTGCGTCTAGAAGATGTACTCCAGGCCTGACAAGCTACCGCAGGCAGCTCAGCTCCGGTGCCAAAGAGCAGGACGCTTTACCGCCCAAGGGAGCATTGGGCGGAGGTGATAGCAGAAGCCCTGAGTCCAGGGGTATGGAAGGGGGAGGGATTAAAGGATGAAGGTTTCCAAGCTCTTCCCCAGCCTGGAGCTGTGCACTGCGTGCTGGGGCTCCCTAATCCAGAACAGTCTCATTGGCGCCCCCTTTGGGGAGGGGAATCTCCCCTCGGACTAAGTGCTCGGACTCAGCCTCCCCTGCGATCGGCGCTCAGGTCCCTTCCCTCCGAGGGAGGCTGTGGGATCCCTGTCATTGGGTCAGGTCAGACAAACACCTTGTGTCACACACCAGGACGTGGGCGGTCAGGCCTAGTGGGTGCAGCAGGAGTTGTGAGTCGGGCGCTGGAGCCAGTGGATGGAGCCGGTCTCAGGAAGCCCATAGGACCCGGGTGGACCAGGCAGGACAGGAACAAAGCTGGGAACAAGGCCAGCTCAGTGCTGGGGCAAGGCAGCTGTGAGCGTGTGCATTTAACAGACAGAGATCCATTGTTGCTGTTGAGCTTCAGAGCATGTTTTCCGACTCCCTCGGCCGACCCGGCGGAGGGATAAATCAGGCAGCCCTGCTGTGGCTCGGCTGTGCTGTTGGGCTGGCCTGAGACTGGGCAGCTGCAGCTTGAAGTCCTCCACCCAGCCAAGGATTGGCTACGATCCACGCCCAGCTTGTCCTGCGCTACACGCAGCGAAGCTAGCCCAGCCCCATGTGACGTACAGAGCTCTGGGCAATGCACCCCGAGCTCCCCAGCCCTGTTTGCATTAGAGGTGCGACTCCCTCCTCTGACGTGGCTGCAACAAAACGGGGCTGATGGTACACACCTCCTTCGTGAAGCGCTTTGAGCTCCATCGCTGGAACGTGCTCTACAAGAGCAATGTCTTACTGCGGTTATTAATAAGCCGTGGTTGAGCTGTGTCCCCGTAGCAGCTTTTTTCGCAACACAAGTCGAGCATGGAATCATCTCTGTTCATTCGGGGACAATCTGGGCAGCCAGGGGAATAGTGCACCCTCCGGGCATGCCCACAGAGCAGCAAGCGGGGCCATACTTCCTGGGATGCTCCAACCAAACAGAGCTAGGCGGAGGGCGGGCCGTGCAAAGCCGTTACAAAGACACTCTCAAGGCATCCCCGCCCTGAGGATTGAACCGGTTGCAGGAAGAGAGCCATGTACTGGCCTGTGGGCACAGGTGACACAGTGCTAGCTGCCATGGTACCTTCAGGTGTGTCACCACAGACCATGCCTGCAGCCAACTGTACCCCTCATTGGATAGAACCTCAGCTGTGGCAGGTGGGCCACGTAATCCACCGTCTGGGCAGTCTCCCTCATCCAACCAATGAAATGGTTGCATGCAAATTAGCTGCAGAGTAAAGGTGGTGATTGGCTGCGTTACCTCCGCTCTCATGATGGTCTAGGACTCTTGGTGTGGTACCGCCCGGGTGTCATTTGTAAAGAACTTAAAAATTGGATGGCAGCAGAGTGTGAATCCCAGTGATGACTGAACCTGGTGATATTTGGAACAAAAAGAGCCCTCCACCATGCTCGCTGCTGTTTCCGTCATTTCACACTGACTCAACAGCCGTTCTAGGCTTCAGCGTGACACAGCCAGAGCGATAGTCCTGGAAACTTATTCTATAGCTTGTCATCTGCACAGGAGCCCGTGTTCTTTAGTAGAAAACACGGCCAAACTTGGCCTTTGGAGAGACCATAACTGGAACAGTAGGGAGTACAATAGGCCAGAACTGGAGACCATTGGCAACAATTGGGAGTCCAGGGCTGGAATAGCAGGGGAGTGATAGGCCAGTGTTGGGGTGGATTGGCGGGCGTGGTACCCAATACGCTTTCACCATGAATGTCTCAGATGTAAACACTACTGACACCAGAGGAATGAGCCGGCCTGGGTCCCGTTCCCACTGAATGTTCCCAGTGTCCCCCTCTTAATAGTTATCAAACCTCTAATCCAGGTGCCACGGTGTCTAGGGTTTATTGTGCCAGGCGGTAGGGAGTCCCTGCAAACCCCACGTAACATCTCCCCACTGCAGCTCCCGCCTCTTTGCCCCCAGACAAATATCAATCCGGGGTGTCAGATAGCACAGAAGGGGCAGAGATGGCACAGTGGGCCAAGCATGCCTGGATAATAGCCAAGGAGAAGTGGACAGTGCTAACCCCTGGGTGAGTGAAGAGCTGCTGATGGATGGGGCCTGCTGCTGCCAGATTTTTTTTTTTCTTGTGGAGGGAGCCATTCATCAACGGTGTTAGACTCAGGCAGATTAACACATCTGCCACCACCAACAGAGAGGCCTTCTCTTCCTGGGGTGGAGATTTTCCTCCTCCCATGCTCCAGCATCCTACACCGCTGTCTGTCGGGGACAGGCAGGAGAGAGGGAGTCAGGCCCAGATCTCTGACCGTATTTAGGCTCCTAACTTCCACTGATTTCAGCTGGAAATTCAGAGCCTGAACACCTTGGAGGATGTGCCCAGGTGAGGGGCAGGGAGTCTCCTGCAGTACCAGGGTTTGTGACTGTGCTGGACGGCAAGGAGGGATCATTCTGTCACCCGCCCTTGCTCTTTTCTCAGACGTTAGATGTGATGAGCGGGGAGCCGTGTTTTCCGTGACCAAAAAACCCTGAAATTCTCTGATTTAAGAAAAACGTAAAAACCCGCATTTTTTTGCCATTAAAACGCTGACCTTCAGTTTCCCTAGCCACACTATATATAGGTATCAGTTGAACACAACGTTTCATTGGTATACGGTAGAACCCTAGTTTATCCGAGCCGCCATTATCTGGCTCTCCGTATTAACGGAACCCCCAGGGGCTGACCGCCTGAGGCCCCGCCAGGCGGCGGGGGCTTGGGTGAACATGGCGAGCCGGATAACAGAAGCTCGGATAAATGGGGTTCTACTGGATAGGTTTTTATTTTTTTCACAAACTGTAAAACCTCAAGATTCTCTATAAAAAAGCAAATTCGGCGTTTTTCCGTGGCAAGCAGCTCTCTAGGCCCCTGGGTAGGAGTGCGTCTGCATGCACACACGGATCATACACAGGCCTGAGCTGCAAAGTTCACATCCAGGCTGGCGCCCTAGGCTCCGGGGTTTTGCACTGACCCAGTGGGGTGCAGGGCTCTGTATTCAAATTCTTCCATAGGAACAGCCAGGGCTGTTCAGCTCAGACCCTTCTCGGTGTCTTGCCGACAGACGCATCTGTTCTTGAGCTGTGACAGCGTGCCCGGCGTTTGGGCATGACCAGGTCTCTGCCCTGAACATCTTGCAATCTCAGGAGCCCTGCCCCAGGTGCGTTGGAAGGTAGCTATGACCCATAGGAAGACATCTACCTGGGAAAGGGCCACCTATAGGATCACCCGCAGCACTGCATGCAGCACCCTGGGTTTCCCCCTGCAAGTCTCCCATACAATTATTCTGGCTAGGCTCTGGCTGCTTGATTTGCAAGCACTGCTGTGACCACCGCCCAAGAACACCTGAGCTACTGCAGGGCTATTTGATGTGCACCCGCCTCGTCTCTGCTGCATCCAGAATTCAAGTCGCCGGCTGGCCTCATTTCGTTTCCCAGCTATCGCTGTAAAACCCCACCCCCTGTGCGTCCCTGTAGGAAGCCGAGTCTATTCCGCTCAGGAGTTAAAGTTCCTTGGAGCCATTGCATTAATTTCCACAGCTCAAGCCTGTCTCCTCTCTGATTTTTCCCGGTCCCCGGCTGCCAATCTCAGCTCAGCTGGAATCAAGGGGATCTTCACCAGGGGAGGGCTGTGGGGGAGGGAGGGGAATTAAATAAATCAAGGGGCTGCCGGGGAAATGGAAATGGGATTTAGCCCGAGATGGGAAACGTCTCGCAGGTGTGAGGGAGGGAGCGCGTCTCTCGGAGCGAAAGCTCATTCCCCCGTAAGCATGGCCAATCGCCTCTCCGGCTCGCGCCTCCCCGGGCCTGGTTTCTCCACAAACGCCACGTCAGCTGCACTGGAGAGAGGCGGGGCTGAGCAAATCGGGGAGGCAGCCAGGCAGGTGCGACTCGGGGGGGAGCGGAGGGAATGTCACGCCACCTCATTGGGCCGGTCACGCTCACAGAGGGAGGATGCGCTCGGACCCACCAGGCGCTCAGTGGCTCTTCTCCATCCCCACCCTGGCTCCCCAATGCCTGTGCAGCCGCTGGGCCTGTCAAGACACCCGCCCGCCTCCTGGGGGTGCTGCCAGGTCTCCTGAGGTGGCACGTTGCCTCGTGGGCTCCTGGCAGTCTGACTGCAGGGCCCCACCTTCTCCTAGGCCCATGGGATAGCGACCAAATTCCCCAGGGGCTGTCCCCTGAGCCATCCGTGAAACAGCCCTGAGGCGAATCCGCGGCGGCGCTGCGCATTGATGCAAAGCGAAGGCACAAGGGCTCTCCAAGGCTAAGGCCAGGGCCCAGCCCTCGGTGGCATGACCACGGGCTGCAACTTGCAGGCAGGGCCGTCAAACCTTCCCAGCAAAATCAGGGCGGGTGGCCATCCCCAGCTCTCCCGAGGGGACGCGCTCGCCCCATGGAAGAGGCTCCCTGGCCCGAGGAGTCTGTATTAAAAAGTTTGCCTTCAGGTTGACTGCAGCCATTTCCTAGAGCCGCTGTCAGAAGGGAGATGCTGGATTCACTCCAGCTTTCGCTCGTGGGGACATCCACTTATAGGCTGTTTATTCAAGCCATGCACCTTATGGCCAAGCCTGATTGACCTAGTTCTCTGCTAGCTCCCGTCTCTCTGCTGCCAGAGGCTGTCCGTGATTTCTGCGTCTGGCTGGATTGCCTTTAAGGGAAAGGCCTGGAGTCAGAAGGGCTCTATCTACCCACCAAACCATTCCAGTATGGGCAGTGCCAGGGCAAGCGTCCCCACCCCGCCCTGGCAAAGTGCTCCAGAGCCAGCACGTCTGCAGCATGCATGTGTATGCGGTGAGCGTCTGGAGCAGGTTGGTGCAGGTTGGCAGTAAGCAATGCATGTTTGCAACGTGTGTGTGTGGACACAGGGAATATATGCAGACTCTGTGTGTGTGTGTGTGTGTGTGTGTGTGCGCGCGCGCGTGGTGTGTGTGTGTGTGTGTAGACAGGGAATATATGCAGACTGTGTGTGTGTGTGTGTATGGGTGTGTGGACACAGGGAATATATGCAAACGGTGTGTGTGTGCACATGTGTGTGTGTGTGTGGACATGGGATATATGCAGACTGTGTGTGTGTGTGTGTGTGTGTGTGTGTGTGTGTGTGTGTGTGTGTGTGTGTGTGTTTGTGGAGACATAGGGAATATATGCAGACTGTGTGTGTGTATGTGGACATAGGGGATATATGCAGACTGTGTGTGTGTGTGTGTGTGTGTGTGTGTGTGTGTGTGTGTGTGTGTGTGTGTGTGTGTGTAGAAAGGGAATATATGGAGACTCTGTGTGTGTGTGTGTGTGTGTGTGTGTGTGTAGACACAGGGAATATATGCAGACTGTGTTTGTGTGCACGTGTGTGTGTGCATGGGATATATGCAGACTCTGTGTGTGTGTGTGTGCCCATGTGTGTGTAGACAGGGAATATATGCAGACTCTGTGTGTGTGTGTGCCCCTTTAAGAGAGAGTTTTCTTTTGCCGAGTTAGCGCTCTAGCGTGTAATGTTAGGGCTGCTGTGGGAATTGCTCTCTGATATTGAACAGGTAAATAAAGCACGGCTTGGAAAAAGCCTGCACAAATGGGCTGTGAGGAAGTCTGCCTTCCCCTGGGTGTGCTTACCCCACAGCCCCTCTTTGCCTCCTCGTGCCAGCCCTGGGAGCTGGGCAGGAGCTTGGCAAGTCCAACCAGGGGAATGCCCATCTTGGGGTGCTCGGTGCAGCCCCTAGGACTGTTAACCCCTTCCTCACCCTCTGCTCTCTCCTTTTCCTCCTGCCAGTGAGATGCTGGCAGGCTCAGCCCCACTCGGAGAAGTTCTTTTGCTCTCGCTCTGTGAGAGGAGCTCGACTGGACCCCTCTCCAGAGGAGACGGGCTGGCGAGCGGGGAGGCGAAATGCCTCCGACAGGCCGAGGGGTCAGAGTGAGCTGGCTGGCGCATCATTGCCAAGCCCTGATTCGATGCTGGCCCAGGCATTTAGCCTGAGATGGGCAGCGCCCTCAACAGAGTGGCCCTAGAGCGGTAGAGCAGGGCTTGGGGTGATGCCCAGGCTGCAGCGCCCTGGGCACAAGGCAGTGGCTGGCATGTCTCTCCCCGCTGCGGGTTCCCTATTTCTGGTGATGATTTGCGTGCTGCTGAAAGGGGCCAGATCAAAGAGCGGCCACAGAGCAGGCACAACGCAGCTCTGCCCGCAGCCCCTCAGCCCTGCCCCGGAGGATCCCCCACTGGGGTGAGAGAGACCTTCAGTCTCCAGCCCTGGACCCCAATAAGGCAGCCTTTTAGGACCCGCTGGGGTGGAACATTTTATGATGAGGACACTAGCCCACTGGGACCTGGGCTGAGACCCAACAAACTCATTTCACCACACAGCCATTGGGGAAGGGCAGGGGGGGGCGCTCTTGCTCCCCTCTAATCCGGGCTGGATCCTCACTAGGAACTCCTCCGCTTTCCCCCTCCTTCTGTAGTTGCAGAGAAGAGCTGATGTCTAGGGCTGCCGTTCAGCTCTGTGACTAGCAGGCTCGGCGCCCGCTGGCATCCGCTGTGCCTCCCAGCACTCGGTGAGCAGGGAGCTGGTTTGATGTGGAATAATGAAAAGGGCCCGTCCGCAGGCTGGTGCACCCTGCCAACTATTGAAAACGCAGTGCGCTCATCCCTCGAGGCACGCAGCAGCTCATAGGCAAATACTGAGACACCCCCCGGCTCCCACATCAGCCTGTACCTCAATCCCTTACCTCTCTTCCAAGACCAGCTCCTACCATGTGCCAGGATCCAGGCAATTATAGACCAGGGCCAGGGTCTCAAAACCTTTACAGAGAACATCCCGCCAGCCGCTCTATAATATTGGGAGGGGGGGGGGAATCTATTCCCAGAATATCACTTTCTAGCTCTCCAGCCCAAAGAGCCGTAAACAGCATTAGCCCCATTTTACAGCCTGGTAAACTGAGGCACGGACAGGGGGGTTAAGCCCTATTCACTCAGTAATAACAGGTGCCTCTTTTTTGGGGTGCTGAGCTGGACATGCTGTGGACCTGATTTCTGGGGTGCTGAGTACCCATTGACCCCTGCTAAAACTGTGGGTACTCAGCATTGATGAAAACCAGGCCCTCTTGTTTGGCCGCCAAAAATCAGGGTATATGGGCATTTTAGAAAACGTAAGCCCTGGACTGGTGTCTCCATTAAGACCACACAGTGGCGATAGGAATGGGACCCAGGACTCCTGCCCTTAGACCAAGCTCATTGGAACATGCTACGTCCCACCCGGCCATTCTAGTGTAACCTGGCAGGCTTTTTACACTGTGCCCATCACCATGGCATCGAAAACTGGCTGATCATTTACACTGGTGTAAATCAGGAGTGACTCCAGTGAAATTAATCGAATCATAGAATTTAAGGCCAGAAGGGACAACGGTGATCATCTAGTCTGACCTCCGGTATCTCACAGGCCATTACATTTCACCCCTTCATCCCTGCATAAAGTCCGGTAGCTTGTGTTTTGGCTAAAGCATATCTCCCAGCAAAGCAGCTGCTCTCCGTTTGCCCTGGTTTTGAACTGGTGTAAGTCAGAGGAGAATTGGGCCCTTGGTATTCAGATCTGCCTTGTTTTCGCGTTGAACCAAGTATTTATGCAGTGGCTACACTATCTCCCTTTGCTCATCATTTTCCAATTTGATTTTTCTCCCTGTATCCTCCTCCTTGGGTATAAAGTGGTTACCTCTCCTGCTGAAGGGGATTCGCAACTGATATTATATCTGTATTTTTACCCCCCCTTAGGGATACATTTGAGGTGTTGTTATTGTAAGCCAGAGGGCCATTACCGTGCAAAGGGAGGCTGTTATTCGTGGCTTTTAGACATCTTAACGGGATCTACAATGGGTAGGTGTCTTTCAGAAATATTAAATGAAAAGATTATTTTTAAAAAAAAGAAGAAGAAGAAGAAAAAGACAAACACTGTTATAGTCCAGGACTGGGAGGAGAACTGGCCAGGAAATGTATTTTTTTCTCTACTATGAAAAATTCCAAAGAAAATGAAAACGTTCATGTAATTGTTTGGGTTTGCATCTGAAAATTGAAAAAACCAACAAAAAAATTGTTTTTCGGTTATTGAAAACAAAACTAGCTAATCAGTTCTTGCCCCTCGAAAACATCATGAATTTGGAGTTTTCGTTTTTTGGTTTTTCTATGAAAACCTGAAAAAAAAATCAACAACAATGGAGATTGTTCAAGAGAAAATGTCCATTTAATCAAAAAGCCACTTTTGGGCTAAAAAAAGTTTTGATTCAATGTGTTTGACCAGCTTTAATCAGAAAATTGGCCCTGAGGTATCCTTAGCGAAGCTATTGAATACCACCAGGGGGGGAACCCTACAATGGGCTTTGTGGCAGACTCCGAATTCAAGCCATGATTGTGAATCCAGGGACCCTTTTGGGAGATCACTAGCCACTCATCAAGAGCCAGGATTGGGACCAGGGATGGGTGGGCTCCTGCTTTGTAGGGTCTGACTGTTGGGATCCAGCGATGGCCTATCTCTTGTTGAGCGTGTATGCAGTAACATGCTTGCTCAGGGCGCCATTTTGCTCTCATATACACTTGTCGCGCCATACATGGAGTGCAAAGAAACACAGAGATGGGAGAAGGAAACAAATGGGGCACCTAAGCAGGCATCATTGGCAGAGCAGACATGATAAGAGATGAGGTCTGAGAAGCAGACCGGACTGGAGCTGTGCAAGGCCCAGTAGGCAAGGGTTGACAGTTAATTTCTGTCCCTGCTAAATTAACTTTGGCTTGGACTTTGTTCCTACTGTTGGCAATCATCCACAGAGCAAACCTCATGAGCTTGATTTGCCATCACTCTGCACCTTGGGAAGTTATTTACATCAGTGCCCCAAATGGTGACATTTTATGCCCTCTGCACACTGGTGTAATGACTGCACGAGACAGACGGCAATAGTGAGTCAGCTGCTGTGTTTATTCAGAGATAATGCATCTGATTCTCCTCTGCCCCTGGCCAGTGCAAATCCGAGTAACTCCAGGGAAGTTAATGCAGCTACACCCATATAAAAATGGCAGAATGAGCCCCCAAAGTGTTCATTTGATATATATTAAATTACAACTCAGGGAAGACAAGGCCACTGCCTTGCTCAATGAATTCTTTGCATTGGTCTTCACTGCAGAGGTTGTGGGGGAGATACCCAGAACAGAGCTGTTCTTTTGGGACAACAAATCTGAAGTACTGTCCCAAACCGATGTGTCCATAAAAGAAGTTTTAGAACAAACTGATAAATTAAACAGTACTAAGTCACCAGGATCAGATGGGATTCACCCAAGAGTTCAGAAGGAACTCAAATGTGAAATTGCAGAACTACTGACTGTGGGATGTAACCTATCGCTGAAATCAGACTCTGTACCAGGTGACCCGAAGGTAGCTAATGTAACACTGATATTTTAAAAGGGCTCTAGAGGTGATCCCGGCAATTACAGGCCGGTAAGCCTAACTTTAGTACTGGGCAAATTGGTAGAAATTATAGTAAAGAACAGAATTATCAGACACATAGATGGACAAGGGTGATCCAATTGCCATAATGTACTTAGATTTTCAGACAGCCTTTGACAAGGTCCCTCACCAAAGGCTCTTAAGGAAACAAAGTAATCATGGGATAAGAGGGAAAGTTCTCTCATGGATCAGTAACTGATAAAAAGATAGGAACAAGGGGTAAGAGTAAATGGTCAGTTTTCACAAGGCAGAGAGGTAAACAGCAGGGTCCCCCAAGGAACTGTACCAAGACCTGTGCTGTTCATCATATTCATTAATGATCTGGAAAAGAGCATGAACAGTGCAGTAGCAAAATTTTCAGACGATGCAAAATTATTCAAGGTTGTTAAGTCCAAAACGGACTGTGAAGAGTTACAGGGGTGACAAAACTGGGTGGCTGGGTAATAAAATGGCAGAAGAAATTCAGCACTAATAAATGAAAAGTAATGCACATTGGAAAAAATAATCCCAACTACACATATATAATAATGGCTTCTAAATTAACTGTCCCTACTCCAGAAAAAGATCTTGGAGTCCTCTTGGATAGTTCTCTGAAAACATCTGCTCAATGCACAGCAGCGGTCAAAAAAGCTAACAGAATGTTAGAAACTATTAGGAAAGGGATAGAAAATATGACAGAAAATATCATAATAGCACTATATAAATCAATGGTGCGCCCACACCTTGAATACTGTGTCCAGTTCTGGTCGCCCCATCTCAGAAAGAAGATAGTGGAACTTGAAAAAGTTCAGAAATGATCAAGGGCTTGGAATGGCTTCCATATGAGGAGAGACTAAAAAGATTTGGGCTGGTCAATTTAGAAAAGAAACGATTAAAGGTGAATCTGATAAAATCATGAATGGTGTGGGAAAAGGGAATAGGGAAGCATTATTTACCCTTTCCCACAAAACAAAAATCAGGGGTCACCCAATGAAATTAATAGGCAGCAGGTTTAATACAAACAAGGTGAAGATTTAAAACAAAGTTCTTCTTCACAAAACGCACAGTCAACCTGTGGAACTCCTTGCCTGAGGAGGTTGTGAAGGCTAGTACTATAACAGCGTTTAAAAGAGAACTGGATGAATTCATGGAGGTTAAGTCCATTAATGGCTATCAGCCAGGATGGGTAAGGAATGGTGTCCCTAGCCTCTGTTTGTCAGAGGGTGGAGATGGATGGTAGGAGAGAGATCACTTGATCATTACCTGTTAGGTTCACTCCCTCTGGGGCACCTGGCATTGGCCACTGTCGGCAGACAAGATACTGGGCTGGATGGACATTTGGTCTGACCCAGTATGGCCATTCTTATGTTCTTATGTTCATTTTCACATAATGCACAATTAACCTATGGAACTCACTGACATGGGATGTAGTGAGGGCCAAAAATTCAAATGGGTTCAAAAAAGGACTAGATGAGTTCATGGAGGACAGGTCCATCGATGGCCATTAGTCAAGATGGCCAGGGATGCAACCCCATGCTCTGGGCAAACCTAAACCTCTGACTGGCAGAGGTCAGGAAGGGTAGATAGGGTAAGATCTCTCCAAAACTGCCCTGTTCTGTACATTCCCCCTGAAGCTCTGGCACTGGCCACTGTCAGAGACAGGATACTGGGCTAGATGGACCATTGGTCTGACCCAGTTTGGCCGTTCTTATGTTCTTATAACCTCATGGCTGTTTCCAGGCCCACATTATGCATCCAACTTGTAAACGCTCAACTGCTTTGGTGATTGGGGGATGAAATGAGTTTGGCGGGTCTCAGTGTATTTCCTGGTAGAGTAAGCATCTACCTCACAACGCTCCCCACCCAAATCTGGCTCTGACTGGCCCCTCGTTGGGAGCCCCAGCGGAGAGGCTAAGGATGGAACGGGCCATGGACTGAACTCCTCGAGGTGAGCCTTCCAGGGCAGCGTTCGAGCACGTTGTGGCAGGGGGAGCTTGCCCCGTCGCAGCCCAGGCTGTCTGCGGTTGGTGATAAATAGAGAGGCCTTGGGTCTCCAGGGCTGTCAATCCAGAACCTTTCAGCTGCACGAGCACGAAATTCGCTGAATAACATGAGAAAAATCAGCCGAGTCGGGGAAAAAAACTGCCAGGTGGCCGGGCGACCTGGTGTGTGTGAAGAGAGCAATTGAGTTCCCCTAACCTCCCCTGGTCCCCATATCAATCAATTCCTGTCACCAGGCTCACCTCTGAAAGGGAGGGGGCTTGTTTGTTTTGGGGGGTTATTTTTTTTAATGTCCGAGATGGGAGAGAACCAGGCTTTGGCTGGAGTAAGCAGCTAGCAGCACAGAGCAGGAAGAGAGGGTGGATCAGTGCAGCAGAAACAAAGGGGGTCAGGACAGGAAACGTGTGTCGATGCGTGTGCATTGCAGATGTGGGTTTGTTGGTGTCAATGAGAGGTGGGTGTATGTGTTTGTGAGTGGCGTGGCTTGTGTGGGTTTATACCTATCTCCTAGAACTGGAAGGGACCCCGAAAGGTCATCGAGTCCAGCCCCCTGACTTCACTAGCAGGACCAAGTACTGATTTTGCCCCAGATCCCTAAGTGGCCCCCTCAAGGATTGAACTCACACCCCTGGTTTTAGCAGGCCAATGTGTGTCTGTGTTCTCGGCGTGCACTTTTGCAGGCGGTTCGGGGTGGGTGTGAGTTTGTGACCGATGCAATGTGTGTCCCGGCGTGGTGTGTTTGGTGGAGGGCATGTGTATGTGTAAAGGGGACCGGTCGGCGTTGTGTGGTCTTAGGAGTGGTGTCTGTGTGGTGTGCTTGAGTGTGATGTAGGAGTGGTGGATGGTGTGTGTGTGTGTGTGTGTGTGTGTGTGTGTGTGTGTGTTTCCATTTGCTTGTTTGTTTGTTCCCTTCTGGCAGTGCAGACATTACTCTGCAGAGCGGCTGTCGATACACAGCTGCAAATGTGAGCGGCTCAGCAGAATTATCGTGAATCCCCACCGGTCAGCATGGTCACTCAGCTGCAGGTAAGAGATAGCAGAAGGTAGAGAAGAATGTCTTAAAGGGCCAGACTTCCTTCCCACTGCAAGAATGTGTGTGTGTGTGTGTGTAGCTCCATGGTGCCTGGGTGCATGTGCCCATAGGTACATCCCCAAGTGCCTATCATGATGTTGTGTGCCTGTCTGCATGCATACCTCTGTCTGGTTATTGTCCATGTGTGCCCATGTGTATTAGTTACCCCCAGTGGCACTGGTTTAAGTTCATTGCCAGTGAGCCACTAGTCCCAGTCCAGTTCTTGGTGGCACATGTGGCTACATCACCAGAGCCTCAGCCCTATTGGCATTCAGCAGGCTCAGCCCTGAGGCTGGGAATTGGCCGTGCTAGGGCACCTGAATTCCCCTTTTAGCTTCATCGCTTCGAGATTGCAAGGCCAGAAGGGACCGTTGTGATCATCTTGTCTGGTCCCTCGTGTAACACAGGCCAGAGAGCTGCCCTGAAATAATTCCTAGAGCAGCTCTTCGTAGGGAGGGATAGTTCAGTGGTTTGAGCATTGGCCTGTTAAACCCAGGGTTGTGAGTTCAATCCTTGAGGGGGCCATTTAGGGATCTGGGGCAAAAATCTTTCAGAGGGTTGGACTGGGTGACTTCCTGAGGTCCCTTCTAACCCTGAGATTCTATGAAAAACAGCCCAGCTTGATTTAAAAGCTCTCAGAGAGGGACAATCCACCATGCCCCTTGGGAAGTTGTTCCAATGGTTAATTGCTGTCAGTGTTCAAAATGTACACCTTGTTTCCAGTCTGACTGTGCCTTGCTGCCCAGTCTGGGGTGATGGCACACTGGAGTTGTGACACTATAACTAGAGCAAGTTGGAATTTTTTCATCAAATAACCAAAACCAATCTTAGTTTTCATCCCAAGATGGTGCTTTCTGGTTCTGGTTTCCTGGCACACGTGACTGTTTCCCCGGACAGCAGCAGACACACATTCATTTTGTCAATTTTCCACTTAAAAAAGAAAAAAGTTTCACCAAACCCTAACAGTCATCCACTGGGGAGCTCGCTAGGGCTTGGCTGGGGAGACCGTACAGCTGACGCTGTTACTCAGGGGGTTTGAGAACCCAAAGCAGTGGTATAGAATCATAGAATCATAGAAGATCAGGGTTGGAAGGGACCTCAGGAGGTCATCTAGTCCAACCCCCTGCTCAAAGCAGGACCAACACCAACTAAATCATCCCAGCCAGGACTTTGTCAAGCCGGGTCTTAAAAACCTCTAAGGATGGAGATTCTACCACCTCCCTAGGTAACCCATTCCAGTGCTTCACCACCCTCCTAGTGAAAAGTAACTTAACTGTTTCACCCCAGGTGGTGTTAGGAATAAACCAATGGGACCACAGTGCTTTCTGTCTGATGAAAGATTGATACACGTAAGCATGCTCTTAGCTAAAACTACAATGTATTAGATATTAAGCACACACAGACATAAGTAATAGGGTTAGGACATCCCAGAGATAGTAACCCACAGTCTGAGAGGGTTTTGAGTGATCACCAGCCGGACTTCCAGGGGGAGTTTAGATGTCCGCTCCTTTCCCGAAGAAAAGCTCCCTTGGACTGCTCCGAGGTATTTACTTTTCCCTAATTGTTTATAGCTAACTCTAAAAGCACCTAACCAATAGTGACTCCCAGCAGGTCAGCATTATAACCTCCACTGTGTCACCTATTCTCCTAACTTCAACAAACTGCTCATTATCTCAAAACATTGCTTGTATTTCTAGCCATAACAACAAGATGTCAGGGGCACCTAAAACCATGGTCGCTCTTCACTCACTTTCCTCCATAACTTTCTAGTCCATCCTCCCATTCTGATTAACAAACTGCAAGTCTGCCGCTGTCTGCCCTTGTCTCACGAAGGCCTAAGATTATTCCTAGCTACGTGGTTGCACATACAAAATGGCTGACTGCAGTACTCTCAAGTTCTGGGGTACGTGAAGGAATGTCAAATTCCGGGGTGACAGCTCCTCCATCCATTCACAGGGACAGCTCCAGGCCATATGTGAATGGTTCTCCTCCCCCATGGGTGGCTATGCACCCCGCACCAGGGGGTGCGCTGTAGCCCCATTTGCCCACCCAGGCCCGAATGCTCAGGGCAGAGGTACTCAGCGCCATGTTTAAGAACATAAAAATGGCCCTACTGGGTCAGACCAAGGGTCCATCTAGCCCAGTATCCTGTCTTCTGACAGTGGCCAATGCCAGGTGCCCCAGAGGGAATGAACGGAACAGGGAATCATCAAGTGATCCATCCCCTGTCGCTCATTCCCAGCTTCTGGCAAACAGAGGCTAGGGACACCATCCCTGCCCGTCCTAGCTAATAGCCATTGATGGACCTGTCCTCCATGAATTTATCTAGCTCTTGTTTGAACCCTGTTATGGTCTTGGCCTTCACAACATTCGCTGCCAATGAGTTCCACAGGTTGACTGTGCATTATGTGAATAAATACTTCCTTTTGTTTGTTTTAAACCTGCTGCCTATTAATTTCATTTGGTGACTCCTAGTTCTTGTGTTATGAGAAGTAGTAAACAACACTTCCTTATCTACTTTCTCTATACCAGTCATGATTTTATAGACCTCAATCATATCTCCCCTTAGCTGTCTCTTTTCCAAGCTGAAAAGTCCCAGTCTTATTAATCTCTCCTCATACGGAAGCCATTTCGTACCTCTAATCATTTTTGTTGCCCTTTTCTGAACCTTTTCCAATTCCAATATATATTTTTTGAGATGGGGCGACCACATCTGCACACAGTTTTCAAAATGTGGGTGTACCATGGATTTATATAGAGGCAACATGATATTTTCTGTCCTATTATCTATCCCTTTCTTAATTATTCCCAGCATTATGTTCGCTTTTTTGACTGCCGCTGCACATTGAGTGGATGTTTTCAGAGAACTATCCACAATGACTCCAAGATCTTTCTTGAGAGGTAGCAGCTAATTTAGACCCCATCCTTTTATATGTATAGTTGGGATTATGCTTTCCAATGTGCTTCCCTTCTGCCATCTAGCAGGGGAGAGTTACACAGAATCATAGCAAAGTTGGGCTGGAAGGGACCTCAAGAAATCATCTAGTCCAGCCCCTTGTTCTGAAGCAGGACCTAGGTCATCCCTGGCAGGTGTTGTCCAGCCTGTTCTTCAAAACCTCCAGTGACGTGCATTCCACAATCTCCCTTGGAAACCTAGTCCAGAGCGCAAATACCCTAAGAATTAGTCATTTTTTCTTAATGACCCTTAGCTCCTGCTTAATGGCACCACCGTGCCCTTCCTGTTGTCACCCGCCCTGTAGCTTGGACACCAAGAGCAGAAATGCTGGTTTCCTGTAATAAGGACACTGCTAGAGCTCCTTGGTGCAAAACACCTGAAATGTCTCCCTCTAGGGATTGGCTTCGGTAACTGCAACAGCCCACTCCTTTAGCTCAAGTGGTAGGGGCTTGTGCTTGCCATCATCGGCTGGGCTCAAACCTAGGACCTCTGGGGTTTAATGCATGAGCCTCTACTGCCTGAGCTAAAAGATGCATCGCTTCTTTTAAAAGTGAGCTAGCCGCCACTAGAGGGGGACAGGGTGCCGCACCGAGCAGGCCTGGGTTACACAGGGACCTGAGTCTGGGCCCTTTGTTCCCTGGGCTGGCAGAGCTGGGTTGGTGGCATGCTAGAGGGAGCAGGAGGTTTGTGTCCCTGGAGCAATCCCTGCCAGACAACCAGGAACGGGGGTTATGGGTTCCGGAGGGACCTGCCCCAGCTGGAGGGGGCATTACCGGAAAGGGACCGAGACAGGTGAGAAGCCGCTTCATTGGCTGCCTTTGGAGATCCCTTGTCCGGAGGAATCAGGTAAGGACTCTCCCAGCACTGGCCTATCAATCATCAGGGCCTGTCAATAAGCTCTGACACGATCAATGGCCGGAGCCTGGTAATTACATTTTCGAGATCAAATGCATATATAAATGTTTCATTTGGGTAAATGTTTTTTGGGGGCGTCGGGGCATCTGAGCAGGTCCCATCGATCCAGTAAATGGCCAGAGATAAGGTCTGTGTGTTAAGAAACCAGGGAGATTTCCTTTGATGAATAGGATTTCATCCCAAACGTTCACATTACTTCATCGGTCACAGGCCCTGCAGGCAATCAGACCTAGTTCTTATTTCTTTTCCTTGCCTCCCTCCGCGGTGGAGCAGCGTCAGTGCAGAGATGGAGAGGGGACCTCGAGAGAGGGGAGCAGGGAGAGATGTGGGGTTGTGCTCGGAGTCTATGTTGTGTTAGCTTGGGCTGTGATCCTGCTGAAAGGAGGGCTAGGTGTAAGAGGAAGGGTGGTCTAGTGGTTAGGGCACTAATTTAGACCTTGGGAGACCCAGATTCAAGCCCCAGCTTGGCTACAAACTTCTTGGGTGAGTCACTTAGCCTCTCTGTGCCTCAGTTTCCCCCTTTGTGAAATGGAGATAAAGACGCTAAAGATTGGGCAGCTCTTTGAGGTCTGCTGATTAAAAGCCCGTCAGTGGTTAGCCCTATTGCCTCATCAAACTAGCCATTTGGCTCAGCAGAATCCTAGGAAAAGGCCCTGTTAGGTCCCATCTGCTTTGGGCCCAGTGCAGGATTATTCTGGTCAGTGACTCTTGCAGCGGTCCGGGTTCAGAGGGCTCTGTGAATGGAGCCTTCTGCCTCCAGACACAGGCAATGGATCTCTCTCTGGCCCAAGGACTATGTAAGTATTTATCCACAGTCAGACGGTGCATACCAGACCGATCCCCGCATGTGACTGAGGGGCCCGAACACCCCTCTTCCCCTGCTTTGCGAATCACGCTGGGGCTCAGGCAGGAGACAGGAGTCCAGACATCTAGTGGGAAGCAGCAGTGCGCATGCCTGCAGGAAAAATCATAAGTGCCTAGAGGAACGGTTACCCTGAAAACGTAGGCCCCTGAGCGAGGCACCTCCAGGGCCAGGCAGGAGTTTGTGTGTTACAGGGGAACCCAAACTGGGATTTAGGCACCTATAATAGGGGTGTAGGCATCTAACTTCTTTTGTGTGTTCAGGCCTTAAAACACATTGTGCCTCAGTTTCCCTCTGAGGAATGGTGAGGCTACGCCTTCGATTCTCCCACCCTTTGTCCGTCTTGTGTACTTGGACTGGAAGCTCTTCAGGGCAGGGCAGGGCCCGGCTCTTGCTGGGTGTCTGTGCCGCGCCCAGCGCAACGGGGCCCGCTCTCCGCTGGAGCCTCTAGGAGCTACTGTACCATAAAGCATTGATGATAAGGGATTGTCTAGACCGGGGTGGCCAACCTGTGGCTCCGGAGCCACATGCGGCTCTTCAGAAGTTAATATGCGGCTCCTTGTATAGGCACCGACTTCGGGGCGGGAGCTACAGGCGCCAACTTTCCAATGTGCCGGGGGGGTGCTCACTGCTCAACCCCTGGCTCTGCCACAGGCCCAGCCCCCACTCCACCCCTTCCCGGCCCCTCTAGGGTGACCAGACAGCAAGTTTGAAAAATCGGGACGGGGGTGGGGGGCAATAGGTGTCTATATAAGACAAAGCCCCAAATATCGGGACTGTCCCAATAAAATCGGGACATCTGGTCACCCTAGGCCCCTCCCATGAGCCACTGTGCCCTCACTCCTCCCCCTCCCAGAGCCTCCTGCACGCCACGAAACAGCTAATCAGGAGGTGTGGGGAGGGAGGGGAAGGTGCTGATCGGTGGGGCTGCCGGTGGGTGGGAGGTGCTGGGAGCGGGTGCTGCTGGGGGACTGCTGGTGTATTACTGTGACTCTTTGGCAATGTACATTGGTAAATTCTCAGGCTCAGGTTGGCCACCCCTGGTCTATACACTCTGCTCTGGAATACATCACTCCCTTACCTAGGCCGCTCTGGGCAGCAGGATAAAGGATGGGATGGACTCGTGGCCTGTGACAGTGGCAGGATGCTAGACTGGATGGACCAAGAGTCTGCCCCGGTTCTCTGATCTTGGGAGCATCACCCCTTTCCCGCGGTTTCAGTGCAAGGAAGGTGGCTGTGTAATGCCAACAGACCCCGGTTGTCGGCGGGTGGGATCGAACCGGGGACCACTGGAGCTTAGTGCATGAGCCTGTACTGCATGAGCTAAAAGCCAACTGCCTGGTAGCTGAGGCTGGAGACCAGACTCATTAATCTCTCTCTCTAAGTGGTCTCGGTGCCACTAGATGGGACACAACACCACACCCAGGAGGGGGGCAGGTTACAGCTGCACCTACCGATCCCAGCCCCCCGCACACGTCTGCCTGTGAAAGGGGAATTCTGTCCTGTGCCCATGCACCCCTTCCTCGCCCTCCCGGCTCCCCAAGAAGCCAACTGACCACAATGCGCTGGCCTCTGTGGCCGCCGGTACCAGTTTGAGGGTGGCTCCCCACTCTTCTCCTGTACGAACGAGCGCCCTGCTGCGTGTTTGCAGTCCAAATCTCTTCTGCCATCCCCCAGGCCACCCTCCCTCGTCCTCCCCGTACACCCCCCCCCCCCGAGCCGTTCCGCCAAAGGCCTGTCATCCATCTGGCTTCTTCTGGTGTCTGTCCTTGAGGCACCCCCTGGAACCTGCTGATGAACCAGTTCCTGAGGGGAGAGTTGCTGACTCATCCCTCGGCTGAACTTGCTTTGGGAGGCAGTTCAGCGCCGGCTTCCCCACCTGGTCCCCGGCCCTGCGTTTCAAAGCCAGGCTGGCCCTCGGGAGGAGGCGGGGCGCCCTATCCCTGCAGGAGAAGGGTTTGCTCTCAGATCGGGGACCCTGCAGCTGTGACTCTCACTTCCAGCAGCAAGGGGACGGTGGGGGAGTCCGGACTCTCCTCTCCCCGCCCCTTGTTCCAGAGCCCCAGGGTGCTTTCTACAGGGGCGTCAGTGCTGGTAGAACCTGGAGACCAGCATCTCCTGCTTCTGCACAGAGCCCCCCATGCCGACATGCTTCCCACCCTGCCAGGCAGAGACCACGGGGTGGGAGGGGAAGGCAAGCTCTGTCCAGTCCTGGGTCCCTTTTACTGTGCCTGACCTGGAGCAATTGTCTCAGGGGGGCTTGGCTAGATGAATGTCCATGCCCCGTTTTGCTTCACCTCTCTGCTTACGCAGCCGGCTGGCGGGCGGACTGCACCCCAGCAGGAGCCGGACTAGGCACCGCCGTCGCATTGCGCGTAGCATCCATCAGCCGGAAGGGGCTTTGGGTCACCACTAGCCTGAACTGAACCCAGAAGGTGCCAGATCCGAGTCCCAATCTCCTGAGCCTCCCGCTCTTTCCCGGACCTGCCGTTCACAGCCTGTCATCAAAGCCCATCAAATGGGATATTTCAGGCGCCCTGACTTTAATTCTTCCTGATGGGTGCTCCACCCACACTCCGCCCCCGAGGCCCCACCCCCACTACGCCCCTTCCCCCGAGATCCTGCCCTTGTCCCGCCTCTTCCCACCCCAGCTCCCCTGAGGCCCCCTGCCCACCACTCACTGATGTCCACCCTCCCCCGAGCCCCTCCTGCCAGCCACCAAACAGCTGATTGGCAGTCCCACTGAACAGCTGAACAGCGGCCCAGCCAAACAGCTGTGGCTGGTGGATGCTGAGCACCCACTTTCCCCCCCCCTTGGGTGCTTGAGCCCCAGATCAACCACGGAGTCAGTGCCTATGTCATAGGGTGACCAGATGGCAAGTGTGAAAAATCGGGACAGAGGTGGGGGGTAATAAGTACCTATTTAAGACAAAGCCCCGAACATCGGGACTGTCCCTATAAAATCGGGACATCTGGTCACCCTACGATGTCAGGAGCACTGAACTTCCCCCAAACGCCAGGCTGTTTGCCTCTGGGGACTCCCTCGGGGCCCAGTCCTGATGATGGCAACAGAGTTGCACCCGGTGTTCGTCAGGTCTGAACATGGGCCCCCTTCTGTTACCATAAATAGACCCTTCAAAGCCCACGACCCCTTCCCTGCACCCCCTGCCACCTGCCACTCTGACCACCCTCGCCCTGGCCGAGGCTGTTTGCATGGGAATCCAGCCCGAGCCTGCCAGCGCATTTCCTCAACGGCGGCATCGGAGCCGTGCCCTGCCAACCCCCTCCTCTGAGCGTACAACGGCCTTCCCAGCTCAGCGCGGGTGGGGGCAGGGCTGGGCTCTCCAGTGCACGATCCAACCACGGGTAGCTATAATTGAGGCTCTTGTAATTACCGGGAGGGGGTTAGGCCCTTATACCGCAGGGAGTTTTAGTGGTGAGTGCCTTACGTAATGACGGTAGATTAGAGCAAGAGAGGCCAGTAAGTTATGGCTCCCCAGAGCGGCTGCACTTTGCACTCCAGCCATTTATGCAGGGGTTTATGGGTTTCTGAAGAGCACACGCTGGGGCCTGGGGCCGGAGCAAGCTCAGCAGCATTCTTAAAGAGATACCGCACCCGGACAAAAGGGTTCCGGGGCCGGGGAAAGCTCCAGGACAGTTTGCATCATGCCATGAGACTCAAGCTGCCGAGCAGCCCTCAGGGCCAGCACCGCTGCTGTTGTGAGAGGGAAATAACGAAACCAAGTTCCTCCGTGATTAGGGTGACTAGACAGCAAGGGTGAAAAATCGGGACGGGGGTGGAGTGGGTAATAGGCGCCTATATAAGAAAGAGACCCAAAAATTGGGACTGTCCCTATAAAATCGGGACATTGGGTCACCCTCTCCGTGATCTTTAGTCGGAAACCTTCCTGCGGCATCTCTGGGCTTGGGGATGGAACAGGAAGTGCCCGGATCTCACTGCACTATTTCCAGTCTGACTAGCTCCAAACATAGGTGCTGCAATGAGGGGCGGGGTGGGCTGCCGCAACCCCTGGCTTGAAGCGGTTTCCATTATCTCCAGGGTTTACAGTTTGGTTCAATGGCTCTCAGCCCCCCCAGACTTTAGAGCCCTTGGCTCTAAAGAGCGCTGGCGATTTCACGGGAACGATGGAACCCTTCCGACCCAATTCCCAGAGCGAAGAGCTTTGGATACGTGCAGAGAAACCAAAGCAAACTTTCTGATGGTCACCCGACATTAATTCCATCTGCGTCTCCATCTGGTGAGAGACAGGCTGGATTTTCCTTTTGTGACTTGAGCGTATCTCTCTATCCATCTTTCCATCCACCCCGAAACAACTGAAACCCAAAGACACCAAATATCCTGATAACTGAACCTCCGTGAAGTGAGCACAACTGATGCAGGGCCAAGTGATCCTGTTTGTTCTAACCTTCCTTCTTCTATCTCTTCTGAATCCTCCTTCTGCCTTTACAGCCACTCTCTGTATCGTGCCGAACATGAGACTAGAAGCTCCTCAGTATAGGGGCCATGGGTGAAATCATTGCAGTCAGTGGGAGTTTTGCTATTGACTTCGCCCCGTGTCTTTCTCCTTGTGCTGGGAGTGCCCAGCTATTTGAATGCTGCTCAGCAACAATGATGAATAACCAATTGTTGTGACAACACTGCTGCAAAATATGATTTTTCCCCCCCAAAGAGGAAGACATAAACCCAACTGGATAGGACGCGAGGCAGCGCCGGCCATGGCAGAGCAGACTCAGGCTAGGTCTACACTACCCGCCTGAATCGGCGGGTAGAAATCGATCTCTTGGGGATCGACTTATCGCGTCTCGTCAGGACGCGACAATCGATCCCCGAATCGACGCGCTTACTCCACCAGCGGAGGTGGGAGTAAGCGCCGTCGACTGGGAGCCGCGGCAGTCGATTTTGCCGCCGTCCTCACAACAGGGTAAGTCGGATCTGATACGTCGAATTCAGCTACGCTATTCGCGTAGCTGAATTTGCGTATCTTAAATCGACCCCCCCCTGTAGTGTAGATGTAGCCTCAGGGTCCATCTGAGCCTGGGAGCCTGTATCAGACCATGCTGTATACTAGGGCCTTGTCTACACTTGGGCGCTCAGGAAAGTTAAGAGGAATCGACTAAAGATGTGACGTTAATGAGCAGTAGTTCAAGTGCATCGAATCTCCGTGTTCAGAAGTAAAGTGGCCTTAGATCACTGTAGCTTAATTCTCCTGGGAGGATAGTGGAGAGGGACTTATCTTCTTATCCCTAACTGGTGATCAGTTGGAATAGGAGGTGTGGTAGCCCTGGTAACTGGTATCCTAGCCAGAGTAGCGATGGATGCTTTCCTTGTACATGTACATTTTTAATCTTCTTTTGAGTCTCACTGAGCGGTAAGTTCCTGCAGCAGCAAGTTCCACAGGTCAGGTGAACAAAGTAGTTCCTTTCAGACATCTTTATATTTGTTCCCCCTTGATTTTCTGTCATGGGAGGAGGTAAACTGGGACATCCAAGCAGCCTTCTTTGTAACCCTTATGGGCCATATCCTTGCCTGGTGCAAATCCTTGAAGTCCACGGAGCGACGCTGATTTCCACCAGCTGAGGTTCTGGCTCTATTATTTTAGATGCCGCTATTATATCTCCTTTTGCCCTTCTTTGCCAACAGTCCTTCTCTCCTATGTCTCTCCATCATTTTTTGTTGCACTGCTCTGGACCTTTTCTAGTCCTCTGTCCCCTTTGAGAGGCAGTGACCAAAACACAGCATGAAGGGTGAGGATGCAAAGCCAACGGGCAAGATCTACAGCTAGTGTGACTTGGTGTGGCTCCATTTGGAGCTACATGCATTCACACCATGGGAGGATCGGGTCCAGTGTACCTAATTTCTCTTCCCCTTTCTTAGGACCACTTGATGCCTAATCCACATTTCTGACCACCACTGAGCAATGAGCAGATGTCTTCACTGAGTAGATTTCCAGCTTAGCTCTCTTTCCACAATTAATCCCTGCTCCATCAGTGTGCCCAGGTCATTTTCAGGTGTTCATCCCAATGAGCATTACGGCACTCTTATCTCTGTCCTATCTCATCCACTGTCGCATTGCCCAATTATCTGGTTGTGTTTGCTCCTTGTAGAGTTCCCCACAGCCCTCCTTACTCTTGAGTAATGCCAGTGACTTCACATCATCAGCAAATTTTGCCACCTAATTCTTCATATAGGCTTCCAGATCATTAATAAGTATACTGAATAACAGTGCCGCTGGTTCATATAACAACAGACCTCTGGGCTCTTTGCTATTAAGCTCTTTGCATGGCCCATCTTGTTTTTACTCTCTGTTTCTTGTGTCTTTAATTGGGTTTTCTTAAACAAATTCCCTTAATAACTTATTGTAAGGGCCTTTCACAAACTCCCTTTAAAGTCTATTAATTATACCAACCTGCTCCCCTTCATCTATTCTCCTGTGAACGTGGGTGAAGCATTTGAACAGGTTCGAGAGGCATGATTTAGGGTTAAAAGTAGGGTTATCACTACACGCGTGTGAGGAGCTTAATAATACTTAGAACTCATAAACAGAAGTCAGGGAAGGATATTTTTCTCCAATGAAAAATTGAAAAAGGAGATTTGAGGGGAAATGGGGGGGTGTCGTTGGTTTTGTTTGGTGTTTTTTTTGTCCAAAAAAACCCAGAAAACAAAATTTTTGGCTTTCACTTGCTTACAACTTTTGGGGCTTTCAGTTTTTCTATGCAAACCTGAAACAATGGGGCAAAAACAGACATTTTCCCTGAAAAGGATCTGTTCTGTTGAAAAAATCCATTTGCTGGTGAAATGTTCATTTTTGACCAGCTCAGCTTACACAAAGCAGTAGCATCTAGAAGCCCCAAGTAAAATCATAGCCCCATTGCGCTAGGCACTGTACAAGCACATTGTAAGAAACGGTCCCTGCCTCAATGAGCATACAATCTAAGTAGACAAAGGATGGGAAACTGAGGCACAGACAGGGGAAGTAGCTTGGCCAGGGTCACAAAGCAGAGCCGGGAACCGAATCCAGGTTTCCTGATTGGTAATTCCCTACAAGACATTGGCTTCCCTGTTAGCAGCTGGAGGGAACAGCCGCAGAGACATTAAATGTTTTTTTTCTTGAGGTCACATAATGAGTATGTGTCAGGATTACAGTTTAGGAGCTCCAGGCTCCCATGCCTAAAGTCAGGCCACTAAACTCCCGTGATGAGCATCAGCGGGAAGTTCCCGCCAACCGCATCCCCCCACTTGAGTCCTTAAACGATCGCCAAGGAGACGTCCCAGCTGCAAAATACCATCCCAGGCCACTGCGGCCTTTGTACGTTAAAATCTATTTCAAAATAATTATTTTTCATTTGCAAACTATTTCCCCCTCCCCCCCCCCAGATCTCAGAAGGCCCAAGTCTATTTCTGCTCCAAATAAATAAATAAATAAATAAATAACATAAAATCCTCTGTCTGCTTGGCTGGCAGAAAACGGCAGGGGGTCTGGGGTAAGGGGAAAAAATCAATTTCAGCTTGGGTCAGCGGTGTGTGTGAGAGAGAGACCTTTGGAGCAATGGAGATTAATTTAGTCGGAGAGAGAAGGCAAAGCAGGGAGGCAGGGAGGGGAAGAAAGGCGAGAGCCGCCCTGGGGAAATGAGGTGGGGGGTGCAGATTTGGGGATGTGCCGGTGCTCGCTTTAATAAGATCCCACCGTGTCCTGGTGAAATTAATCACCGCCGGGTTGGTGCACAGATGCCAAAGTGCTGAGTCAGTCACAAGCCCCGAGAAAAAGCTGCAAAGGCTGCCGGATGCTTGCTCTACCCAGAGCCTGACTCTCCCAGGGTCCCACCCGTTGGCTGTGTTTGGCAGCTCCTCTTCTAAGTGCTGTCTCTGATCGGGAACCCGTCTGGGGCTCGCCCCCGGGAACCGGCAGGGGAGGGAAGTGAGGGGATCTCGCCAACTGCTGCTGGCTCAGCAGCTGCTGGGGGGACGTGGTCTGGAGCTGCCGTCGTCAGGATGACCCCACCGACTGGACCGTAGGATCAGAGTCGCAGCCTCTGCAGGGAGGCTTCTTTGAAGTCAATGGGGCCTCATCAGTTACGGATCCAGCCCTCTGTTCCTAACCTCGTTAGGCCCTGGTGTAACTTTCTCCTGTCCTCACCAGTGTGTGCCATATCTGCCCCGTAGCATACCGAGGGGGAGAGCCCACCAAACGGTGGGCTCTCGAAGGAGGGCGTCCTGGGCACTGGAACAAGCAGCCCTCCCACCCTGGCTCCAGCTGATCCTGTAGATAGAGCGGGTAGACTGCCGGGGACTTGTACTTTGTGTAACTGGCTGGTCAGGGGCTATGCTACAGGTCACCCTCTGCTCCTCCATGGCCACAGCTGGGTGTAGGAGCTCATGCTGTAGCAATGCAGGCTTTTAACTGTGGAGGTGCCCAGTTCAATCCCGGTGTGCCAGCTGCGATGCGCTCCCCTAAGTGAGTGCGGCCATTGGCACTGCTTGGATTCTGAGGGCTTTAAGGAGTGACTGGCAGCAGGTGTGAGCACTTTCCCTGCCCCAGCTGATTTCAAAGGGAGCGGCAGGGGCTCACACCCTCAGAGGCAAATTCATCCCTGGCTGACATCCTGTTGAAGTCAGTGGGCTCACGTTCGTGGAAGGAGTGCAGAATGGAGCCGGGGCCAGGCCCCCTGGCTAACAGGAAGCCAGGGCAGGGGTGTGAAAAAGCGCCTGGAGCTGCCAGGTTCTGCAGTAGCTTGAATGGGCTCTGCATGTATGTTACACGTGTGTGTATCCATGCCAGCCCATTGCAGGCCTTCAGCATGTGATAGCTTCCTATGGACTCGCACAAGGGAGGGCCAGCCTCGAATTACACAGCAGAGCTTCTGTGCGACACTTACCAGCCACCTGGTACCCTTCGGTTCCCTGCTCTGCTCCAGCAGCGCAGAAAGGAACCAACTCCCCCCTGCCCGGGAAGCCATCAATCAGTCACCGCAGAAGCAAGAGCGCTCACAGGTGCCAGGTTTTATACGGAGCATTGATGAAATAATGTGGCAACGGTAAGTGCGGCCGTAACCATGACAAATACAAAGGCCAGTGGCTGCTCTTCCGCTTCACCCAAGCCTGGCTCACTGCTGGACCTAGGCAGTTTGGAGAACCTGTCTGGCTCCTGGGCTATTGTCCCCAGATACGTCAAAAGAGCCACAGCCAAGCTGTACATTTTTTATCTCCCACTGGCCGTCCCCACTGCCCGGAGCTGTAATTAACCAGACTGAGCTACATTTCGCAGGGCGCAGCAGATCCTACCTGGAAACATTTTCTTAAACACCCATCTTCCACAGCGCAGTTCTTTAGCAATTATTTCTCTCCAATTTTAGAAAGGGAAAACACGCTGCAAGCCCTTCTGAGATAGCTACATGGCTGGATGTTTACCAATCCACTTACTCCGCAGGCTCGACAATTCCTCCCAAGTCTCATACTGCTGACCTGGAAGTAGGACGTTAACGACACAACCCAATGGGCTAAACTCATTAGAAAAAATCTGGCCACCTATTTTTGGGTCTAAACGGGATATGAGCTGCTGTGAAAATCTGGCCCTAAACCTCTCTGACCTCAGTTTAGTCATCTGTAAAATGGGGATCATTATACCTACCTAGGTGATTGTGAGGCTCAACTAGCTAATTAATGTCTGGGAAGCTCGTGGAGATCCTCTGATTGAACAATGCCATTGGGAAAAAAGGAAAAACAAATTGTTCCCAAATCTTGTGCCGCCGTTAAACTGAGTCCAGAAAGACCCACCCTTCCTCGTTAGTATTAATCATTCCTATTAGAGTTTTGTTGATTTTTATCCATAACAACTCCCATAACACATACTGGGCTAAGTTCCAATCTTATGGGCCCTGGTGAGCCCAGGAGCTGAATAGAGCCTACTGCACGCTGCCAAATATAGCCGAATAATGACCACCACCATGAGCAACGTTCTGGCTTTATTAGGTACGGTGATGGGGGAGGGCCTAGAGAAGCAGCTCTCAGTCAACCTTCCCAGCTGGAGACTAGCATTTGAAAATGATGCATGGGGGAGGTGGGGCTTAGCCAGCCTCACAAAGTGTTGACCACACCCTCTTAAAGCACCATTACTGCGCAAGGTGCAGTGGCTTACTGGATAAGGTGCGTTCCGCTAAGGTGTGTGGGTTCTAGGCCAGCAGTGGCTCTTTGATCATGTTATTTAGTTAAATAGTGTCACCCCGTGGAAGGGAAGAATGATTTCCTGTCTGGTGGTACTCAATGGGTGGGTTTCTCTGGTCTGTTTCAGCAGGTCCGACTGGATAGTCACAGGGGCCAGTATTAAAGTGGCGGTAACCGGACGAACTCTGGCTCAAGAGAGGTGCTCTGGGGATGTGTTGCAGAGGGGATCAGGTGACTGCGGGACTATATAGTGCAATCACTCTGGGAGAGACCTGAAGTGAGGGATCCCTTGCCAAGGGAGCTGGTGGGTTGGGAGAAGAAGGAACCCCAGGTCGGGCCAAGCCCCGGTGCAGAGATGGGACAGTTGGGGGAGCCCTGCAGTGAGGCGAAGGTTTGGATGTGGGCTAGCTGGGAACAGACAGCGGGCAGCTGCAGTTTACGGTCCCAGGGCCAGCTCCCGCATGGTGCCCCAGGCAGTGATGAGGAAGAGCCCCTCTGGGAAGGAGGAAGGCCTGGGATATTTTTAACCTAGCAAGAGCAGACAGGACTCTCGCAGGAGCTCTGTGGCAATTAGGGAGAAAGCCGTGGCCTGGGCAATGCAGGGTAAAGCTACTGAGCCCAGGGCGGGCTGAGGACACTGCATATATCTGGGCTCCTGTTGTATCCTGGAAGAGGCAAGTTTTGCTTTGGCCAAAGGAGCAAAAGCACCAAAACTGCTGCCACAGACAGAGGCTCCAGATCGGAAGAGAAACTGAGGCCGAGGTAAGAAGACACTGACTGTCCCCCTCCCACTAGCAGTGGGAGGGGAGCCGTGTCCAAGCTCTGCCCTGCTGCAGTGGAGGAGATCCCTCACTCCCTCACGTCTACACAGAGGGGCCTGTCTGTGCATGGATCTACCCCAGGCTGGGCAGAAGCTGGTGTTCCCTGTCCCTGCTTGTTTCCCAGGACCCTGCAGGGGGGGGGGGGGCAAACAAATCGTGGCCCCCAAACCCTGCAGTGAATCAGCACAAAAAATAAAGCCCGGATTGAGGAGTCCCCTATGCTCCCTGCAATCATGGGATGCGATCGCAGCTTGAGGATTGTGCCCTGGCTGGCTTTAATCTAGCTAGCTTGGGTCCCGGAGGGAGCAGTGGAGCCGTGGCAGCATGGGCTGTAAAAGCCCTTCCAGAACCCAGGCGGCTGGCCTGCCCCACAGCCCACACTGCTGCGGCCCAAGCTAGATAGATTTAATCTTGTTTGGGTGTGTCCACGCAAACTGCAGTCACACCCAGTGTAGACGTACCTGTGCGGGGTTCCCTCCCTCCCCTGGCGCTGCAGTGCTGGAGAACCAGCCTGGGGTTCCAGACAGCACAGGGCACCTGGCGATCTCGCAGGGCTGAACAGATTGCGGGGTTTCCAGGAGGCGAACTGGATGGAATCTCACTGTGGTCCCCCCTTCCTGAGTACCATTGCGCGGGTTTTCTCATGGGAGGCTCTGATTCCCCCCTATACACCTCCCGTCTTGTTGACTATAGCGAGTCTTTGTTAGTGGGGTTTTTTTGATGATGGTACATTTAATTCAATTGCTGAATGAGCCTAGAGATTGTGATGCATCGAAAGAGGGAAGGGAACAGCAGAGAGCGCAAAGGGTGTCTCCTGGCTACGCCAGCGCCTGTCTAATGCCACGACTTCACACGAGGTTGTGCCTGCTCAGGATGGATACAGGACTCAGGACACTGAGGTTCAGTTCCTCGCTCTGCCACCGCCACCCCATGTGACCTTGGGCATGTCACTTAGTCGCTCTGTGTCTCAGTTCCCAAGCTGGAAAATGGAGGTGATACTTTTCTACATCCCAGGGGTCTTGAGCAGATCCAGCGAGGGGAGACAAAGCACCTAGTTACACAGGCTTCAGGTGTTCTTACCACTGTCTTCTAAACTCGCTCAAAGCAGGCGCTCATCATGTGATGGTGCAAATCCCGGAGCCCTGTCTCTGCTAGTGTCTACAGCCCACTAACACCAGCACAGCCGCACGGTCGGCGGCAGCAGCAGTAACACGAGTAGAGAAGGCCCTATAGGCAATATTGTTGTCTCAAAGCTTGTGTCCAGCAGGATTAATGGTTCGCAAAGGCTTGGGTGACCCCATGCTTTCATAAGCCATGCTCTGCCAGTCACACTAGCCGAAATTAATAAAGATCCTTTTATTGGTATTTAAAAGACTTGTCAGTGGAAAAAAAACTTTAATTGAATCAAAGGTATTTAAATGCTCGACTGATCAGCAATAGCTTCCAAATTACTTTGGTGGCAACAGGGACCCTTGCTAGCGTGACCTGGGTTGTCATGCAATCTTGGCTGGTAATTGGTCCCCTCAGATCTCCTAGCAAATACTATGCCATGGCAATACACCATCATTTATGTGTGTTTCCCGCTCTGGCACCGATTCCCTCTGTCTTGGCCAACTCTCTTAGCCGCTCTGTACCTCAGTTTCCCCATATTTAGAATGGAGATGATACTAACCCAGTTCACTGGGGCGGTGGGTCAGGTTGAGTATTAATATTTGCAGAAGGCAAAGCACTCTACTAAGCACCCTATGTATGCATTTCCCCCGCGTATTCAAGCTCAGCATGAAAGCTGTCTAAGAGGAGCGCATTTTGTGTCTAAGGACTTTGTTCACGACTTCACCTAGGAAGAATGTGGAAATGTGTTAAACCTAAAGGGAGAATCATCTTTAAAAAAAGACCCAACTTGATGCTGCTGATTTGACTTTCATGAGACTCCAGTTAAATTTTTTTTTAAAGCTTCCACACAAAATGGCAAATCTTCTAAAATTAGATCTAGGGAATTATTTTATCTACACGGGTAAAAAGGCTGTTTGATACAGAGCCTGTGTAACGCATGCCTTCTCGGCTCCCCAAATACACCAGGAGAACGCTTTTGATTTTTTTTCCCTTCGCCTTTTGTCTTGGTGAGGTCTCGCCATGCTACTAAAAGAAAAATTAAGGGGCATTCTTCAGGTCAATCTAAGCCCAAAATGTAGATTTTTGTTCTAAAATATAAGCCTTTTTATGTCAACCTCAAAGCAGTAAAAATGATCTTGTGAGTCTTGTTGTTCCAAATGCAAACCTGACATGCAAATATTCCCCCTGCGGTGTCCTGAATCCAAACATTGCAGCTTCCTGCTAATGCTAATGCATGAGACCTTATCCAAAGCTTATTGAAATCAGTAGACTTCCATTGACTGCAATGGGCTTTGGATCAGGCCCTGAGAGAGGAAAGTGGAAACTCGCCCGACACCAAAGTTGATGCATGCGGTTTGATTGCAAGCTCTTATTTAGGGTCTGATTCTGCAAGCACTTAAGCCCCATGAATAATTGTACAAAGGTCAGCTGTGGGCAGGACCAGCTCCAGGGTTTTTGCCGCCCCAAGCGGCGGAAAAAAAAAAAAAAAAAGCCGCGATCGCAATTGCGATCGGCGGCACTCCGGTGGCAGCTCCACCGCGCCGCTTTCTTCTTCGGCGGGAATTCGGCGGCAGGTGCTTCCCTCCGAGAGGGATCCACCACCGAATTGCCGCCGAACAGCCCGACGTGCCGCCCCTTCCCCTTGGCCGCCCCAAGCACCTGCTTGCTGGGCTGGTGCCTGGAGCCGGCCCTGGCTGTGGGGTTACTGGTACATGTAAATGTTTGCTTGTCTATTGCCCGGATAGTCTAAGCACCTCCGTGCAGGACAAACCCTCTACATCTGTGTGAACCCCAACTGGTTTCACTGACCTCACGTAGGACAGCTTCCAGGATCAGGGCCTGTGTTTGCAGAATGTCCAGTGCAGCTGGGGACCTTGTCTTGGTTGGGACTTCTGAATGCAACTGTGAAACAAATATGATCATTGACAGCTTCATAGATTCAAAGGCCAGAAGGGACTAGGGTGACCCAATATTATCAGGACTGTCCTGGTATTAGGGGCTTGATCTTATAAATGCAACTATCCCTCTTCCTCCCCCTGCCCCTGGGGAAAAAAAGCATCCTGATTTTTCACACTTGCTGTCGGGTCATCCTAGAAGGGACCGTTGTGATCATCTAATCTGACCTCCGGCACAACACCGGCCAGAAAACTGCACCTAGGGATTAGTGACTAGGAATAAATACCCAACTGCCTGGCTTCTTGACACTGTCCAAACTGAGTGGAACGCAAACAAAAAAACCCCAACAAACAAACAAACAAACAAACAAACAAAACAGATGAAGCAGCAGAAATGGGGAAAGGTGGATTTGTTTTCTGTTTGTTAAATCTTCCACCTTGAATGACTGATCTGAGGTTTTATTAACACAGGAGAGGTTCGGGCTTTTTTAAGGAGGATTTTTAACCATTGTCCCTTTAAATAAAGACCTGGGGTGGTTACCTTAGGGAAAGGAGTGAATAATTTATCCAGTTAAAACAAAGCCAGGGGATATGATTCAGCCCACGCTGGAACGCTGGATCTAAGACCCCTACCTGGCTCAAATTCTAACTCAAAGTCGGATCCAAAGTGGGAACACTCCCATTGGTGCCGGTGAGCTTTGGATCAGGGCCCTGAAACGTGAACCTCTTTGTAGCAAGGGCCGGTAAGTGTCATGTGTGTGAGAATCATAGATCCACAGGGTTAGGAGGGACCGCAAGGGCCATCTAGTCTAACCCCTGTCAAGCTGCAGGGTTTGTTGTGTCTAAACCATCTCAGACGGACGGCTCCAGCCTCCCTTTGAAAACGTCCAGTGAAGGAGCTTCCACGACCTCCCTAGGCGCATAGGTTCCGACTTCTGCTCCCGCTGGTGGGTGCTCGACCCCCCGCCTGCCCCCCGCCCCCGCCCCAACTCCACCCCTGCCCTGCCCCCTCCTGCCCCTGCCCCGCCCCCATTCCAACCCCTTCCCCAAAGTCCCCGCCCCAACTCCGCCCCCTCCCTGCCCCTATTCCGACTCCTTCCCCAAATCCCCGCCCCGGCCCCGCCTCTTCCCCGCCTCCTCCCCTGAGCGTGCGCATCCCCGCTCCTCCCCCTCCCTCCCAGCACAGTTGCTTGGCAGTGGCAAGGCGGGGACGCGGCACGCTCAGGGGAGGAGGCGGAGGAGGAGGTGGGGCGTGTGGGGGGGAGGAGCTTGGCTGCCGGTGGGTGCAGAGCACCCATTAATTTTTCCCCGTGGGTGCTCCAGCCCCGGAGCACCCACGGAGTCGGTGCCTATGCCTAGGCGTCTGTTCCGCTGTCCTACTGTTCTTACCATTAGGAAGTTCTTCCTGAGATTTCATCTATGCTGTAGTTTGAACCCATGGCCTCTTGTCCTGCCCTTTGTGGCAAGAGAGAAGGACTTTTCTCCATCTTTTTTTATGGCAGCCTTTCAAGTATTTGAAGACCACTATCATGTCCCCCCGCAATCGCCTCTCTTCCAAACTAAACATACCCAGTTCCTTCAGCCGTTGCTCATCTGGCCGGCATTCCAGCCCTTTGATCATCTTTGTTGCTCGCCTCTGGGTCTGCTGCCTAAGTAGTAGTAAATAATGGCACTCCCGGAGGGGGAAAGAGTACCATAGCATCTCTATTGACCCCAAGTGCTGGGTGGGTCTCCGTAGAGAGAAGGCATTTCTAGGAGAATCCATGCAGGGTACTGGTTCACTGGGCCAGAGAAGGTGAATAAGGAATAATTATTTCTTTAAATTCCTACTTATTCATCCCTCTGTATAAATGGGGAGGGGAGAATACCGTTGCCTGTTCTACACGGGCAATAGCACAAGGTTCATTCAAGCTCTGCTAACTTGGATGGAACAGAGCCACCTACTGAGCTACCCACGGTGCTTCCTGCAGCTCCTAAGCGCCCCACCCAAGCCTAACCCTGCTTAGCTTTCTAGTCCGGACAAGGCTGTCACCCGTCGCAGCATCAGCGGTGTCTGTAAACCTGCACCCGGGGCCCGATCCAACACGCGCTGGAAAGATTTACTCCAGTGGACGCTGGAACCAGCTCAGACCAAGCATGCGAAGACTTGCATTAGCACGGCACTCTCAGCCCATGCCAGCTGGCATCGCATTCCTCGCAGAGGCCAGTGTTAGGTTTCACCAAGCTGCTTGCTTGCCGGGGCAGGGAAAAGAGCCAACGCGCTCTCCAGTCTGTCACGTCGTATTAACGGGCAGGATCGTTTGAACCTGGAGACAGTCCACAACTTCATTTTTGTGTGGTGGTGGCAGTGCTTGTGGCTGCCTGTTCCGGATGATGAATGATTCTGTTTCAGGCCGATCCGCTCGTTTGAGCACCGCGGTGGTTTCAAGACTTCATGCAAAAGAGGAGCGCTGGCCATTTTTCACTTGGAGCGATGAGCGACTCAGGAATAAATTTTCCTGCTTAAAATTTGCTGGGCCCAGGGTTTCTCGGTGAGGCGGCTTTGACAACCTGTCACTTTGCTAGATGTTTGGCGCTTGGAGTATTCTGAGCTCTTTTATTGCTTTTTAAAAGATTTAAAGGAAACAAAACCCTGGTGCATTATGACATTTAGCAGGGTCGATATGTGTATCTGACTAGATCCAGGCCTAGTAGCTAAACATGCCAGGTCCTGATCCTGAACTCGCTCAGACGAGCATAAATCAGGAGTAGCTCCATGGCCACCACTGGCATTGCACTAGGGGAAAAGCAGGATCAATGGGATCGGACTATCAAAGCCTTGCGAAATCACCACGGAGACGTGTTACCCGAGCCACAATATTCTGCTGCTGGACCACATCAAATTTTGCAAGGCTGGTATAGAACTAGCATTGCCTGCTGCGTCTGTGATGCACACAGATATGGCTGCACATGCAGCGTAGCCAATGTTTAGATACCTTACAGCCTGATCCAATGTCCATTGAGGTCAATGGAAGCACTCCCCCTGGACTTCCCTGGGCCCTACGTGCAAATCCATGGCGGGGTGCAAGACCCCTTCTTTCATCCCCGGGTCTGAGTCTTTTCTCACTTACATCCATGTACGTTGGGTGTTGTCTACCCCCGAGCAAACCCTCCTGTTGGGTAGGTGGTTTTTTTCACTGTGAGGTTCTCCTGGGATTGATGGGATCAAGGAGCCTCCAAGGATGCACCAAAATATCAGGGGCTGGGTTGCCAGAGGGTACTGTACCTGGGCCACCATATCTTCAGATCACAGCAGGCACTTTCCACCCCTCCCCCAACTAAATTCAGAGCCATCCCAAAGACTAGATCCAATATAGGATTCATCTTATGCATGGTGCCCATCTCTGGCAAACCATCAAGAGTTATCATGGTTCTGGTGATTGGACATCTCCCCAGAACGAACAGTGTGACTTTTCAAGACCAACCCTTGCACCCTCAGCAAGTTCTCAGGTGACACTAAGATGTAGGGAGAGGTAGATACGCTGGAGGGTAGGGATAGGGTCCAGAGTGACCTAGACAAATTGGAGGATTGGGCCAAAAGAAATCTGATTAGGTTCAACAAGGACAAGTGCAGAGTCCTGCACTTAGGACGGAAGAATCCCATGCACTGCTACAGGCTGGGGACCGACTGGCTAAGCAGCAGTTCTGCAGAAAAGGACTGGCGGATTACAATGGATGAGAAGCTGGATATGAGTCAGCAGTGTGCCCTTGTTGCCAAGAAGGCCAATGGCATATTGGGCTGTATTAGTAGGAGCATTGCCAGCAGATCGAAGGAAGTGATTATTCCCCTCTATTCGACACTGGTGAGGCCACACATGGAGTATTTCGTCCAGTTTTGGTCCCCCCACTACATAAAGGATGTGAACAAATTGGAGAGAGTCCGGCGGAGGGCAACGAAAATGATCAGGGGCCTGGGGCCACATGACTTACGAGGAGAGGCTGAGGGAACTGGGATTGTTTAGTCTGCAGAAGAGAAGAGTGAAGGGGGATTTGATAGCAGCCTTCAACTACCTGAAGGGGTGTTCCAAAGAGGATGGAGCTGGGCTGTTCTCAGTGGTGGCAGATGACAGAACAAGGAGCAATGGTCCCAAGTTGCAGTGGGGGAGGTTTAGGTTGGATATTAGGAAAAACTTTTTCACCAGGAGGGTGGTAAAGCACTGGAATGGGTTACCTAGGGAGGTGGTGGAATCTCCTTCCTTAGAGGTTTTTAAGGTGAGGCTTGAGAAAGCCCTGGCTGGGATGATTTAGTTGGGGATTGGTCCTGCTTTGAGCAGGGGGTTGGACTAGATGACCTCCTGAGGTCTCTTCCAACCCTAATCTTCTATGATTCTATGAGTCTAACCCAGAAAAGGAGTTTGCCCAACTCCAAAGCAAAGACCTTGGTAAGTCAGTGACTGGCAGTTCAACAGAAACACAACCCTTCCTGAGTGCTTCAGGTAGGTCCTAGGCTCAAAAGTCCCCAGATCCTGGAATGCAAACCTGGAACACGTACAGCCAGACATAACCAAAACAGCAGCAGCGTCTGCTCTGTGCACCAGCCCCCCAGGGCAGATGCTAAAGTGCCCAGAGGAGATCGGCTCAGCCATAAGCTACATCCTCTAGAGAGTATCAGGGGAAAGCTTATGCCCAAATAAATCTGTTAGTCTTTAAGGTGCCACCAGACTCCTTGTTGTTTTTGTAGAGAGGTCACTTTGCCCCCTGCCATGGAGAGAGCACATCTAGGGATGAAAGAGAAGCTAAGCCTCCATGTCCAGTCTGTGCTTGGCCCCGGCTCAGACCGCTGACAAGGGTGGCCAACAAGTGGCAGTTGCGGCGATAGCTTTGCATTGAGGGTGCCAGGCCGGTAGGGACTGCCTGAGATCCACCCGCACGTGTCACGCAGGCTGCCGACTATGTGGCACGTCAGTGTGCCAGCTGCAGTAACGTGCACTGGAACGGCAGGGGCTGCTGCGAGCCGGGACTGAAGGACGTTGGCAGAGCGGCATGATGAGGCCAGGCTGGGATACCAGGTGGGGCTGTGCCCAGGCTCGAGGTAGTTGGGCGGCGTTGCCTGGCGACCCAGGACTGAGAGAGTGGGCACCGCGGGATAGTGTAGGATATTGGCAGAGCGGCACGTAGGGACCGGCGACTGGAATAGAGGGAGGGTGTTGTGGTTCAGAACTGGGCAGCATCCGCACAGCCGTGGTGGAGGGGTGGGCCTGGAAAGCAGGAGGCACTGCCAGTCAGAACTGGGATGGATCGGCAAAGCTGGGCGGGGACAGGACTGGAACGGAAAGGAGGGCTGGTCTGGATTGAGGGACATCAGCAGAGCTGCGGGAGTTAGAGCAGAGCTTGCCCAGCACTAGAACTCATCTGCAGCAATAGACGGTCCAAGGGAGGGAAGATAAGAGAAAGGAAGATCAATTTCTGAGAAGCTGAGCCCAGCCTGGAAGAGTCCAGGAGCCGGGCGCTCCAAGACACGGCTGCAGTGAGTCCTGAAGGGACACCGATTGGTGTCACTTTAAAAAGTAAACATACGCAGCCTAATGAATGAGTTATATCCCAGACGCTCCATTGCAGAGAAGTATTTAACAGGCACTATTGGATTCTGCGGTATTTCTCGATCTGTAACCAGTGCATTATGACCATTAATGGATTTTTGAGGCCGGATTGATTTTTCATTAATTTGGTAAAAATCTTTTCCCTCTCTCCTATAATTCTGTCTTAAAACTCCCCCCCTGACAGCTCGATAAGTCACTCGCCTCATAATGCAGGTCTGGCTCGTAGAGCGTGGCAGGGCACTGGGTGGGGTGCGGTGAAGCCGCTCGGGGTGGGGGAAAACCTCCATAGACATAATGGGGCTGCCAATCATCCTCCGTTTCCCAGCGAGTTTGAAAGGCCGGCACTGAATTATTAACGGGGCGCGGCTGGAGGGGGTGGGAAAGGAGGGCATGGAGGTTGGTTTGGGGAGAAGATGGGTGCTCCAGGGGGCTATCTCACAGGTGTCCTTCCATCGCTATGGATCCTGGGGGTCTTTGCAGGCAGGCCGGAGAGGCGGGAAGGCAGCTTGCACGGCTGCCACGTGTGCTCACTAGCCAACCATTCCAAACGTGGGTGCGAGACACGAGCTTGGGAGAGGCTGGCAGGGGAGAGTTATGAAGAAGCTTGATCTGGATTCTGTGGAAGAGGGGGAGCGTGGAGAGATTCAGATGTGTGTGTGGGGGGAGCTATAGGCAAGGGATATGGGGGAAGCCTCATTGCTTGACCCACAAGTGGACTAGGCAAAGCTTTTGAAAATATACTGCGGGGAACAACCCTGCCCTGGCCAGAATAAGGAGGCTGGCGATAATAACGGGATGGTCTTGTGGTTAGCACGGGTCACTTGCAGATTTAAACGAGTGTGAATGGTGGATTCTCGGTAACTTGAAGTCTTTAAACCGGGATTTGAAGACGTCAGTGACTCAGCCTCAGGTTCGGGGTCTATTCCAGGAGTGGGCGGGTGAGGGTCTGTGCCCTGCGATGTGCAGGAGGTCAGACTAGATGATCCCGAGGGTCCCTCCTGGCCTTACAGTCTATGAATCTGAGTCTCCGCCTTGTTGGTGTTGGTGCATCCCAGTCGGGTCCTGATCTCCTGGCCTCTCTGCGCTGCGACAGTATAAACGCGGACTAGGGATATTGCTGGAGCAGAGCCTTTCAGATGAGATTCTCAAAGCAGTGTACAGGGGTAGATCTCTTGTTCTAGGTCTTTTTTGCCTCCTGAGGTTGCATCATTCCCCAGAAGCGGGGCTGAAATTGTGCCCGAAGACCGTAACACGCCAGCAGGGGGCAGTTTGGATCGGAAACGAGAGCAGCGGAGCCACTTTCCCTGGAGGGTCCTGTCTAGACCCACGTCCCAGCTCTGGTTCTGAGGCTCTACTCCTTGAGTGGGGTTCCACCAACTGCTGCTCCCGGGATATTAATTAGGTGGGTGTGACTACTTTCTGAGGCAGTAACGAGACAGTTCTCACTGGAATCACTCAGATGATAGGTAGCGTCTTTCCATGAGGAAGCCAAGCTATAGTTGGCGTGTGAATGCCCATGTGCTCTGGGGACAGGCTGGTCTGTATTCACCCCGTCCATGTCTCTCACCCCTCCCGTCGTTGGCAAGAGCTGTCAATGCCACAGAAGCCGCCCACTCTGCTGGGCCACGCCGCTTGCAGCATAGGGGTCTTCTCCATTTCAGGCTCCTACGGCCAGGAGACAAGCCATGCATACGGGGAGCCTTTCCTTCCCATGCCTTGCAAAGGGAGGGAGCTGCCCACATTCACACGTGTGTGCACACCCACATCACAGTGTGTGTGTGTGTGTGTGTGTGTGTGTGTGTGTGTGTGTACACACACGCAGAGGCAATGTTGCCTAGTGGATCGAGTACCAGATTGACACTCTGAAGACCTGGGCTTTGTTTCCTTGCTCTGCCCCTGACATGCTGGGTGACACTGGACAGATCACTGCCCTGTGCTGCGCCTCAGTTTCCCCATTTTACAGACGGGGATAATGAGCCTGCTCTCCCTTGTAAAGCACTTTGGGACCTATAGATGAAAAGCGCTGTATCTGAGCTGCATGTTGTTATTTATTATTCCATACAAGGACATCCACCTTCTCACGCATGCAGGCCACAGTGAATGACATGAAGTCACTAGGCGAGCAGGTGAATGGGAGCTGGGAGGAACACCTGCGCTCTCCTGCGCCCTGGGGCACCTGCTCCAGCCCCTCCGTGAGCTCACAGACAGGAGTAAGGCATGAGAGTACCTCGATACCAGGCTCTACTGGACACCGCGGCATTTCTCTATCTGTAACCAGCACATTATGACCATTAATGGATTTTTGAGACCGGATTGATTTTTTCATTAATTTGGTAAAAATCTTTTCCCTCTCCCATATAATTCTGTCCTGAAATGCTCCCCCGACAGCTCGATAAGTCACCAGCGCCTAGCACGATCTGTTAGGAAGATAAAAAGAGGGAATAGGTGTCATCCATCCATAACTTGCCTGGCTAAAATATCTTCACTCCCCCCCACCCCCGGCCTTCAAATGACGCCAGTGGATGCACGGGAGGGAGTGCGTCACGAGTGCCCATCCATCCAGGTTCTCCCAGGTAACATGCACACCGCTCATGTGCTCATCCCCTCACACATACACATGCTGGTTCTGCACATGCACACACACACACCCATCCTCTCACATATGTGTGCATTTCCCAGCTAGGTCTGCACAAACTTTCTCTCGCTCCTAGGCTCACAGACATGTCCGGCTCACACCTTACACACCTCCTCATGTGTGTGCACACAGGCATATGGCCCGTGCTCATGCAAACAGCATTCATCCCCTCACGCACACAAGCTCACACTTGCACAGTTGCCTCACGTGTGTGCATGGACACGGTCCTTCCTCCCCTCACGTGTGTGCATGGATACAGACCTTCCTCCGATCACTTGTGTGCATGGACACGGACCTTCCTCCCCTCACGTGTGTGCATGGACATGGACCTTCCTCCCCTCACGTGTGTGCATGGATACAGACCTTCCTCCCCTCACGTGTGTGCATGGATACAGACCTTCCTCCGCTCACTTGTGTGCATGGACACGGACCCTTCCTCCCCTCATGTGTGTGCATGGACACGGACCTTCCTCCCCTCACGTGTGTGTATGGACACTGACCTTCCTCCCCTCACGTGTGTGCATGGACATGGACCTTTGTCCCCACAGACACGTGCACACAAGCTTACAGTCACACAGATGTCTCCTGTGTGCGCACACATGGACCCGCCTCCCCTCACACACACACAAGCCTACACTCGCACAGATGTCTCCCAGGTGTGCATGCACACTCTAGCTTACGCTCACACAGATGCCTCACATGCGTGCACGTGGACTCTCCTACCCTCACACACATGTGTGCACACAGACTCCCCTCTCTTCACACGCATGTGCCATTTTCAGGGCAAGGAGGCCCTGTTGGCCAGCCGGGCCCTGTGAGTGTTGCCAAAGTCCAAGCCGGACAGGCCCCCTCAGGGGACAGGAAGAGGCTGAAGGGCCAGGGGCTGGTTCCAGGAATCGTTTTGGGCAGGGACGGATTGTCCAGCTCCCTGGCAGAGAAGGAAGCGAGTGCAGGGAGGAGAGGCCTGAAGACAGAAAAGTCCTCAGGGGCTGGAGGTGCCGGGCCGGAGGGGAAGTGAGGTGGGGGTGGGAGGGGTAAAATTGTTCAAGCAGAGCTGAGAGAATGAAGGGGACCTGGATGGGAGCCAGGCTGGGGGCCAGAGGGAGAGACAGGGCAGCATGAAGAGGGAGAAGGGGTGCAGGAGAGAGGAAAGTGCAGGGCACGGGGCCTGCTGGGAGGAGAGGGCTCAGGGCAGCTGCTCTGATGGAGGCTCTGGGGAGAGTAAGTGAGGGGGTGAAAGGGGCCAGCCAAGTGATGAGGTGTCAGCCTGCTGGGGAATGCGAATCATGAACCTCCTCTTCCTTTCATTGTTTGTACTACAGCCGTGCCTAGAAGCGCCGACCGAGATCGAGGTGCTGGACACACACACACACACACTGGGAGACAACCCCTGTCCCAACCGAAATAGACAAGGGGAGGGGGGAAGCAACAGACACAGGCAGGGGTTGGGACTTGCCCAGGGTCACACAACCAAGGCAGGAATAGAACCCGGCTCCCCCAAGTCCCAATCCAGGGCCCTACCCCATCCACTGGACCCCCACCCTGTCTCAGCACCTGCCACCCAAGGATCTCGAAGCACTTGACAAGCCTCCGTGAATCAAGTCTCCCAAGCAAAGTCGGTGCCTACAGGTGGGGAAACTGAGGCAGAGAGCAGTCAACAGGCAATTGTCCAGGGTCTCACAGCGGCAGAGTTGGGAATAAAACCCACAACCCAGACTGCTAGCTCCTAGCAATCTCAGGGTACTCTGCCTTGCTGATGCTGACCAAGCTGGAGGGGTGCCTAGCCAGGTCTCATAGACTCATAGACTCATAGACTTTAAGGTCAGAAGGGACCATTATGATCATCTAGTCTGACCTCCCACATGATGCAGGCCACAAAATCGGACCCACCCAATCCTGGAATAATTCTCTCCCTTGACTCAGCTGTTGAAGTCCCCAAATCATGATTTAAAGACTTTAAGTCGCAGAGAATCCTCCAGCAAGCGACCCCTGCCCCATGCTGCGGAGGAAGGCGAAAAACCTCCAGGGCCTCTGCCAATCTACCCTGGAGGAAAATTCCTTCCCAACCCCAAATATGGCGATCAGCAGAACCCCGAGCATGCGGGCAAGATTCTCCAGCCAGACCCACATTGACCATTGATACTAATTACCAGCGATGGCACGTTATTGACTTATTGACTAAAATCACATTATCCCATCAAACCATCCCCTCCATAAACTTATCAAGCTTAATCTTAAAGCCAGAGAGGTCTTTCACCCCCACCGTTTCCCTCGGAAGGCTATTCCAGAACTTCACCCCTCTGACGGTTAGAAACCGTCGTCTAATTTCAAGCCTAAACTTCCCGACGGCCAGTTTATATCCATTTGTTCTCGTGTCCACATTAGTACTAAGCTGAAATAATTCCTCTCCCTCCCTGGTATTTATCCCTCTGATTTATTTAAAGAGAGCAATCATATCCCCCCTCAGCCTCCTTTTGGTTAGGGTAAACAAACCGAGCTCCTCGAGTCTCCTTTCATACAACAGGTTTTCCATTCCTCGGATCATCCTAGTAGCCCTTCTCTGTACCCGTTCCAGTTTGAGTTCATCCTTCTTAAACATGGGAGACCAGAACTGCACACAGTACTCCAAATGAGGTCTCACCAGCGCCTTGTATAACGGAAGCAGCACCTCCTTATCCCTACTAGAAATACCTTGCCTAATGCATCCCAAGACCGCATTAGCTTTTTTCACGGCCACGTCGCATTGCCGACTCATAGTCATCCTGCGATCAACCAGGACTCCGAGGTCCTTCTCCTCCTCCGTTACTTCCAACCGATGCGTCCCTAGCTTATAACTAAAATTCTTGTTAGTCATCCCTAAATGCATCACCTTACACTTCTCACTATTAAATTTCATCCTATTACTATTACTCCAGTTTACCAGGTCATCCAAGTCTCCCTGCAGGATATCCCGATCCTTCTCCGAATTGGCAATACCTCCCAACTTTGTGTCATCCGCAAACTTTATCAGCCCACTTCTACATTCGGTTCCGAGGTCAGTAATAAATAGATTAAATAAAATCGGACCCAAAACCGAACCTTGAGGAACTCCACTGGTCACCTCCCTCCAACCTGACAGTTCACCTTTCAGTACGACCCGCTGCAGTCTCCCCTTTAACCAGTTCTTTATCCACCCCTGGATTTTCATATCGATCCCCATCTTTTCCAATTTAACCAATAATTCCTCATGCGGTACCGTATCAAACGCTTTACTGAAATCGAGGTATATTAGATCCACCGCATTTCCTTTATCTAAAAAATCTGTTACTTTCTCAAAGAAGGAGATCAGGTTGGTTTGGCACGATCTGCCTTTCGTAAAACCATGTTGTAATTTGTCCCAATTGCCATTGACCTCAAGGTCCTTAACCACTTTCTCCTTCAAAATTTTTTCCAAGACCTTGCCTATTACAGATGTTAAACTAACAGGCCTGTAGTTACCCGGGTCACTTTTTTTCCCCTTCTTGAAAATAGGAACCACATTAGCTATTCTCCAGTCCAACGGTACCACCCCCGAGTTTACAGATTCATTAAAAATTATCGCTAACGGGCTTGCAATTTCTCTCGCCAGTTCCTTTAATATTCTCGGATGAAGATCATCCGGTCCACCCGATTTAGTCCCGTTAAGCTGTTCGAGTTTGGCTTCTACCTCGGGTACTGTAATGTCAACCCCCACTCCTTTATTCCCCTCTGTCACGCTGTCTCTATTCCTAAACCCTTCATTAGCCTCATTAAAGACCGATGCAAAATATTCATTTAAACATTGTGCCATGCCTAGATTATCCTTAATCTCCACTCCATCTACAGTCTTCAGCGGTCCCACTTCTTCTTTCTTTGTTTTCTTCCTATTTATATGGCTATAAAACCTCTTACTATTGGTTTTAATTCCCCTCGCAAGGTCCAACTCTACACGGCTTTTGGCCTTTCTCACTCCATCTCTACATGCTCTGACCTCAATAAGGTAGGTTTCTTTGCCGATCCCTCCCCTCTTCCACTCTTTGTACGCTTTCTGCTTTTTCTTAATCACCCCTCTGAGACGCTCGTTCATCCAGCTCGGTCTAAATCTCCTGCCTACGATCCGTTTTCCCTTTCTCGGGATACAGGCCTCCGACAGCTCCTGCAACTTCAACTTGAAATAATCCCAGGCGCCTTCCGCCTTTAGATCCATAAATATGTTAGTCCAATCTACTTCCCTAACTAGTCGCCTTAATTTATTAAAGTTAGCCCTTTTGAAATCGTAAACCTTAGTCTCCGATTTAATTTTGTTAATCCTTCCATTTAGTTTAAACCGAATTAGCTCATGATCACTCGAGCCAAGGTTGTCCCCTACAACCATTTCCTCAATGAGGTCCTCACTACTCACCAAAACCAAATCTAAAATGGCATCCCCCCTCGTCGGTTCAGCAACTACTTGATGAAGGAATTCATCAGCTAGCACGTCTAGGAAAATCTGAGCCCTATTATTGTTACTAGCATTTGTTCCCCAATCTATATCCGGGAAGTTAAAGTCTCCCATGATTACACAGTTCCTATTAGTATTTACTTCCCTAAAAACATTAAAGAGTTCCCTGTCCATATCCAGGCTAGATCCCGGCGGTCTATAGCACACCCCAAGCACTATCCCAGGGGAGGCTCTAGTAGTTTTTTTACCCAATGTGAGTATTGCCCAGACAGACTCCGTCTTATCCATTCCATCACTTATTATTTCTTTACAGTTTACCTCATTATTGACATACAATGCTACTCCCCCACCTCTACCTTTGTTTCGGTCGTTCCTAAACAGCACATACCCTTCCATACCTGTACTCCAGTCATGACTACCGTTCCACCACGTTTCGGTTATTCCTACGATATCCGGTCTCATTTCTCGGACCAGGAGCTCCAATTCCTCCATTTTGTTACCTAGGCTTCTCGCATTGGTGTATAAACATCTTAATTTATGCCGTTTAGCCTCCCTCCCATTTGTTATCCGATTTGGTACGGACACTGTACAGCCAGTATGACCTATTAGTCTAGTATCCATCCCCCCCGTCTTCCTTATGTCCAATCTCTTCCCCCCGGCTATGTCTGTTCTTGTCTCGTCACCCTCCTTCTCAATGTTGTAATTTGGCGTGGAGATTAACTGGACATCTCCCAACCGTCTCCCCCGAATTCTGTGAAAGATATGTTTTAAATTCCCGAACACATCTGATTGACAGCCTCCCCTTGAGAGAAGGGGGGGGGGGGCTGAAGCATGAGCAGCAATTTCCCTTTGCTCAGTTTCATCCCGCTACTGCTCGTTCTGTCCCCTCATGCCGGGGGATGGGGATGAATCTCCCAGCTCCGCCTTTGTAAAGGGCTGCTGGGTTATTTTAAAAAAATCCGATTGAAGTGTAACATAAAGGAATGAATCTGCAAAAACAGCACAGGCAGGGTTCCGGCGGTGCTGGCTCCCCAGCATCCTAGCTGAAATCTGCTCCGTTGATTTGTATTGCACTGGTGCCTGGAGGACCGGCTGTGGCCAGGCGTAAGGGAGATGCTGCCCCAAAGAGTTTACAATTGAATCTGACAGTGGGTGGGAGAAGGGAAGGATCACTAGCCCCATTTTACAGACAGGAGAACCAAGGCACAGACTGTACATCTACACTGGGTGGGGGGCGCGAAACACCCGCGGCTGTGAGTCTGAGCCAAGGACGACAGACTCAGGATCACACTAAAAATGGCAGTGGAAATGTTCCAGGATTCAGAGCCCGAGCTCCAGTCCAAGCAGGAACGTCTATGCTGTATTTTTAGTGCCATTGCTTGAGCCCAAGTCTGTAGACCCGGGATTTGAGAGATGCTGCGGTGGGTGCCTTTTTGCAGCGTGGACAGCTCTGACAAGATTAAGTGACTTGACCAAGGCCACATAAAGAATCTATAGCAGAGCGAGGAATCGAAGTTAAATCCCACCATAATGCCACAAGATTCTTATCTCGAAACAAAGGATGACTTCCCCCAACTACCTTCCTCTGCCAACTCCACCTGGCATCTAATGATCCAGCCGGATCCTTTTTGCCCCATCACACAGGCACTTAGCAGTGGATTTTGTTGCCAAATCATTAGGCAGAATAGCAAATTGCTCACTCTCCCATACTGGATTCCTGGCAGAAGCCGGTCTGTATCGGTGAAATTCGGAGCTGATCCTGTAGTCGTAGCATTTCGTGAGCCTCAATCCTGGATCCTTAGAATTGCACCGCTACCGCAAGCAGAATTCCTACCAGCAAGTAGGAGTATCACAGGAGTTCAGTGTTACTCAGTGTGACTGCCTCTGCAGGCTGGGCCGGTAGAACTGTCTGTGGGATTCAGATGCTGCACATTGAGTGAGGAAGCTCCTGTTTCTAGTCACTTTTCTGAGCCTAGCCTAGATCATTTTAGAGGGACACCCTACAGGAGAATCACATGTAATTTATAATAGATTGGGGTGGGGGCAGGGGGAGGTAAGAGGTGCTACAGAGGGGTGGTCAAACCCAGGACTAATTCTCCTCTTTGAGGAATTGCAGATGGGGCAGAGCGCAGTTCAGTTGGCTTCTCATCACTACACGTTTAATGTATCTTAAAAAAGATGCCGACTGTATGTTGATTAGCCACCAATTGCTTATTAAAACCATATTTAATGAGGGTTAACAAGTAAATAATCGATAGCCGCTCGGGTCACACAGAAGCCGATAAACCTCAATAAACGCTTTTTATAATCAACTTCTTTACTAACCAGACCATCACTACGGTAACGACTATAGGTGTAATTTAGACCTAACACGGTCCGATTGCATCCTGAGTAAATACAAACTGATTAGCGACATCACTCATTGGCATGGGCAGGGGGCTGTTTGGGTTTAGTTTACAGAGGTTTTAAACCCCACAGAGCCTTGCCAAAAAAATCAAAATCAAAACGGGTGTTGGTTTAAAAGTGGTGACTGTCCTGCTAAAAGCCAGGGAAGTTCTGATGTGAACTTCAGCCTTTGCTCTATAGAGGATGATTGATAATGTCAGGTGCTCATGGGAGAGGTTGACGGAGTTTCACTGTCTTCTAACACTGAACAGGGAACTTTGTTAATCAGGAAAACAATGTTCTCCCTAGAGCTTCTTTCTCTGCTTCAAGGTAGGTCTTCTGACTAGGCCCTTCCCCCATGCCTCCTTTCCTGCTGTGGATTTAAAGAAACAGCAGGAAAGAGCGACCGGCAAGAACGGTTTTAACCTCCCCCCTACACGAGAGCCCTGCGCTGGTGCATGCAAGCCGGAAAATGAAACTGGCCAATGTACAATGGGAATTTCTCCATTATACATGAATGGGGCATCTTCTGTAATGAGAGTGGAGACAGGCTGTGCCTTTGTTTGATCTCCTCTTACTTTAGACGGCAGCCCCTCTGGGGCGGAGGCTGTGTGTCTCTCTGGATTGTAAAAGGCTGATGCATATTGACGGCTGTGTACGAGTGAGGAGGAGGAGGATGGGGATCAAGTTTGCATGGATTGCTACCTGTGGCTGAGGAACCTGGGCATATCTTGACAGATACAGGAGTAATGGTCTCAAGTTGCAGTGGGGGAGGTTTAGGTTGGATATTAGGAAAAACTTTTTCACCAGGAGGGTGGTGAAGCACTGGAATGGGTTACCTAGGGAGGTGATGGAATCTCCTTTCTTAGAGGTTTTTAAGGTCAGGCTTGACAAAGCCCTGGCTGGGATGATTTAGTTGGGAATTGGTCCTGCTTTGAGCAGGGGGTTGGACTAGATGACCTCCTGAGGTCCCTTCCAACCCTGATATTCTACGATTCTATGATTCTATGATATCCCAGAAGAAATACCCTGCGAGTTTGGCTCTGTCTTGTTTGGAGAAGTCCAGAGTGAGCAGAGAGTCCGTCTCTTTGATAGTTCTCATATGATTGGCTGCAGCTGCATCCCTGTGTGTTTTCTTGCACATCTGACTGCCTGTCCTTTGAGAGCCACTGCAGCTGCTGTCCTGCTCGGAGCCGCCTTGGACTGTAGACAAGGACTCCTCCGAACTTCCCGTCGCACTGACTCATTCTTGTTTGCTTGATGGGGCTTTGCATTACTTTTGCTTCTGTAAGCAGAGTCAGGATGAGCTCTACCCTGACATCTGGTGGTGAATTATGGCGAGTGTGGAAAAGAACTCCAGGGGCTGATCTTGTTTGCATAGGCACACCCACCGGCCTAGCATGAGCCCACAGCAACTGAAAGTGGTTACTTTGGCTGGTGTGGGATCCCCAGTTTCTCTGTTATTGGGGCAGGAAGAATAAAGTTTTGTTACCCTGATTCTGTGAATCAAGGCCAGTGGAACTGTTGTATGACAGAGGGACTCACCATTAACTATGTAGCACTCGCTAGACAAGGGGCATGGGTTACAAAACCCAGTGAATTGAGGGAGGCTGGTGGTAGGTATTTGTACCTGATGGTATGGGCCTTTTTTGTGAGGGCCCGAAACACCAATTGCATCATCTCTCTCCACTGTTGAATAGCAGAGCAAATTTTTATTCCATTAAGAATCTAATTACAGGCTGCTATGCTGAATTCACTTTGGGCCAATAGTGCACCAGCACTGGGGCTCTCCTACTATAAGCTGAAATCACTAAGAGCTGAGTGCTGTGTTAACTAGTGGGGAGCTCATTGCGGAGCAGTGCGGTTTGTGGGACAGTTGGTGCGGCCCACGGGACGGTGAGTGGAGCGGAGCAGTTTGCAGAATGGCTGGAGTGGCTCACGGGCCGGCTGGAGGAGCGGAGCGGCTGGTGGAGTGAAGCGGCTTGTGGTGAAGGCTACAGCAGGAGCCCATGGAGAGGCAGGGCAGTCGGCCTCAGACCACGTAAGGTGCCCCTTAATACCCTGTGGGCCCCTTCCCCCCCCCCATTCCCACCGGAATCTAAACGAGTGAGTTGGGGTCTGTCACGGATCCGCAGCTCTGGTGCTCTTGAATGGCTCTGGAATGGTCCCTCGGTGGATCCCTTCAGTGTGTCAGCCCCCCTTAGGGTCACACTCTTTCACTAGGGTAAGCCACAGGGCTTCACCGCCTCGTGGGACCGAACCGCAGAGCCTTCCTCGCACCCCTGCTTCATGCTTTGAGCTCCTTGCAGCGCGTCCACCTAAGTGAGAGACTTGTACACCCAAAGGGAGCAATACACCCCCACCTTCCTTAAACCGGGGTGAATCCAGCCGGCATTGTAAAAGCAGGAGGGTTTATTAGATATCTGGAATGCAGCGTAGTAAGTCCTTAGTTAACATAGAAAACAGAAAGTTACAGCGTGGACCATCTGGGTCAGTCCAGAGCCCGCTGACCCCTCTTTAGCCCCAGTCCAGGAGCATCTCCTGCTTCCAGCAGCCCACACTTCACAACCCCACTGGGCCCGTTCTCAATCCTTTGTCCTTGTTCCTGGGCAAACATTGTCACCTGTCCCTCTTCCTTAGCCCTTTGTTCCCCAGCTGGTCACTCCTGGCTGGCTTCCTGCAGAGGGTGGGCCATCCATGGTCGTTAGTTGCTAGGTTCCAAATGTCCAGGCAATTGGAGTGACCATTGTCTTCTGGGACTCTCCATGGGCATGGGGGCCCAGGCCCAAGGCAGCTAGGTATCAGTCTCACCTGGCTCTCTGCAAAAAGTAAACAACCTTTTCCCACCACATAGTCTCCTGCACAGGGGAAACTGAAGCACACACATTCATACAAAATATTATGAAAAATTCCCACTCTGTCACAGGGGCAGAGTCTATATCCCAGCAGGCATGTATCCACAGGACCCTCAGAGATACCACACAGTGCCAGTGAGACAGGCCAGTGCCAGTGAGACAGGTCCCTAGCACGTTTTGGCCTGCTGCTGTTTGGAAGCGAGACAGACCAAAGCGCGCCACGGAAGCGTTCGTGCGCGGCAGCAGGGGCCATACAGCGTGAGGTAGATTTACGCTCCAGCTTGGGGCGAACAAATTGTTCACATAGACAAGCCCAGATCTGATATACGCTACAGCTCTCTGCGCTGTCCTTGTTCTGGGGACAGAGCAAAAACGTAAGGCTCCAATGTTATCAGTTTAGCACCTCTCCTCATTACAAGGACAGCCACTGGAGTCGGTGGATAATGACCCCCTGCTATGTGACAGGGGTATGTGGCGCCTCAGACCCATGTCACATGAGTGGGCCCAGGAGATCAAATCCTATCAATGTCCTTCTCCTACACGGTATCCATGTCTGTCCATTTCAACCAAGTTTTTAAATAATCAGTGTCCAGGTTGAATTATAAGAACCTTATCTACCTGCTCGGCACCGTGGCCCTATGCTAGAGCAGTGTGCTTGGCTGGAAGGATGAGACCGATAGCTCAGCATGCTTGGGTCTATAGGTGGAGAAAGACAGAGGGAGAAAAATCCCAGTGTTCATAATGGAAAAACATTGACGCTGCCTTAACGCCAGGGCGGCCCTACCAACAAAGTCTGATTCCTGCTACAGTCGTCAGTTGTGACTGCGACTCAGGGGCAGCGAGAAATTCATGCGGCTGAAAGAATGTCGGCTCAAGGTGCGTTTCCTCTGCTTGAGAACGTTGAAAAGTTCCCTCCCTCCACAGCCCAGCGTGGGATGAGAACTCCTGCCTGCTCTGGTAGCTGGTCCCGTAGCTCCCCGTTCGTTTTATGGCTGCCGGCGTTAACATTTCTGTAGAACATGGGGATAATTTTCTGCAGAGAAGGATCCTTTTTTAGTGACTTGCAACAATTAAGTCTCTGCCTCTTAACAATCTGCGGGGATGAGTGATTGCCGGGGAGTGGCCGCTGGGCTCCTAAAGAAGCTCGTATGCTAATGGGTGAAATGGCAAGAAGTGAATGAAGTAACTTTGGGGGGTGGGAGAGGGGAACTGTTTCAGGGGCGAGCTGTATGGGTTCCCGAAGAGGGACGTGGCTATTTCTTGGTACACTGCAGCCACCCCGTAGCAGGCCTGGTGGTGCAATCCAGAAGGAGCTCCTTGCTAATCTTCTAAGCCAAGCAGCATTGGGGTAGATAGGTCTGTAGATGGGAGACCTGCATGGTTCTGGTAGCTGCGGGAGCTTGTAATAGAACCTTCTCTTGCATTTATGGGGTCTGTCTACACTGCATGTGGGAGCAGGCCTGCCAGCCTAAAATAGCTGGGGAGATGGTGCTTTGGAATGAGGATGCAGGCTGGCGCTTGGGCTCCCAAGCTCCAGGCAGGGCTGAGATTCTAAACTGGAACAGCTGGGGGGAGCCTTACTCCCAGCTCCTGTGGAGACACACCCATTGAACTGCAAGTCAAAGCTCCCAGAGACTTTTATGGGCGAGGTGGAGACCCATCGTCTTGTGCACTTACATCACGCCTCTCCTAGGAAGATTTTAAAAGGTTGGGAGCTGGAGTAAATTGACCCGCAGGAGAGAGAAGATGATTTGCACCAGTTGAGGATCTGGCCCTTAATCCCAAAGTGTCATTGAAGCGGTGGGGTCTTCAAAGGGCTGCGGTGCAATCAACGAACCGCACCGTGCACAGCTGGCTCCCTGCTTCGGCCTCTCTCCACCTGCTGCAGCTCCTCCCGTGCAGACCTGGTTTGCCCTTCCCTAGCGCTGGGGCTGGCCATCCCATCTGAGCACTCACTGCATGGGGGGAGCCAAAGCCAAAGGCTGGCCATAGGCAGATCGGCAGCAAACGCCAGGTCATGCTCGCTACCGAGCCAGCTGCATCAGCAGTGCCATCCCTCTAACAAATAGCTCTCGACTTGCAGCGCAGAGCCAGCAAGGTCGTTTGGAATAGGGCGCAAACGAGGAGTGATTAGCCGGGGAGGCTACTTCCATTCCGCGCACCGGTGCTGCTGAAGTCCCTCCCCAGCAGCTGCTGCTGCCCCGGGGACACGGCGCCCAGGGGCGGGTGCTGAGTGCTGGACGGAGGTGAATGCGGCAGCCATTTTGGCTCAGCCGCAGGCCCAACTGCCTTCGCTGAGAGACGACACCATGAAGATCCCGACGCGTGCCTCCCTGAGGGCTCCGGGCCCCCCTCCCGAACATTCCCCTCTCTTGGCCCTCCAGAAGCCTGTAAAGAAGGCATTCCCCCAAACCTGTGTGTGCCCCCTAGACTCCCCCCCCAACCTGGCCCTTACGCACAGATCTGCTCCAAGCCAGGCCAAGCCAGCGTGAGAGGCCCTGAAGCTGGAGCAGAGGGTGGGACACCCTGCTAAGGGAGCCCTGCAGCAGGCTTGAGGCAGGGACGGGTCCCAACAGCCAGCTGGCAGGGCGGGATGGGACATACAGAATCTGGGGAGGAAGGGAAGGTCCATCAAGGTTGCTGTTCATATCACCTTCCCGATCCTACATAGCTCTGCCCCTCCCGGCTCGCCCGCTCTTCTCTCTTATCGTCTTGCCTTCCCCATCCCCCACTCTGCCAACAGTGCCGGCTCTGACACCTCCTTCATCTGCATCTCTCGCAATCCTTTCCGTGCTATCTTCGTAAGAACGGCTACACAGGGTCAGACCAATGGTCCATCTAGCCCAGTATCCTGTATTCCGACAGTGGCCAATGCCAGGTGCTTCAGGGGGAATGAACAGATCAGGTAATCATCAAGTGATCCATCCCCTGTCGCCCATTCCCAGCTTCTGGCAAACAGAGGCTAGGGACACTTCAGAAAATGGTTTTGCATCCCTGCCCATCCTGACTAATAGCCATTGATGGACCTATCCCTCCATGAACTTGTCTAGCTCCTTTTTGAACCCTGTTATAGTCTTGGCCTTCACAACATCCTCTGGCAAGGAGTTCCACAGGTTGACTGTGCGTTGTGTGAAAAAATACTTCCTTTTGTTTGTTTTAAACCTGCTGCCTATTCATTTCATTTGGTGACCCCTAGTTTTTATGTTATGAGAAGGAGTAAATAACACTTCCTTATTTAATTTCTCCACACCAGTCATGATTTTATAGACCTCTGTCATATCCCCGCTTTGTCATCTCTTTTCCAAGCTGAAAAGTCCCAGTCAGAGTAGAAATCAATCACTGCACATGCCATTCCCCTCCAGCCCTTTCCCTTCTCCATAGGGTGACCAGACAGCAAGTGTGAAAAATCGGGATGGGGGTGGGGGATAATAGGCGCCTATATAAGACAAAGCCCCAAATATCGGGACTGTCCCTGTAAAATTGGGACATCTGGTCACCCTGCTTCTCCACCAAATGTCTCCAGCCAAAGCAAGGGCTGAGGTTGGCTTGGGTTTGAGCACACCATGGGGCTGATTCGCCATTGCTTTATTAGCCTCTTGCGAGTGACTGATTTATTCACTCTTCAGTCATTTGTCGGGCATTGGAGTTGAATATATCTGCCTGCGGTGGGCAGGACATTCCCACATATCCGAACGGTGTCGCCACGAGCCAGCCCCTGCGCGTGGCTGCGCTGGTATCCTCTGGAAAAGATTGTGGGCCTGATGCATTTAATGACATACCATCGGCACTGTCGGTTTATCTCAGCCTTGAGTCTAATTGCCTCTCGTTACCTTACGACCATCTCAGTAATTTCATGGCATTCCCAGGAGTATCCACAACAACCTGAGCATTGAACAAGATGGGAAACTAACAGCACTGAAGGCGCCGGGTTGATAGCCCGGGAGCCTTCAACACTTCTATCTCCTGAGCGGGGAACAGCAGCAAGATCTCACCTACATTGCTGCAGCCTTCCTCGCGCTGAGCTATCTCCGAGTGAGAACCAGCTTCATCTTCCATGGCCCATTCCATCCCTGGCCTCCCTGGGTATGTCTATACACTACCCTCATGCTCTGACTCAGGTGTGAGGCCAAGCCCCACTTCTGTGCACACACAAATCAGTGTGACTCGGGTCAGCCACCACTCAGGACCCAGGTCCTAGGACACTGGTGGGGACGGGTCAGAGCCCAAGTCCTGCTGTGAGTCAGGTCCAAGCCCTGTCATTCTGCAGTTTGGACACAGCTCATACTGCAAACCTGAGTCAGAAGGGCTGTGTTGATACATTAGCACGGCTGTAAGACCTGGGTCCAGCAATTGTAAACCCAGGTTCACAAGCCCGGATCCCACAAATCCAGGCTTAGTGTGCAGTGTAGACATAGGCTCTGACACTTCACCAAGCACAGCTGTCTACTAGGAACTGAGCTGGGCTGAGACCTGCCACCTCATTTCACGTAGGCCACCAAACAGCCACCTGACATTATTAATTAGTCGTAGTGCCAAAAGGCCAGGGCCCCGCTCTGGTAGGTGCTGCACCAACGTCACCGAGAGGAGGTCCTTACCTGGCAGAGCTTATAATCCAAGTAACGTTCCCCTCTCAGCCATGGTGCAGTTCCATCATAGAATCATAGAATCATAGAATATCAGGGTTGGAAGGGACCTCAGGAGGTCATCTAGTCCAACCCCCTGCTCAAAGCAGGACCAATCCCCAACTAAATCATCCCAGCCAGGGCTTTGTCAAGCCTGCCCTTAAAAACCTCTAAGGAAGGAGATTCCACCACCTCCCTAGGTAACCCATTCCAGTGCTTCACCACCCTCCTAGCGAACAAGTTTTTCCTAATATCCAACCTAAACCTTCTCCACTGCAACTTGACACCATTGCTCCTTGTTCTGTCCTCTGCTACCACTGAGAACAGTCTAGATCTATCCTCCTTGGAACCCCCTTTCAGGTAGTTGAAAGCAGCTATCAAATCCCCCCTCATTCTTCTCTTCTGCAGACTAAACAATCCCAGTTCCCTCAGCCTCTCCTCATAAGTCATGTGCTCCAGACCCCTAATCATTTTTGTTGCCCTCCGCTGGACTATTTCCAATTTTTCCACATCCTTCTTATAGCGTGGGGCCCAAAACTGGACACAGTACTCCAGGTGAGGCCTCACAAATGCCGAATAGAGGGGAATGATCACGTCTCTCGATCTGCTGGCAATGCCCCTACTTACACAGCCCAAAATGCTGTTAGCCTTCTTGGCAACAAGAGCACACTGTCGACTCATATCCAGCTTCTCGTCCACTGTGACCCCTAGGTCCTTTTCTGCAGAACTGCTGCCTAGCCACTCGGTCCCTAGTCTGTAACAGTGAATGGGATTCTTCCGTCCTAAGTGCAGGACTCTGCACTTGTCCTTGTTGAACCTCATCAGGTTTCTTTTGGCCCAATCCTCTAATTTGTCTAGGTCCCTCTGTATCCGATCCCTACCCTCTAGTGTATCTACCACTCCTCCCAGTTTAGTGTCATTTGCAAACTGCATCCAGTCTGGCAGCCTGGAGGTGAAAGGGGCAGCAGCCCATTCCAAACCCTACGTGCCATCTAGTCTTCTCCCACGGAAGAAGCACATTAGTTCACTGCCCTGCATCCCAAACAAAAGTTACCGCCTGGACCTGGCAGGGTTGGCCACACCCGCTGTGCTGAAGGAATCGAAAAGCACAACCTTGCAGGATGCCGGGCGCCCAGAAGGACTAGCCAGAGGACAGACGAGCAAAATGCTACCCAGCTGCCCAAGCCCTCGGCCGACAGCTGGGGAGTCAGTGCAGCGTGGCAGCCAGCGGCCCGGGCCTGCATCCAGACTCAATCTGCTGAGCCCAGCGCGTTTTTGCAGACCGTGCAAGTTTACCAATAAGTCCCTGTAATAATCTACTGCGAGAGAGAGCGGGCGGCTGGGCCTCAGCAGCCGCGTGTAATAAGTGCTGGAGGTTTAAGTGGGAGAGAATTACCTTAAATGTATATCTAGAGAGGAAGGGAATATATAGGTATATTTAAAAAAACCCTGAACTACTGGAGAGGAGTAGAACCAATTTCCCAATTTCAATCTCCGGCTCGCTGGGATTCAGCCTCTCAGATGTTGCCTGCTTTGCTAAATTGGCTGGTCTGAGGGCTGCTCCGATGCCTATTTAGGCTCATTGTGGTGCATTTATGAAGGGCTGTCACACAGGCCTGACAGGGTGATGAATTGGCCTGGCTCACTGGAGCTCTATGGGGGGCGGGGGTGCAGAGAGAACGGGGAGGTGTTGCTCTTGGGAAGAGAGGGAAAGAGACAGAGACGGAGGAAGGAAAGTGGGAGCGGGAGGAGGAGGAAGCTAGTCAGTGGGTTTCGCTCAGTAATCGATTCCGCTGCCAATAAACGACCAGTCCCCGTGGAGGGGGGAGATGGAGGGAGCTGGAAGCAGCAAGTTAAGCAGTTTGCTGCGAAATCCCCCAGGGGGGCTGCGATTAGGATATTACAGAAATGCAACGGTGAGGCGCGGTGTCACGGGGAGGGAGGCATAAAATATTCCCAGACAGCAATTCCACCTCGTCAAACTCTCCAGCCCAGCTTCCGAGCTCCTTTGTACCGGCGTAAATCTGGAATGATCCTATGGACGTCGGTGGAATGATACCAGATTGAGCGGGGTAACAGGGAGCGAAATCTAGGCATAGAAATTGGTCTCTCTGGAGAGAGAGAGGTAGACGGCGGGGTTGGGGTTTTCTCTAGCATTCCCCCTGTAGTATCTAACGCTCCCTGTTTTCCTGTATATGTGTCTCACATTATTTATATATAAATGGATGATATAGATAGCTATAGTTCTAGCTACAGATACAATGCAGATATAGATCTATATCTGAGACAGATAATATCGGTCTCTCTCTAGCTACTTGCTTCTCCTAACTATATCTCTCTATTAATCTCTCTACCAAATGGTATGCCTCTCAATCTATCTCCCTTTCTCCGGTCCTCTTGCTCTCAGGCACGGGCTTTCCCAGTGAACATATGGCAGGTAAAGGATTCCTGGTCGTATGGTGTGGGCCAAAGGTTTTATTGCCACTGGATTGGGATAATTTGCACAGCTCGCCACCCGTGAGACATGTGGCTATTTCACGTTAATGCCAGTAAAACCTTTACACCACATACCCTGCTGTGATGTACACCCCCCAGCTATCTTCATGCAACTGCTCCTCATATGGACACCCAAGCCCTGATTTGTGCCTTTGCAGATCTGGGCTGGTATTATCAATTTGCACCCTGAAAAGTGAGTCAGAAGGGGAAAGTTCTTCAGTGGGTGGATCTCGTCTCTTAGTTGTTTGTGAAGGGATGCATGCTTGCAAATGCATTTGGAGACCTCCCTGAACCTCTGCGTAGCTGGCTCTTGTTCTGAGCATTCAGCTTGACCCAGTGCTGTCTGTCTAACCAGGCCCAAGGTCACTTTAATCATCTTAAGAGCAGATTATATATCAGGGGGAAAAGAGAGCGGGGAGAATTTTTTTCAGCGAAGTGTAAATTTGCTGAAAAATGCATTTTGGGGGGAACTGAAACTATTCACCAATTTAGATCAAATTTGGCAAATAGTTTTGTCCTGAAAAAAATATAAAACCCAGAAGAGGAAATTTCAGAAATGTCCGAAATGGTTTGTTTTGATATTTTCAAAACAAACCACGTAGACCTCTCATTTTGAAACGACATTTTCACAATGAACTGTCAGTTCGAACCATCGTTCAAAATGGTTCATTCGCCCTGAGTGAAATTTTGTGTGTGTGAGGGTTGATTTGGTGAGGGAATCCCCCCCCCCCCCAAAAAAAAACATTCAGTTTCACTTTGAAACGAGCTGCATTTGCTAACATTATTTTTCAATTCAGCCACCGAACTGAAAAATCAACCATTCGCTCAGTGCGCTCTCTCTCCTGTGAAATACCCCTATTAGATGGAGGCTGAGCAGTAGAATGTGGATCCGGAGTCCAACCTTACCCGTTTCAAAAGCTCATTAGTATTGGGTTCTAGGGTTTCGTCTTGGCTCGTTATTGAAACGGTGAAGTCCAGGGCTTGCTCTTGTAGTGCAGTCCGCAGTCCCTTTATGATTGTATAGGCCAAGCCAGGACTTTGTCATTATGTCTACACGGCGATAAAACCTGCCGCATTGAGTCTCAGAGCCCAGCTCAGCTGACTTGGGTCTTGTCTTCACACCCAACGCTTTAGTGAAAATGCTTCTCCCGTCGGACTAGTCAATCCACCATCCTGGGAGGGGATAGCACTGTTGACGGGAAAAGCTCTTCCACTTTTATATCGCTAAAGGTCTGTAGAACGGACCTGGCCTTGCGGGGCTCTGAGACCCTCCAGCGCGAGCGGGAATGTCTGCACGGCAGTTTTATAGCCCAGCAGCCCGAGCCCCAGGAACCCGTGGCAGCTGACATGGGCCAGCCACAGCTATTTTACTGCAGTGTAGACATACCCAGGGAGACCCTTTAAGGTGTCACGAAGAGCACAGGTTGTAGGTATTAATCAGGGAATCAGAGACAACCATAGGGATTCGGTGTCCAGCAGCCTCACTAAAGAATCCTCTTTATAGTCACTAGCCCTGAGCCCTGTCTCTACTCCATCATCAAGGACGCTCCAGATCTGGAGCTGAACGTTCAAAGTTGGATTGGGGGGGGCATTCTGTTCCCATTTCTGTCTCCCACACCCATCAGCATATTATTTACTCCTAAAATACTGTGTAGAGCAGTGGTTCCCCCTTCAGGAGTCTGATTCATTGTGCATACCCCACGTTTCACCTCACTTAAAAATTTGAGCTTTGGCTTTCTGCCCCAGGCCCCAGGGAGTCTAACATTGGCCCTGGTGACCTCATTTAAACTGCTGGTCTCGTGCATAGAAGAGTACAAACAAGTCATTGTCTTTATGAAATTTTAGTTTGTACTGACTTTGCTAGTGCTTTTTATGTAGCCTGTTGTAAAACTAGGCCAGGGGTAGGCAACCTATGGCACGCGTGCCGAAGGCGGCACGCGAGCTGATTTTCAGTGGCGCTCACACTGCCCAGGTCCTGGCCTCCAGTCCGGGGGACTCTGCATTTTAATTTAATTTTAAATGAAGCTTCTTAAACATTTTAAAAACCTTATTTACTTTACATACAACAATAGTTTAGTTCTATATTATAGACTTATAGGAAGAGACCTTCTAAAAACGTTAAAATGTATTACTGACACACGAAACCTTAACTCAGAGTGAATAAATGAAGACTCGGCACCCCACTTCTGAAAGGTTGCCGACCCCTGAACTAGGCAAACATCTAGATGAGTTGATGTACCTCCTGGAAGAGCTCTGCGTACCCCCAGGGGTAAATGTACCCTTGGCTGAGAACCACTGGTGTATAGGAAACAGACAACACATTTTGAAATTGGATATGGAAAATCAAACCCAAAATTATATGTATATGTATATGTATATTTATATTTAAAACATATTTCCCCCCCTCTAGAAAAGCATATACTTTTGTAGTGCTGCCACCTCCCCCTCCCATCCTGGCAGATCTATCCCTCCTTAGCATTATGCATTTCGTCGATTTCAAATACAGTTAAAAATGTGCAAACGGAGTCAATTTTTACACTGTTGGTTACTGTGATATAAGGCTCTTGTGTCTCAGAACAGGCTAGGGGGGCCCTCGACGCCCCCTCGTCTCAGAACCTGACAGGCAGCCACTCCGTTTAGAATGGGTACCTGGTGCCACGCAGATTGACCTCATTAAGAGAGACTGCTGTAGAAGTAAAATCTAAAAGGTAATAAAAATCGCCAATATTTTTATCAGGACATGCGGTTTTTTTTTAACCTCAGATGAAAAATACTTCCTCCTGGATATCTTTCACCCCACAGTCCCACTTCTAAGCAAAAACCCTGCTCGTAGCTTAAATCCTGTATTTGAAACTTGACCCTTAAGGTGAGATGTTAAAGGAGACCTGCACGGGGAAAAAATTGGCTTTTGTGCCTTGCTAATGTAGAAAGAAGACGCGGAAGATTTTAATCCACCCCCGTTTTGTTTGTGACATTAGAAATCCACATCTGGGCTCTGTGGCTTTTTCCTGGAACACTCAGGGAGTGATGATGTTGGCAGGTTGATGACATCACAAGTACCCTGGCAGTAGGCTGATGACATCACAAACCCAAGCAATTGACGGGGAGGTTGGGATTTTAGTCTTCTTTAACTAGCCCAGCTCCGAACTGTTGCAGGCTAATATAACTACAGTTGGCCCATGAGCTAAGGCTGGGGTTACCAGTGCAGTTTTACTTTGTCCTTCAATCACAGCGCCCCAAAACACTACCTGGAGAGAGTCAGTGATGCGAGAAAAGGAAGGGATTGTAGTAGGGGAGATCCGGAAAAAGGAGAGGAAAGCACAGATGGCGGGCAGGGCAGGGCAGGGCAGGGCAGGGAACCCCCTACACACACACCGCCCTTCAGAAGAAGCCAATGCTGCAGTGGGTGCAGGGCTGGCGCAACCCATTAGGTGACCTAGGTGGTCACCTAGGGCGCTACAATTTGGGGGGCGGCTACCACGGCGGTATTTCGGCGGCGGGACCTTCCGCCGCCTCTGTGGGGGGGCAGCATTTCGGGGCGGGACCTTCCGCCGCCTAGGGCGGCAGAAAAGCTGGTGGCGCTCCTGAGTGGGAGTGTCTTGCAGGAGGTCAGAGAGGAGAAAGGCACCGAAGACTGCAAGCCACAAATCACAACCACAGAGAGGTGAGACAGGCTTTGTATGTGGCAGACCTCTGAGCTGTCCTGCCGCCTAATGCTGCTGGCTTAGCATATGCACACGTGAAAGAAAGAGCATCAGTTAAAAGGTTCTTTCTTTTATGACAGGAAATAAGAATGGCCAGACCGGAGCAGACCATATAGTCTAGTGTCCTGTCTCTGGCAGTGGTCAGCACCTCATGTCTGAGAGGAAGGAGCAAGAAACTCCACAGTAGGCAGTTACGGGATAATCTGCCCCCCCATGGACTGTTTCTTCCTGACCCCTATCAGTTATGCCCTGGAGGATGAGGGTTTATAACCCTACCAGAACTCCTGTTGTTTTGATTTGTAACCCTTGCTATTCTAACTCTGCATAGTCTTGTTATCCATGCGAACATCAATCCGTTTCTATGTTCTTGACCCCTTTAATATCTTGTGGCAGGGAGTTCCACAGGCTCATTGTGCATCAGGTGAAAAAAATTATTTGATCGGTTTTTAATTTGCTGCCACTCAGTTCCGTTGGCTGTCCCTTTGTTCCTGATTTACTGAGACAGGGTGAAGAGGTTTGTCTCTGATCTACCTTCTGTACACTAGGCATTGTTTTGTACATCAAGAGCATGTCCCTCTTCATTTATGAAGAGAGACACATAGAGCAGCAAGTTACAAGCCATGTGGTCTGTCTGGAGTAGAGCTGGTAGTGATGGGGTAATGGCAGAGGGATCTAATGACATGCTTCAGGACAAAAGCTGCCATCTTGCTGGGGTCAGGTAATAGTCTCACCCTCCCCTTACGTACAACATTGCATGGTTAGATGCATTATGGAGGTGGGTAGGGTTTGTGTTCCTCTCTAGCATCTGGATGCTGGACTAGATGGAGCTGCTGCAGCTCCAGTTTGGGAAGCCCTGTGCTCTGAGACGCTCTTGGCCTGCCGCTCCTTATGGAGGGAATTAGAAATAATAACCTGCCCTGCCCCGCACGCACAGTGAATACTCGAGGAGTGATTTACTCGGCACAGGGGAGGCGGATTTCTCAGTTCTTGGAACTGGTGTTTGATTTTCCTCTTTAGGAATATTCATAATCAGTTCTATCATAACACTGCCATTCTTCTAAATGATAGAACAAGCGTTTTTATGCGCCTCAGATGGGCTGCCTGGGAATCGATAGGAGTTATGAGCTTCTCTCTGGATTTACTAGAGTGCTGGATACGTCCCTTCCCCTCCTGATATTCTGTAGGAGCAGATGCCCAGGAATCCCAAGACCAGCTGGCCTCCTGTGTGGGCACTCGTCCCATAGGGTGACCTAGGAAAGGACCTTTCTGATAGAAGTCAGCTGGGATTGACACTAAATCCTCTCTCAGCTTTCTGTCCCCTGTTCCTCCTCACTGTCCCATTTATCTTCGTTTCCTCTTGGTGTGAGGGCTCTGCAGTCTTGCAGTGAGATCTTCAAGCTAAGAAGGCCTTGACTGGGTTAGTAGTTAGGTGGGAGACCACCTGGGCACTGCAAGGCACCGACAGAGCCTGGCCTCACCTCTTGTCCCTTTAGCTCAGGGTCGAGGCACAATAGCAGGGGGTGGGAGGGAAGCTTGCCCCAGGGCTCTACCTTTTCTTCAGTCTTAATCAATATGACACATGAAAACCCCTTTAGCACCATGTGCTTGGGAGAGGATGGCACCATGTGACGTTTGCGCTGCTTTGCTGATCATCCACAGGAGAGAAACAAGTGGTTACCTCACTTCCAACTCCCAAAGCACTCAGGGCTCAGGTTGCTATAGTCTCCCAAGGGAGGTGCAGGAATGCGTCAAGGGGGGCATGAGCTGTGAGCTATTTTTTTTTTTTTTTTTGAAGAGCACTGGCTGTCAGCCCCGTGTGGCTGGGGCTCATGCAGAACGGCCATGCACACCCAGGAGGTGGGGATAAATGGGACAGCCAGAGCCTTGCCACCTGGGCTCAGGTTCTCCTTCCTCCCCTCTGCCCCCAATTCCTCACCTGGAGGCGGTGGGGCTCTGGCTGTCAGCCACAGGGTGGCAGCAGCAGCACAGAAGGGTGGCAATGGGGCACTACATCTTCTGTGAAAAGTGATATTGATGAATATCACTTTTCACATTTCCACCCTTACTTCTGCGCTGCTGCTGGCGTGACGTTGCTTTCAGAGCTGGGTGCCCGGCCAGCAGCCGCTGCTCTCCGCTCTGCCTTCAGAGCTGGGTGCCCGGTCAGCAGCCACTGCTCATCTCCCTGCCACTGCAGGACTTTGTCTTATGACACTTATGTCCAGCCAAATTATAGATTTCCCAAAGTATGGGACACTTTCTTTGGGAGATCATTCCACTCACCCACAGCTCCCCTTATTTAGAAAGGTTTCCTGAGAGGCTGGATACCTTTTCCTTTGCTTGCATTCATCATGATACCCCACCATACCGCCCAAAACTATTCCTCCCATCTCCTATTGTTTAAAGCCTTTCCTGGTCTTGTAAGATAAGAAATGGCTGGTTGCTGTCTTTCCCCACAGGTTTGAAAAACTAGAGCTTGGCAGAACATGATTTTCCCATCTTGGGAAAATTGTAAAGATCCCGAATCTGGAAATCTTGGCAATTTTTGCAAGCTAAAAATCTGGGTGGGGGAAATTTTGGTTTGGGTTGATGGAAATCTTTATTTTGTTACTATAAATTAACTTAAATTTTCAAACAAAACAAACCCAACAGACTGGGACAGTTTGACAGTTTCAAAACTTTGTCAAATGTTTTTTTTAAAACAGGAAATTCGTCAAACCAGACTCTCTTTCCTGTGAAATATTTCTGTTAAAACGAATCAGCATTTTCTGATGAAAAAACGTTTCATAGAAAAATTCCTGAGTAGCTCTACTAATGCACCAGATTGTGTGAGGTACCTTGAATTATCTCTATGAGGTACTTTTATGGCCTCCCTTTACCACAGTGTCTGAGCACCTCACAGTCCTTAGTCTACGTACCCCACCACACCCCTGTGAGGTAGGACAGCCTTGTTATACCAATTGTACAGATGGGAAACTGAGGCAGAGAAAGGGTAACTGATTGTCCAAGATCACATAACAGTTGGTGGCAGAACAGGGAACTGAACCCAGGTCTTAGGTTAGTGCCCCAACCACTGGACCATGTAGCCCCATTGCTTGTGTTCTCCATTCGGGCTGCAAATGGTCAGTGCCCCCAAAATTCCGCTTGGCCAATCATGGGGGTCGTTTGGATTGTTTTCTCTTCTTAAGAGCCATGAATCTTTGCAATCAGAAGGAGCGGGAGAGCGATAAATCCCACTAAAGGTAAAAGGGATTGATTTTAGAAGACACTGTTTAAGAATTTGTTTTTCTAATGGATCCTAAAGTCTTGTCATCAATTTTGCCAAGCTCAGTGGTGCCAGAATGCTTCTGTATCCTGTCCAGAGTGGAGGAGGAGGAGGAGGAAGAGAGACAAGGAGGCGTGGGGAGGAGGGGGAGAAGAAGAGGTTGATATGTCCATTCCAGATACAGTATCCTAAAACGGGGATTATACTCTACCATAAATACTAATCCATTAGTTGCTCTTTCACACACTGCTGGCTCTAGCGCTGCCTCCATTTGCCTGCATGATAATCTATTTGAATATCAATGCGGCTTCATGTTAAACTGCTTCCCTTGGAGTTTCAGATGAAGCGCAGCCACGCTGGGCCTGCGCTTTGGGGATAGGGTCCCGTATCTGGGGCGGAATCGAAAGGCAATTATTGAAATCCTCTTCGTTCTGAGAGCTTCCTCGCATCCTGCCGAAAAAAAGAAAAAGGCAGCCGGGCTCCAGATGGCTCCTCCTTTAATGGGAGGTTTAAAGGAACCTCTGTCATTTTTAATTCCTCTAAAGGCCGCCATCGATTTGCTTTGTTTCCAGTGACGGGAAGGGGAATATGCCCACGTAATGCAAATACCAGGTCTTTGCGGGAAGAGGTGCCAGGGGACAGGACATTTTCCCCGAAAAGACAGGAACTCCCTGAGCGACAAGGTTCCTACTAGTTTTATCACAAGGTCGCTGCATCCTCTGGACTAATGGCCATGATACACTGTGGCCAGTGGTGTCTGCAAAGGGAATCCACCTGTGAAAACATGTCAAAGTCGCGGGCAATCCATGATTAGTAGCTGTCTTCGCGTGCAGGGTATCCTGGGCCTGACTTGAGCCTTATCCCACCTGGGCCAGACCCTCAGCTGGTGTGAATCTCTCCATAGCACCACTGAACAGGGCCGGCTCCAGCTTTTTTGCCGCCCCAAGCGGCGAAGAGAAAAAAAAAAAGCCGCGGTCGGCGGCACTTTGGCAGCTGCTCTACTGCGCCACTTCATTCTTCAGCGGCAATTCGGCGGCCGGTCCTTCCCTCTGAGAGGGACTGAGGGACCAGCCGCCGAATTGCCGCCGAAGATCCGGACGTGCCGCCCCCTTCCCATTGGCCGCCCCAAGCACCTGCTTCCTGTGCTGGTGCCTGGAGCTGGCCCTGCCACTGAAGGCAATTGAGTGACACAGATTTACACTTGTGGATCTGGCCCATTGTGTGTAAACATACGGCAAGTCAATCCGGGATTGCACAAAGCGGGCAAGCGATGTTCCTACTGGATCCATGTCCAGGGGTCACCACTAGGCAGCACTCACCGGCCACAGGCTGATATCTGAGAGACCCCGAAGTATTCCCTAAATGTAGACTAGGTAATAACTGAGGCGTCACAGATACCACGGATGGCTGGGGAGTATTGGCAAATGCTGACTCCCTAATGGCCATCACTCTGGGTTTGCGTGTGTGTCTGTGTGTATGGATGCACACACATGGGCTGGCTCAGGAAGGTAGCAAATTCAGCAAATCCCCAGTTTCTCCAGCATTCCTCGACTGTGAATGGCATCAGGTCCCACATTTCCCAGTTCAGTCAGCCTGACCCTTTGCACAAAGGATGGTGACCAAAGCCAGAGACGAAGACAAGGAGAGAGGAGATGTGAGATCCCCAGGTTCAGCTATGGGATATTAAAACCGAGGTCCTTGCCACTTGAACTGGCCACATTTCAATGGGAGCAATTAATTGTCAGCAACACACATTACCCCTGGGGTTCCAGTGGGATGCTATTTTCTTCTTTGTTTCTCATCTGAAAGGGTTGTGTGGGGTTCAGCTACCGCCGCCGTGCTCCACCCCAGAGATGGGCGCCTTTTAGTGGCAGATGAAGCCGTTCTTCCATACAATTTGCTAAGCACTTTGGCAGGGGATACCAGGCACTTCAGCATTGTAGTCTGTACGTTCCACGGGGCTGGGGAGTGTGGCTTCCCATACGTGTGCAGCATGATAGGGCTGCAATGCATTGGATGCTCTGGGTGCTACTGCAACAGAAGTAATAAAGAAGGAAAAGGCTAATTGTGTGAATTAACGAGTTGCAGAAGGAGACAGGGCTACAGAGGGGCAGTGCTGTCTAGTGGGCTAAGCACAAGAGCCAGGAACTTCTGGGTTCTCATGCTGGCTCTGACACTGGCGGCCTTGCTCACAGCTCCTGAAAGACGTGGGTGCTCGGCCTCTGCAAATCAGACCCTTAACCTCTCTGCCTCCCCCCCCGGGTTGCTTGCCTCATAGAGGGGCTGGGGCGTGGGGACCCACTAGATCATCTCTGCAAAGAACTTGGAAGATGAAAAGCCACCGGGGGCAAGCGCCAATGGGAGATGCTGTTAATGGGAGATGCCCCTGTGAAGTGTGGCGTGGCCTCCTCTGCTGAGCCCTCCCCCGGGGTCTCTTTTTGAGCCCGGGGGCGTTCACAGTTAGCACGGCAGGCAGGAAGACAGGGAGCACCCCCTATGGTGTTTCCGTGGGCCCGATATTATTTATCCATGTTGCTCTTTGGTAAATTCACAGCTGAAGGACAGTTTCATCCCTCATGCCTCTTCCCCACCACGTCCCTCAGGCCTTCAGCCAGGGTGCAGGAGCGGCTCCTTCCCTCTGTGCACCTCATCCATCAAGCCCGGTCATGTCCTCCTTCACCCAGCCCATCCTGACAGGCCTGTCAGCGCCTGGAGAAAAGAGTGATAAATAAACTGGCGCTAAAGACTCTGCCACGGGCTGCCCTCCTGTGGGTTGATTTATCTATTATTTTTACTGTAATCCGAGCCCTTCTCCCCCCTACCTCCCCTCCCCCTCTTAACTCTTCCTCCATTGCCTCTGTTTGTGTGTGGGCCCCTTACCGGCGGGGGCTGTGTTTTAAAGACCCTTCGTGGTCCTTTTCCACCATAGGGCTGAATGAGGCTGTTATGGCAACTTCAGCTGGACAGGCAAAGAGTGAGCTGGTCCAAATAGAACCTGACTCTTCTCCCCACACCTTGAAATGAACATTCAGTGCCACTCCCCAAGTTATATTTGCTTTGTCTTCTTGCTGTGAGCTGCGAACGTCCCCCCCCAAAGAGAAGCAGAAGGGGAGATCTCACGGGAGGAGCTCCTGCTTGTTAGACTTCCAACCCCAGAGTGCAGAGCCAAGAGGTCCGGATGGTTGGGACAAAGGCTGGAGAAGCATTCAAGACTTTGGAGTTACTTATCCAAGTGGAAACCGAATTCTGAACCTTTTCAGATTCACCCACCTCTAGCGGAGAGGATCGATGTAGCTACGCACACGCGTGCAGAGTCTGTCTGTCCTAGTATGTATTCCCGTTATGGAGGTAGGGAAAAGCTGCAGAATGCGGATCTGGATTCATAAACTAGAATCTGGCATTCAGAAGTACTTGGGTCCAGGATTTTCAATCAGGCCCAGATCCAATTAAAATGTTGCTCGTCTGGTGGCTAGACTCCGCTACTGCAGTGAGGGCTAGAGTGGGTTTGATGCTACATGGCCAAACCTGTAGACTCAGTGTCAGCTCTCGGAATAAATCCGGAATAACTGTACAGAGGGCACTGGAGTTACTCCCGCGGAACCGAGAGCAGAATATGCTGCTCCCTTCTCCTTCATTCAGCAAGTTTGGGAGCAATTTAAAACACCAGCTGGCTACACAATTGCCGAGAGTCTGGCAAGTAGAATTGGTGCTGCGTGGTGATAATCTTTGCTGCCTTCATTTTACATAGCATCTTTCCTACTGCATCCCATAATGCTTGAGGGAGGTAACTAACAGTGGGGGCAGGGGAGGGAATTCCTGGAGCGGTGCAAATCATTGTGCCACTAAATAATATGCACCATGAAACCCAATAGCACACAGCTTCCCCCTAAGATACACATCAGGGGCTTCTTCATACCTGTAGTGAGACGGATTGGCCGCCCACAGACCCAGAGGGGGAGGGGCCCCCATTGAACCCTGGTGGGCGGAGCCACGCCACGCTCAACCCTCCCGCTGGAAGTGAGTGGGCGGGACTGCAAGTATAAAAGGCGGGCTGGAGACCTCAGTTGGGAGGCAGCCGCCGGAGGAGCCAGACGCCTCCAGAGGCCATTGCAGACCCTGAGGGAGACGAGGACTGGCCAGGGCCATTTACGGACCCGAGCAGGGAGGAGCTGCAAGCGCTGACAAAGGCCTTCTTCCCTGACCACCAGGACGACCCTCTCCAGAGCCAGATACACCCTGAGGGGGTGTTGGGAAGTGGCCCAGGGGGAGCTGACCTCTGTGTGGCTGCAGCGCTGCCAGCGACTGAGTCAGCGTGTTGTGGTCAGGACCCCGCTGACCCGGTAGCAGACCGCTCTGCCACTGCAGGGGCCCTGGGCCGGGACGCAGTGGAGTGGGTGGGCCTGCTTCCCCCTCGCTTAGGCAAGAAGCCTGCGCTTGTCGGCCCTCTGCCAGAGCTAGGAGGCCCGACTGTTTGCTGCTCAGCCTGAGGGCAGGCCTGAGTCCTCCGACTCTCTACTGCCCTGCCCTGATCCAGGGCCTGGGCTACCTGACTGTTTGCTGCCCGCTCTGACCAGGGGCTGGGCTCCGTAACTGTGTCTGTCGTTCGGCCCTGATCACAGACCCGCACTCCCGTCGCCCCGCTGATTCCCCACGTCAGGCAACCCCCGGAGACGTTGTGAGGCAGATTGGCCGCCCACAGACCCGGAGGGGGAGGGGACACTCCCCCCAGCCAACTACGATACCATACAGATGAGCAGGTAACTTCTGAAGCCGCTGGCCTTTATGATGTGTGACCAGGAGGGCACGTCTTGTCACACTCCTTAGGACAGCGGCTATACATTCAGGCCGTATTTCTCTGGGAATTGAAGTGACTGTCAACCAACATTTCAGCAAGCTCTCCCTTCACCAGGGCTTCTTCAGTCAAGCATCCCAGCTTCTTTATACCTGTTGCAGCACCCACTGAATGCAGGGCCAGATCCCCAAGCTGGTGGAAATGGACATAGCTCCATTGATCCAAAATCAATTGAAATCAATGCCTGTTTACACCCGCCGAGAATCGGGCCCATGGTCCCTATCCAAGGATTAACTGGGACTCCTTCAATCAACTCGTTCAACGTTAATCAGTTGCCTGGTCCTGGGTCCAAAGTCCGGCTCTGTTCTGTTCAGAGGCTGCGGTTCAGGTCCCTCATGCGATTACGTTAAAAATAAAATAATCCACGATGCGCTTTCTAGGCGCGGACGCACATGATAGCCAGTCATTTTTCCTGAGTGGTTGCCAGCTACGGAAGAGCATTGGCTTAAGTGATCATTAAAGCAGTGGTTCTCAACCAGGGGGACATGTACCCCCGGGGGTCCACACAGGTCTTCCAAGGGGTCCATCAACTCAGCTAGAGATTTACCCAGCTTTACAACAGGCTACATGAAAAGCACTAGCGAAGTCAGTACAAACTAAAATTTCAGACAGACAATGACTTGTTTATACTGCTCTATGTACTATACACTGAAATGTAAGTACAATATTTATATTCCAATTGATTTATTTTAGAATGATATGGTAAAAAAGGAGAAAGTCAGCAATTTTTCAGTACTAGTGGGCTGTGACACTTTTGTGTTTTTATGTCTGGTTTTGTAAGCAAGTGGTTTTTAAGTGAGGTGAAACTTGGGGGTACGCAAGACAAATCAGACTCCTGCAAGGGGGACAGTAGTTGGGAAAGGTTGAGAATCACTGCATTAAAAGGACCGTCAGGCTAGGTTGGTGGCTGTTTTCCAGCCTGGGTTGGAATCAGTAGTAACCAGAAGTTACTGGGCTGGAATTTCCAGTTCCCTACCCCTTGTGTTTTGATGTACAGCTGTGCAAAGTGGGTGTATGATGTCACCATGTCAGAACAATAGACTGCAAATGACGGCCCAGGGCTCAGGGCAATGGAGAACCTGGGCCACTGTCTGTTTGAAGACACGGATCGGTTCCTGGAGGCAGATGGGTGATCACGGTGTTCTCAACATGCTTGGTTGCCATCTCGGCAGAGAGGCTAATGTCTGACCAGGCTATGGAGATGGAGGGCTAAATTCGCCACTGCTCTAAGTAGCCACAAGTATGGCCTCGTTCCTCTTTATGTCTGTGGGGAATTAGAGCCAGCGACCTCAGTAGGGCACTGCTGGGGGATCTTTCGTTGCCAGAGTCTCTGCTGATACAGTTCTGTGGATAAATATCGGAGGTCACTCTCCACAGCTGGTGGTTTGCATGTACACAGAGCCTTAAAGGTTAGAGATGGAGAAGGCCCATTAGCCCATCCAGGCCGTGGTATGGGCACCAGAGCAGGGTGGTTGCCCAGACAACATTTTCAAGTGCTTTGTCCAGTCTAGTTTTAAAAGTCCCACGTACGGGTCGGGGGCTCTCATCCCTGCCCTTGGAAAGATGATTGTAGGGCCCTGTGTCATGCAGCTCACAGTCAACAAGGATCTCTGCATAGTCAGCCTACATTTCCCCTCTCTCTGTTTCATCCTGTTCTTCCTATCTATACCCCTGTGTATCCCACTAAATAATTCCTCCTCTGCTTGACGTTTATGCCCAAGAGATATGTGTCGTCCATTCTCATGTCCTCACTGGGGCCTGATCCAAAGCCAGTAGTCTTTCCATTGTTTGCAATGGGCTTAGTCATTGTTTAACCAGGGTACAGAGACCAAGTACATTTAAATATTCCTCCTAAACCAATCCTTTATCTATCCATCCATCCTGCAACACATTATCTGAGCACCTCTGGTTCCCGGATAATATTTGTTGCCTATTTTTAAGTTGCTACCTCGCTTATCAATAATCGTATGAATATAATTTCATGATACATAAAGTGATAAAACATTTTCCCTCCTTTATTTGCCATTTGATTGCTAGTTATTACATCACCCCGGGGTTTTTAGGTGCCATAAAATCATCCCTGGCTCTTGCAGACTGCAAGTTTATGATTAATCAATTACTTAGAGCGGTTATCTATTAAAAATCAAACAGGGAACTTCGGTACATTTTCAGCAAGGCACTGCAAACAGCAATAGATCATTAAGCTAATCATTCTCTACAGCTGTTGCTTATTACCAATAATCGCATTAATAGGATGGCAGGAGTCATCAAGTAAACAGAGCACATTAAAACAGCGCGTGACATAACAGCCAAAATTTCATGATTAGTGACAGATGGTGCTACAAAAGATGACTCTCCTCGGATTGTTTGCACCACTACTCAATGAGTAGTCCCTTACTCTGCAACGAGGGCCATTGAGATTGCGGAAGTAACTCTCTTGAAGTTATGCTGTTCAGATCAGCCATGGCAGTGCTTGGGAGATGTCACAGGGCCAGGTTGCAATTCAAACTCACTGCATGTGAGTCCCCATTAAGCTCTGACATAGGCTACTTGTGCCCAGTGGCGTCAGCGCTGTGGTGTTGCGTTGGTAAGGCCGCTAATTGCTGCTGTTCCTGGAGCTCCGGTGTTAGCGGCACTAGCAGAGAGTGCAGCTTATTTAGGTTCCTAGCGCCCATTGAAATCAGTGGGAGTTAGACACTTAAATAGCTTTGAGGACCTGGGCCTACATTGCTTAAGGTTCTAGCTCCACATCTGTGGAGGGGAGTGGTCATTCAGTGCAGACGTGTTTCCAAAACACACAGCGTCTCCCCCTCCCTATTCAGCAGAATCCTCTTCACACAAAATCATCCCCTTTTAGTGCTCCATAACCACCACAGACAGCCCAGCCCGCCCCTGAGCTGGCGAGCTGGCAAGGGTCATGGGGTAAAGAAAAGCCTCTACTTTGCCACTTCAAATCCAGACTGGCTTAGCAAGACCAGCTCCATAGTAACTGAAAGATAGACTCAAAGAAATGTCGGGCTGGAAGGGACCTCAAGAGGCCATCAAATCCATCCCCCGGCGCCGAGGCAGGACCGAGTAAACCTAGGCCGTTTGTCCAACCTGTTCTTAAAACCCTCCGATGGTGGGAATTTCACAACCTCCTTTGGAAGCCTATTGCAGAGCGTAACTAGCTAAGCTGACTGGTCTGTGATTCCCCGGGTCCTCTTTTTACGGATACATACTGTATGTGCACTTCCCCAGTCCTCTGGGACCTCCCCCGTCCTCCACGAGTTCTCCAAGATAACTGAATGGTTCCAAGATTGCTTCAGCTCACTCCTTCAGTACCTTAGCTAGCCCATTAAGTACCCTTAAGTTGCCATCTGAGGGCTGCTGGGTGGGTTGGGTGAATTGAGTTTGCTAGGCCTCAGTCCAGGTCCTAGTGAACACAAGTGGGACTAAATGGCTCCTTTGGTCTCCCGAGCCGAGAACCAAGGATCAAACGGGCCTTGGAGCCTGAACATCCTTCTGACTCGTAAAGGAGATTGGCAGAGCAGCGTGCATGTGGGTCGCTCACGCCACCCTGCAAATGCTGTCCGCCCCATGGATACGGAGAAAGCCTCCGTCACCCGGCCTGTCGCTCTGGCCCCACTGCAAAGCCTGTTTAAAAACGCTCCGCCATGAAATACCCGCCGGCTCCCCCTCGGACGTCTCAGCCTGGACTGCAATACAGCTCTCTCCCTGCCGGCGCGTGACGCTCCTCTCCGCCTCGCCCTGTGCCCGGAGCACACGGCCGGTCTCACTGGGTTGCATTTGCCTGGTGCCGCCTCGGCGTGACGAAGGGAAAAGTTTTAATATTCGTCGCCATGAATTTTTAATGCCCAGCTCCTGCTCCGGTGTCATTATTTGCCTGCACTTCAGCAGTTTGGGAGCGCGTTTGTTTAGCTAATGTTCCGTTCGAGGAAGGATGCGGGGGTTGGGCAGCCCCTCCCTTTCTCCCCACAGTGACCATTAACTGAGAGACCCGTGCTGCGCCAGGGGTCGACAGATGCTGGCAATGCAGCTTCCCCCGCCAGCGGGGCTGGGCTAATGGCAAAGCCTGTTATCGAGGTCAGCCTGGCCACTCTCAGGAACTTGGTTGTTTATATATATTGGACTCCTTCCCTTCCCCCCCCACCGCGGCTCCCGCTTCCACTGCCCCATCGATGGCGGCGAGGAGAGAGGAGAAAAGCAGGGAGCCCCAGGAGCGTTTAAGGAGGGAACCGGCTGCGACGCTGGCTGCGGGAGGCTGAACTCTCGGGATGGCACTGGGAGGAAAAGGGAGATTTTTAATTACTGGCCTAAGGGAAAATGCAGCATGGACTGGCGCTTTATGCAGCCCCATTGCCCTAGATACCCTGGTGATCTATGATAGGGTAGGTAGATGGGTTGGATTAGATAGATACGCGCATGGCTGTGTACTGTGTGGTGACATAGGCAGACAGACAGAGGCTGTGTACCATATGGTGTCATGGACAGACAGAGGCTGTGTACTGTATGGTGACACTGACAGAAGACAGGCTGGTTACCATATGGTGACACTGACAGAAGACAGGCTGTGTACCGTATGGTGTCATGGACAGACAGAGGCTGTGTACTGTATGGTGACATTGACCAGGGGTGGCTCCAGGCACCAGCGCAGTAAGCGCGTGCCTGGGGCGGCAAGCCGCGGGGGGCGGCGTGTCGGTCGCTGTGAGGGCAGCAGTCAGGCGGCCTTCAGCGGCATGCCTGTGGGAGGTCCGCCGGCGGCCAGTCCCGCGGTTTCGGCGGCAAGTACGCCAAAGCCGCGGGACCGGCAGACCACCCGCAGAAAAGTCGCCGAATCCGCGGGACCGCGGACTGCCCGCAGGCATGCCACCGAAGCCCGCCTGACTGCCGTGCTTGGGGCAGCAAAAAACATAGAACTGCCCCTGACACTGACATAAGACAGAGGCTGTGTACTGTATGGTGACATGGACAGAAGACAGAGGCTGTGTACTGTATGGTGACATGGACAGACAGAGGCTGTGTACTGTATGGTGACACGGACAGGCAGAGGCTGTGTACCATATGGTGACACGGACAGAAGACAGAGGCTGTGTACTGTATGGTGACATGAACAGATAGATGGCTGTGTACCATATGGTGACACAGACAGGCAGAGGCTGTGTACTGTATGGTGACACAGACAGGCAGGTAGATAGTTGGGTAGCATATTCTTTATTATTGGTATTTCAATAATCCCCAGTGGTCCAACCAGTCTAAAGGCCCCATCGTGCAAGGTGCTGTACAAACACTTAGTAAGAAACAGTCCCTGCCCGAAGCGCTAAGCAGCTAATGACTATTAGACAGCTACATGTCTCTGTACTGACCGGGGATAGACAGACAGTCCTTCAATAGGATTTCATGGTGTAGGAGCCCGTGCATTTCTCTGACACTGATGAACACCTCTGAGCTGGATTTCTCAGGCATCGACCCTACTGCCTCCCAGCTGGGCAGTAAGCTAGAGCTTCTTGCTTGTTCTCTCTGTCGTGGCGAGCGAGGAAACATGGCACAAAGGGGGAAATGACATTTCTTACCTTTGATGCAGCTTAAATTCTGAGGCCCAAGACAGGCTAAAGGGAATCATCTCCTCCCCAGGAAGTGCCACTGCCACCTTCCCCACTCTGCTTGCGGGGTTTTTCTCTCGTCTCTGCTCTGTCCATGGTGCCCAGCATTGATTCTTAAAGGAGCTGGGCAAAGGGTTGGAGGTTCACTCGGGACAGACACTCCCCCAGCTCTGCCATCCGTCCCAAAGGCTGCAAAATCAGGGAGGACAGATGTTATCATCAGTGCTTCCTGCCGGTCAGGTGGGAGGTTCCTCGTGGAATTTCAGCACCTCTGGTTCCTTTCTCCTCCAGAAGCGGGGAGCTCCAAGACGCAGCGGGAAAACAATATCAGTCATCATGGAGGGAGTGGAAGTTAATCATCTGTTTTTTTTAAACCCCACGAAAGGTTCAGTTGTTTCAGACACAGGCTTGGAGAGTGTCGGATTTTAATCCTCCTTTCTCAGGGCCTGATCCCAAGCCCTTTGCCACTCATGGGACCCTTTCTGTGGCCTTCAGTGGACTTTGGCTCACCACTTTGGTAATCAGATGGTGTTGTGTGTTTACTTGTGGGTACATGCGGGATGCAAAGGTCTGGAAAGTGGGGCACTCGGATAATAACAGAAATAAATACTTAGCACTAATATAGGGTTTTGCAAACAGTGAATTAATCTTCCCAGCGCCCCTGTTAGTGGGTGTTATCCCCATTTTGCAGAAGGGGAAACTGAGGCACAGAGACGGTAAGTGATTTGCCCAAGGACACAGAGGGAATCAGCGGCAGACAGCAAGAGCCCTGGGCTCCCTAGCCTGCGCTCAGTTCACCAGAGCACACCACCTTCTAATACAAGTCAGACCCCGTGGGCGAGGCTTGTGACAGTGCGTGGGTGGCAGCTGCTCTCTGCTGGATGGACTTGATCAGATTGGTGTATATGTCGGTTCTGACCACCGACGCTCCTTCCTCAGGGTAGGTCAGTGCAGGGCCCAGCAGCCTTCCCCTCTCCCCCTGGCTCCTGGGCCAGCTCCAGGAACCAGCTTGCTTCTTCTAACTAAGGAGTCTCCCAGCCCTTCCCAGCTGGCTCTGATAATCACATAGAGCTGGCTGGCCCCTAAGCCCCCGCCCCCCTGGCCCTTAAAGGGGCAGGCCACCCTGTTACCAGCGGCCCTGCTAAAGCCAATGGTGGCCTGGGTGTCTCCTGGGATAGGTCACTGGTCTGACTGGGGCCCAGGCCAGCAGTGACTGGAGCTCTCTGCTGTGCATGAGATGAATCTGTGGGAGCTATCTTGCTGCAGTTCCCGGCCCTTTAAAAAGCCGGAGACGGCTCTTAATTCAGATGACCTTGGCTCTTGTATCCGTCAGCGAGATCCCGCTCGCCATCCAACACATGCCCCGTCCCACGGCGGGCGCGAGGGGCCAGCAGGAGCCGGCGGCAAGCAGGGGGTTATATTTCACACCCTGGCCTGCATCTGATAAGCGCCGATAAGGGCAGCTCCGTCTCCATTAGAGACGATTCTTAAGTTTCTCGTGTCTCGGCTTCTGCGGATATGTAATCCGGGACCTGGCAGAGAGGAGCATGGGCAGGAGCGGATCGCAGGCCGGTGGCTTCTCTTTAAAGCTGAGGGTCAGGCTAAGGACGGCAAGGGAAAGTGAGACGCCAGGGGCAATGAGCACCCATCATATGGCATTAAAGTACTCCAGAGTGTCCCATTAGCATGTCAGAACCCCAGCACAGCCCATTGCTCAATCCGCTGGCATTGCCTCATCCTGTCATTACTGACCGCACAATGAAGAGATTGTCCCTGCCCCAAGGAGCTTACAATCTACATGGTTATACCAGACGGCATCTTCACATAACCTGGGCCATCAGGGAGGTTTAAACCCAGGCCCTTCAGCACTAAAATCATGAGTCTCTCCTGCTTTCGGCAAGAGGAATGACTCGTTGATGGCCCTTGTCCTCTTGTGTAGACGAGCCACTAGGAAGCTGATTTAGCTTCCGTTGAAGTCAATGAAAAGTCCCCGATTCTCTTCACTGGGTACTGAATCACACCCTAGGAGAAGTGATGAGTGTGCTGTAAGAGCCTATGTAAAATAGAATATAATAGACCAAGACCCATTCTCTGTTAGTTTCAGTCACGCCCTGTGAAGTCTCATGGCTGGCTTAAGAACATAAGAATGGCCTCAGTGGGTCAGACCAATGGTCCATCTAGCCCGTATCCTAGCTTCTGACAGTGGCCGCTGTCAGATGCTTCAGAGGGAATGAACAGAACAGGGCAATTTATCAAGTGATCCATCCTCTCTCATCCAGTCCCAGCTTCTTGCTCTCAGAGGTTTAGGGACACCCAGAGCATGGGGTTGCAGCCCTGACCATCTTGGCTAATAGCCACTGATGGATCTATCCTCCATGAACAGATCTAATTCTTTTTTTGAACCCCGTTATAGTTTTGTCCTTCACAACATCCCCTGGCAATGAGTTCCACAGGCTGCCTGTGCGTTGTGTGAAGAAGGATTTCCCTGTGTTTGTTTTAAACCAGCTTGACATCACCCCAGCACCTATCTGACTTCTTTGAGGACACTGATCATTTCAAAAGCAAAACAGAAATGCAGCTGGGTGGTGAGCATGATGTTGTGTTGCTTCCCAGGGTTCCAGGTGAGTTGAACACTGGCTAGTGTCACCAGTCACCATGGTGAGTGACTGAGCAGAGCTGTGCCTTGTGAGCTGCAGTTTATTCAAGCTATTAGACCTCCATAACTACACTGATAATGATCAAGTGGCATTTCTTTAATAGCAGGAACTATCCTGTTACATCGAAATGAAGTGTGTGGTTAAACAGACTCAGGGCACTTCCTACAAAGACAATGCTGCTCGCTGTTTACGCCCTTCAGATACTCAGGCCGATGTCATGTCGCCTCTTGGTCTTGCTCAGCCACTCTGTACACATTCAGCTCTTTTCATCTCCCCTTGTAAATCAATCTCTCAGTCCTTTCCAGTGTTCCTTTATGAACCCTCTGCAACGTGCCAATATCTGACTGGTAAGGAGAGGACCAGAAATTCATGGATTCCAGGGCAGAAGGGACCATTATGATCATCTAGTCTGACCTCCTGTATTACACAGGCTATAAGACTTCCCTGAATTAATTCCTGGTGGAACTAGAACAGATCTTTTAGAAAAACAGCCAATCTTGATTTACAAGTTTCCAGTGATGGAGAATCCACCACAACCCTTGGAAAACTGGTCCAATGGTTAATTACCCTCACTGTTAAAAATGTGCACCTTATTTCTAGTCTGAATTTGTCTAGTTTTAGCTTCTAGCCCTTGGACCTTGTTAGAACTTTGTCTGCTAGACTGAAGAGTCCTACTATCAAATTTCTGTTCCCAATGTAGGTACTTCAATGAGAACAGCTTCCAGATACAGTCACATCAGAGCCCCAACCCTTTGGACTGTATGATTTTTGGGGAAAGCAGTCCGTCCTCCTCTCTATCAGCCACCCTGTGCACTGTGGGTGCTATCCAGTAGCACCAGTGATAGCAGTGGCTTCAGGACTTGGCCTGAGGTTTATGGAGTGCAAGAGTCCCAATGCAAGAAACAAAAACCCAAATCCTTTCATATAACTAGCGACCCCCACCGCAGCTGGTGGAATGTGCTGCTATTTCAGATGCCTTCCTCCTCGGACTACTACTTAGGTGTTTTCAGAGAGTCACTTGTGTTCCGTCTGGGAGTCTGGTTGGGCCACCAGTCCCGCCTCATCAGACCGCCCTGTTCACCCAGGGGAGCTCTCAGCTGGGAATCTCAGACCTTGCATGCTGGAAAGCAAGTAGGGCACTTCATAGACCCAATGGGAGCCTGATTCTCCTCAAATAATTATTGACGCCGGTGCAAAGGGGGCGTGGGCAAGTGGGGAGTTGTGATTCAGGAGCGTCTGACGTGCACTTTGCACCACTCCGGCGCAAGGCGATGATGAACCAGACCCAGAGTAACTAACGAGCAGGAATAAGGTTGAGTGCAATGACCCAGGTTAGAGTTAGCTTTAGGCCAGGCCTTTGTTTTCACACCATGAGCCCAGATGCAACTGTTCACAACTGCTTCCCTCACAAACTTTGCCTAGGTCTATAAAATCATTGCACCAATTCCTTTCACGAGGGGCTACCCCTGGGAATTGGTGCCATGGGTTGAAGGTATGATCATGCTGCTGTCTCTGAGGTGGACTTGTTTCTACAGGGACTGGGCAACTCTGCTTCAGTCAGAGACCAGACATGGGGAATACAGACTGGGCTTATGAATCAGATGAGCCCCTCTGGAGTCACAGCTGGACCATGGTGGACTTCCAGGGCCTTGGCTAGAGGCCAGGCATACAGCTGAGAAGTGCCTGATCCCTGGAGAGGAGGCCCGCGGAGAGGAAGAGGCAAAAGACTAGGAGATGGGCTGAACCCTCATTAGCAGGTCTGTCCGCCATTCTGGTTTCAGAGGGAATTGTGGTTCCCATGCACGTAGGCGGAGTGATGAGTGGTAGAGAGGGCTAGTGAATCCATCAATCACTCATCTGAGATTGCTGGCCTGACTGCTGCAAAATGTGTATTAAAAAAAAGAAACATTAAGGGCTTTAATAATTTAAGTCGCTCTTAACTACGCCCAGCAATTTAAACAATTGGAATGGTTTAAATATTTGGAAAGAAGTTCGAGCTGGGAAATGATTTATGGCTGGGACTGACAGGTTCAGCTTGGCTCTGCTCTGCAGATTGGCACAGTCCCGATACATACACGGTCACTTACATCACTCGGTACGTCCCGTGTTCCAAGCTAAGACCACTTCCAGCCTGGGGCTGATGGGGCAGCTCGCTGGCTGGCTATGGAGGTTCCCGCCAGGACACATCCAGCTCAGGTGGGCTGCAAGCTGCTCATGTGGGAGTACTGTGGCATGGCTGATGTGAAAAGAGTTGGCGGCTGATCCAAAGCCCATTGAACTCAATGGAAAGGCAGACATGGATGTCAAGGAGCTTTGGATAAGGCCCGCACAGGTCTCTGTCCAATTCCCATTGGATAGGTGTCAACACCATGAAATCTCCCATCTCCTTTGCTGCTACCTGGCACATTTTTCAGCAGCCTTATTAGAAGTCAAGGACTCCAGGGGCCAGAGGGACCCAACCATCCTCTCAAGTGAACAGATGCTCTCCCCAGAATAGGGGTGAGGTACACAGTGGGGATGGTGTTTGTGCTGTGCGTGTCCTGGGAGCAATATCTTCTACTGCTCGTGAAGCCCGAGCTGTAAACAGCAATAATCATACAGAGATGTTCCCTTCTCAAAAGCACTTTACAAACTCCAACGTGTCAATTCTCACAACATCCCTGTGCGTTAGGACAGTAAGTCTTATTGTCCCCATTTTACAGAGAGGGAAACTGAGTCACGGAAGTTAAGCCACACACGCTCCCAAAGCCAGAGAGGGAGTTGATGTCAGATATGAGATTAGAGGTTCCCGTTGCCCAGGTCTGGTGCTCAGACCACTGGGCTACCATAGTATAAATGTTTAATTAAAAGGGGCAGAGTTGCCTAATACACAGGGCACCTGACTGGAACTCAGGCGGCCTGGTTCTATTTCTGCTCTGCCACTAGCGAGTAGGCACGTCATGTCACGTCACTGCCCCGTGCCTCAGTTCCCCCTCTGCAAAATGTGGAGAGTGATACTGACCTCCTTGGTAAAGGGTATTGAGATCTACTGCGAAGAAACACTATGTAACAGCTATGTGCTGGTACTCTTAACAGTAGCACTAGCCTCAGGAACAAACAGAGCTATAGATCCTTTGTCCTGTTCCAAGCCTAGTGGGCCTCCTGGAACCAGTTTTTGGGGAACCCCTCTTCCATTCAGTTCCCCCAAAATTCAGTCCGACTACAGTCTGGTCCCTCAGGTTCTGTTTTTGGCACACAGCAAAGCTATGGTGAGTTGATCAGTCTCAAGCGTAGCGGGTGGATATAGGGTGTGCCACACATCCAAAGTGACACAGCAAATCTCTTCTTTTAGAGAGAGATTTACATACGGCATCGCATTTACTCTACATTGCATCGCATGTTTTGGGATTGGCTCGGTTATTTTGTATGAACCAATCTCTGTACAGCATGCGCAGTCCACGCTCTGTCCATGTACAACGTACTCTTTGCCTCATCGTTACGTTCGTGACTTATCCATTGTTATCCTGTCCATTGTCAATTTCCCTAGGTGTCCCCCCTTCGTTTAGCTAGTACAGACATTCTGTTTCCAGCCTGCTGATCCTTTCACTAGAGTGACCAGATGTCCCGATTTTAGGGTCTTTTTCTTATATAGGCTCCTATTACCCCCACCCCTGTCCCGATTTTTCACACTTGCTGTCTGGTCACCCTACCTTTCACCTCCCTAATCCTGTCTTCCAGGAAATGAGACCTCACCCATGTCTAATTACTCTTGTCAAGCCAGGCATACATCAGTAGGAGCCAGGTGAAAATTTCCAAATGGAATATACTAAAGCGTGTTTTAGATTCTCACTTCTGCCTTGTTTATTGCTCTTCACCATTAATTGCATCGCTTTACAGATACAGGGGTGTATGCCAATGGTTTGATCCACAGCCCAATGAAATCAACAGCGATACTCAGTGACTTCCCTGAGCTTTGGATCAAGCCCCGCACACATACTTGCACCATCATTCTTGATCTTTCCCCTTGCCCCTTAAATATTTTCCTGCCCAGCACAGGCTAAAATGTCATCATAATCCCATGCCTGCTAACAATAAACTGTTCCATTACTGCCCAGAGATTACATTATAATCAGATCCAATCCCTTTCCCCACCCCAGCAATTGCATATCAAGCAATATTTCTCTCCATAGTTCGCACTGAAACTTGCTTGCAAACCCTTGTCACTGAGAATTAATTCTTGTAAGACAATGTTTATATTAACCATTCATTTATCGACTTCTGGTTGGTGGGTCAATATCAAAACGCATGGTCCCTTGAGGGCCACGTATTGACCTCAGCTTCCTCTCAGGTCAATATTCCCGTCTCAGGTCAATACATCTTGACACTGACCTCAGCAGAAGTCAATAGTATCTGCATAATATTATATTGTCAGAAGCTTAGAAACATACAATTGTGTATCTTGGATGTAAGTCAGCTCATGAGTCACTTAGATGTATTGAAAGGTATTAAAGTGCACTTCTTGCTCCCCAGATGTATTCAGTTAGGTCTGAAAATTATTATTTATTATTTGTTTATTTGTATTGTGGTAGCACCTAGGACCCTGGATACGGAGCAGGGCCCCATTGTGCCGGGCGCTGTGCAAACACAGAACCAAAAGATGATCCCGGCCCCCAAAAGCTTACAAGCTAAGACGGGAGACAGCAGACGGATACAGACAGACGGATGGGGAGGTACAAGGAAACAGCCAATAGTCATCACGATGATCAGCGACAGGCTCAGCATTTCAGCAGCTTAACTTGTCAAGTTTTTCATGCAGCATTTTCAATGGATATGAGTGAGGAAAGATTGTGTTTGTCAAGGCCACAGACAAGGATGTTGCAGTAATTGAGACACACGATGATAAGAGCCTTGACAAGAGTTTTAACTGTTTACATGCCCCAAAAGACATAATGCCACAATCAAGGAAGAAGGCCCTATTGGTTAAAAAAACAACTTGGCAAGTGAAGAATTGAAGGCATCTATAAAAATGTATATATATGCCTATATAATTTTTTATAGATGCCTTCACTTCCATATATATATATATATATAAATGGAAGAAAGGGGAAGTTGATGGTAATAAATCTAAATTAGAGGCTAGGAACTGTAGAAAATTCATAAGGGAAGCAAAGGCACACGAGGCAAAAATCTATGGCCAGCAGAGTTAAGGACAATAAAAAGGAGGTTTTTAAAGTGTATTAGGAACAAAAAGAACCCCCAAATGGTAGAATTATCAATAGTAATGCAGAAAAGGCAGACATGTTCAAGAAATATTTCTGTTATGTATTTGGGAGAAAAAAACAGATCATGTAGCCTCATCGTATGATGATGATATTCTTTCCATTCCACTAGTATCTCAGAAGGATGTAAGTAGCAGCTACTAAAGCTAGACCATTTTTAAATCAGCAGGTCCAGATAATTTGCATCCAAGAGTTTTAAAAGAGCTGGCCGAGGAATTCACTGGACCATTAATGTTGATTTTCAATAAAATTTGGAACACTGGGGAAGTTCCAGAAGGCTGAAAGAAATCTAATGTTGCACCAGTATTTAAATGGGGTAAATGGGATGACCAAGTAATTATAGGCCTGTCCGTCTGACATTGATCCCGGGCAAGTTAATCGAGCAGCTGATACTGGACTTGATAAAGAATTAAAGGAGAGTAATATAATTAATGCCAATCAATATGGGTTTATGGAAAATAGATCCTGTCAAACTAACTTGATATCCTTTTTTTATGAGATTACAAACTTGATTGATAAAGGTAATAGTGTTGATGTAATGTACTTAGGCCTGGTTTACACTGGGGGAGGGGGATCGACCTAAGATACGCAACTTCAGCTACGAGAATAGTGTAGCTGAAGTCGACATATCTTAGGTCGACTTACCTCGCATCCTCACGGCGCGGGGTTGACTGCCGCTGCTCCCCCGTTGACTCCGCTTCTGCCTCTCGCCGCGGTGGAGTACAGGAGTCGACGGCAGAGTGATCGGGGATCGATTTACACGATAAATCGATCCCTGATAGATCGATCACTACCCGCTGATCCGGCGGGTAGTGTAGACGTACCCTTAGACTTCTGTAAGGTGTTTGGCTCAATACCACACAACATTTTGATTAAAAAACTGATAGGCCTGAAATGTAATTGTAAACAAGGAATCATCACCCAGCAAATGTGTTTCTAATGGGGTCCCGCAGGGATCAGCTCTTGCCCTTACGCTTTTTAACATTTTTATCAATGACCTGGAAGAAATCATAAAATCACCACGGGTCAAGTTTGCAGATGATACAAAAATGGAGGGAGTGATAAAGAATGAAGAGGACAGGCCACTGATACGGAGCAATCTGGATCGCTTGGTAAACTGGGCTCAAGCAAACAATATGTGTTTGAACATAACTAAATGTAAATGTGTGCATCTAGGAACAAAGCACGCAGGCCATGGTTACAGGCTGGGGGACTCTACCCTGGGAAGCAGCGACTGAACAAGATTTGGGGGGTGCGATGGATAATCAGCTGAACAGGAACTCCCGGTGCGATGCTGTGGCCAAAAGGGCGAATGAGATCCTGGGATGAAGAAACAGGGGAATCTCCAGTACGAGCAGAGAGGTTATTTGACCTCTGTATGACCTAGACAAATGGGAGGATTGGGCCAAAAGAAATCTGATGAGGTTCAACAAGGACAAGTGCAGAGTCCTGCACGTAGGAAGGAAGAATCCCATGCACTGCTACAGACTGGGGACCGACTGGCTAAGAGGCAGTTCTGCAGAAAATGACCTGGGGATTACGGTGGACAAGAAGCTGGATATGAGTCAGCAGTGTGCCCTTGTTGCCAAGAAGGCTAACGGCATATTGGGCTGCATTAGTCGGAGCATTGCCAGGAGACCGAGGGACGTGATTATTCCCCCTCTATTCAGCACTGGTGAGGCCACATCTGGAGTATTGTGTCCAGCTCTGGACCCCCCACTACAGAAAGGATGTGGACAAATTGGAGAGAGTCCAATGGAAGGCAACGAAAATTATTAGGGGGCTGGGGCACATGACTTATGAGGAGAGACTGAGGGAACTGGGCTTATTTAAACTGCAAAAGAGAAGAATGAGGGGGGATTTGATAGCAGCCTTCAACTACCTGAAGGGGGGTTCCAAAGAGGATGGAGTTCGGCTGTTCTCAGTGGTGGCAGATGACGGAACAAGGAGCATTGGTCTCAGGTTGCAGTGGGGGAGATCTAGTTGGATATTAGGAAACACTATTTCACTAGGAGGGGGGTGAAGCACTGAAATGGGTTACCTAGGGAGGTGGTGGAATCTCCATCCTTAGAGGTTTTTAAGGCCTGGTTTGACAAAGCCCTGGCTGGGATGATTTAGTTAGGGTTGGTCCTGCTTTGAGCAGGGGGTTGGACTAGATGACCTCCTGAGGTCTCTTCCAACCCTAATCTTCTATGATTCTATTTGGCACTGGTGTGACCACTGCTGGAATCCTGTGTCCAGTTCTGATGTCCACAATTCAAGAAGGATGTTGACAAATTGGAGAAGGTTCAGAGAAGAACCACGAGAATGATTAAAGGATTAGAAAACATGTCTTACAGTGATAGACTCACGGAGCTCAATCTATTTCACTTAACGAAGAGAAGGTTAAGAGGTGACTTGATTACAGTCTATAAGTGCTTACATGGAGCATAAACATTTAATAACGGGCTCTTCAGTCTAGCAGAGAAAGGTCTAACACCATCCAATAGCCAGAAGTTAAAGCTAGACGAATTCAGATTGGAAACAAGGCAGTGAGGGTAAGTATCCATTGGAACAACTTACCAAGGGATGGGTTGGATTCTCCATCACTGACCATTTTTAAGTCCAGCTGGGCTGTTTTTCTAAACGCTCTGCTCTAGGAATGACTTGGGGGCAGTTCTCTGGCCTGTGTTATAGAGGAGGCCAGACTAGATGATTACAATGGTCCTTTCTGACTTTGGTATCTCTGAATCTATATAAAAACAGCAGAACCACTGATGCCGCAGCTGACGCTCAGCATCCTAGAACCTGAGCGTGATTGCCAGCCACAGCTGCTTTCCATCTATGGATCAGAATGACATATTCTTGTTTCATATTTATGTGGCACTTTACGGGGATAATGTACCTAGGACCCTGTTCAGGTCATTGGCTCTCACCCCTGCAACCCCCTAGTCTGATCAGCTGAGAAATTTTCTTCATGATGCTGTCAGAAAGCAGACCCCTGAGCTGGGCAGTCAAAGGGTATTTAGAAGGATAGCTCTTCACCATCACACTCACACATGGGCTGGGAAATAACAGCTCTTACCTGCAGCCTCTTCATCCGAGACTCCAGTGCAGGAGCCGGGATCTGCCAGCCACCAAGCTTTCCTGCCTCAGGGCTTTTCTGATGGAGCAAATGAGCTGCCAGATCCAGCTAATGGAAATGTAATTGCCAATTAAAAGCTGTTCTGTTAATTGTGCCGGTTTGAGTGTTTGAATGTGTGTGTGTGTGTGTGTGTGTGTGCGTGCACGCACGCTTGTGTGTGTATGTGTGAGTGCCAGGAGTCTCTGTCATTGTCACTGATTCCTGGCTGAATTGCTCTACAGCGGGGTTGGGGAAAACAAAGCCGTGCAAATCTCACTGCAAACAACATCCCACTGGCATGGTTAGGACGATGGACAGAATTATCTGTGCTAGTTCTCCACTGCCCCTCGCGTAGCCATTTCTACTTGGGGATATAAAGCTTGACTTGTCTGAGATGGAAGAGTTTTACACCCACCGTGCACAGCTGTAGATGACTAGAGAACTTACAAGGCAGAGGAAGGATGGTCCAGTGTTTAGGGTGCAAGTGCAGAACTCAAGAGACCCAGGTTTAATTCCCTGCTCTGCCACAGACCTTCCCTGTGACCGTGGGCAAGTCACTTAACCTCCCCTTTCCTGCAATACGTTAATGACTGTGAGATGCTCCAATATTATGGTGATGGGAACTGTAACAGGGTGGCTTGCCTTTGGGCTGGAGAGCCTGGGGGCTAAGCCAGGCCTGATTACATGATGAGCCACAAATGAGGGGAACCAGGGGGTTCCACATAAAAGGCTGCAAGTGAGTGAGTGACTAAGACTGCCAGAAACAGGAGGCCTGACAGAAAGCAGGGAAAAGCTCTCCAGGTGGGGAGGTCTGGGAGAGACCCTGCCCAAGAACATAAGAATGGCCATACTGGGTCAGAACAAGGGTCCATCTAGCCCAGTATCCTGTCTTAGAATCATAGAACCATGGGGTTAGAAGGGATCACAAGGGTCATCTAGTCTAACCCCCTGCCAAGATGCAGGATTTGTTGTGTCTAAACCATCCAAGACAGACGGCTCTCCAGCCTTCTTTTGAAAACCTTCAGTGAAGGAGCTTCCACACCCTCCCTAGGCGTCTGATCCGCTGTCCTACTGTTCTTACCGTTAGGAAGTTTTTCCTGAGATTTCATCTAAATCTGCTGTGCTGTAGTTTGAACCATTGCTTCTTGTCCTGTCCTCTGTAGCAAGAGGGAACAACTTTTCTCCATCTTTTTTTATGGCAGCCTTTCAAGTATTTGAAGACCGCTATCATGTCCCCCTGCAATCGCCTCTCTTCCAAACTAAACATACCCAGTTCCTTCAGCCTTTGCTCATCTGGCCGGCATTCCAGCCCTTTGATCATCTTTGTTACTCACCTCCGGATCCTTTCCAATTTCTCTACATCCTTTCTATACAATGGTGACCACAATTGGACAAAGTACTCCAGCTGAGGCCTAACCAGTGCCGAGTAGAGTGGTACTGTCACCTCCCGTGACTTGCATGCTGTGCCTCCATTAATGCAACCTAAAATTGCGTTTGCTTTTTTTGCAACAGCAGCACATTGCTGACTCATGTTGCGGTTGTGATCTACCACCACTCCCAGATCCTTCTCAGCGGTGCTGCTGCCAAGCCATATAGCCCCCCATTCTGTATTTGTGCATTTGGGTTTTCTTCCCTAAGGGTAGCACCTTCCATTTGTCTTTGTTGAATTTCATTTTGTTGTCTATAGCCCAGTTCTCCAATTTATCAAGATCCCTTTGAATTTTAGTTCCATCCTCCAAAGTGTTTGCAACCCCGCCCCTGCCAGCTTTGTGTCATCTGCAAATTTTATCACTGTGCTCTCTGTTCCTACATCCAGGTCATTAATAAAGAAGTTCAACAGCACCAGACCTAGAACAGATCCTTGTGGAACCCCACTTGAGACCTCCTTCCAATCTGACATAATTCCATTAACAGTTACTCTTTGTTTGAGCTTGTTTAACAAAATATATATCCACTTCATGGTAGCTCTGTCGAACCCGCATTTCTCCAGGTTACTTATCAGAATGTCATGTGGGACTGTGTCAAAAGTCTTGCTAAAGTCCAGGTATTTTATGTCCATTGCATTCCTCCTATCCACCAAACCAGTTACCCTGTCAAAGAAGAACATCAAGCTGGTTTGGTATGATTTGTTCTTGGTAAATCCATGCTAGTGATCACCCCTTCATCCTCCAGGTATTCGGAAACTGAATGTTTTATACATTGATCTAATAGCTTCCCAGGTATCAAGGTCAGGCTGACTGGTCTATAGGTTCCCGGCTCCTCCTTTCCCCCCTTTTTAACAATGGGAACTACGTTAGCCCTTCTCCAGTCTTCCGGGACCTCGCCTGTCAGCCATGAATTTCCAAATATTATTGCCAGTGGCTTCCAACGTGCCAGATGCTTCAGAGGGAATGGAGAGAACAGTGTAATTTATCAAGGGATCCATCCCTTGTCACCCTGTCCCATCTTCTGGCCGTCAGAGGTTTAGAGATATCTAGAACGTGGGGTTGCGTCCCTCTTGGCTAATAGCCACTGATGGACCTATCCTCCATGAATTTATCTAGCTCTTTTTTTGAACCCACTTATTCTTTTGGCCTTCACAACACCCCCTGGCAACGAGTTCCACAGGTTGTCTGTGCGTTGTGTGAAGAAGTACTTCCTTCTGTTTGTTTTAAACCTGCTGCCTATTAATGTCATTGGGTGACCCCTGGCTCTTGTGTTATGTGAAGGAGTAAATAACACTTCCTTATTCACTTTCTCTATCCCATTCATGATTTTATAGAGCTCTGTCATATTCCCCCTCAATCATCTCTTTTCCAAGCTGAACAGTCCCAGTCTTTTTAATCTCTACTCATGTGGAAGCTGTTCCATACCCCTAATCATTTTTGTTGCCCTTCTCTGTACTTTTTCCAATTGTAATATATCTTTTTTGAGATGGGGTGACCAGAACTACCTGCAGTATTCAAGGTGTAGGTGTACCATGGATTTATATAGTGGCATTATAATATTTTCTGTCTTATTATCTATCCCTTTCCTAATGGTTCCTAACATTCTGTTAGCTTTTTTGACTGCCGTTGCATATTGAATGGATGTTTTCAGAGAACTATCCGCAATGACTCTAAGATTTCTTTCTTGAGTGGTAACAGCTAATTCAGACCCCATCATTTTGTATGTATAGTTGGGATTATGTTTTCCAGTGTGCATTAGTTTGCATTTATCAACCCTGAATTTCATCTGCCATTTTGTTGCCCAGTCACCCAGTTTTGTGACATCACTTTGTAACTCTCTGTTGTCTGCTTTGGATGTAATTATCTTGAATAATTTTGTACGGTCTACAAACTTTGCCACCTCACTGTTTACCCCTTTTTCCAGATCATTTATGAATATGTTGAACAGCACTGGTCCCAGAACAGATCCTTGGGGGACCCTGTGATTTACCTCTCTACACTGTTTAGTTCTACCCTTTGTTTCCTATGTTTTAACCACATATTGATCTATGAGAGGACCTTCCCTTTTATCCCATAACTGCTTACTTTGCTGACGAGCCTTTGGTGAGGGACCTTGTCAAAGGCTTTCTGAAAGTCCAAGTACACTATATCCACTGGATTCCCCTTGTCCATATGCTTGAGGACATGCTCAAAGAATTCTAATAGATTAATGAGGCATGATTTCCTTTTACAGAAACTGTGTTGACTCTTCCCTAACGTTTCATGTTTATCTGTGTGTCTGATAATTCTGTTCTTTACTATAGTTTCAACCAATTTGCGTGGTACTGAAGTTAGGCTTACTGGTCTGTAATTGCCAGGATTGCCTTTGGAGCCTTTTTAAAAAACTGGCATCACATTAGCTATTCACCATTAAAATGTACAGAGGCTGATTTCAGCGATAGGCTACATCCCACCATTAGTAGTTCTGCAATTTCATACTGGAGTTCCTTCAGAACTCTTGGGTGAATCCCATCTGGTCCTGGTGACCTTATTATTGTTTAATTTATCAGTTTGTTCCTAAATCTCCTCTAATGACATCTCAATCTGGGACAGTTCCTCAGATTTGTCACCTAAAAAGAATGACTCAGGTGTGGGAATCTTCCTCACATCCTCAGCTGTGAAGACGGATGCAAAGCATTCATTTAGCTTCTCTATCACAGGGTGTGGGAAAGACTGCAAAGTGCTGCCTGGAAAGGCCAGTGGAGAAGGACCAACTCCAGGCCGGAGGTACTGGGAAGCAGACACAGACCCTAACGGGGGGAGGGGGGGGCTCTGCCCAGCTGAACCTGGGATGAAGATTTCATGAGTTGGTGTTTCGTGTTGAAAGACTTTGTGTTGCCTGCTGGGAGAGAAACACTCAACTATGGTTGGGGCCTGGAGGGCTCATGTGCCCCTGAGGACTAAATACATGGAATCCCTTCTGGGGATTGTTTGAATTATTTTGTGAACTATGAGTTCTTAAAGGGCCCCTGAAGAGATGGGATGGCTACAGAGGCTCTTGTTGTTCATTCTTTGAGTTCGAAGATGACCATGACATCACTGGTTGGTTTGGTTTCTGTGAACACGTGAGTGGCTGATTAGGCCAATTTGAGCTTTGAACCGTCTGTGGCACACTGATGCCGCTATGGGTTGCTTGATTAACAGTGGATATGCTGCTGTTGCAAGATTTATGCCCTTGGCGCTTCTGCTCTGTCTCAGCAGCTCTCTTCTGCTCATAGACTGTATCTCCAGTATGGATGAGTGTAGCAGTGAGTGGCCGTCCCTCCCCGTCAATCTCGGAGGGAGGCCATGCCCCCTCACTTCAATGAAGCTCCACCAGGTAGAACGATCCTCAGCAAGATCTTCCCAAGACTCTGTGTCAATGTTGAAACGCCCCAAGGATAACTTGAGGGAGTCCTAGAAGCATTTCTTCTGGCCTCCCCGAGTGCACTTTCCCTCTTTTAGCTCTCCATAAAAGATCTTCCTTGGCAGTCGCTCATCTGACATTCTGGTGACATGGCCTGCCCATCTCATCTGTGATTTGGAATGCCTACCCGCAGTGATGAGCTGCCAAAATATTAACAAAAGGTTCCCTCCTCCTCACCTCACGAGGGGGTCGTGCCCCCCCCCCGGACTCCTGCCCCATCCAACCCCCCACGTTCCTTGACGCCCCCCCCGGGACCCCTGCCCCATCCACCCCCCTTACCTGTCCCCTGACTGCCCCCTGCTGCCCCATCCAACCCCTCCACTCATTCCTGATGTCCCCCCAGGACCCCTGCCCCATCCAACCACCCCTTCTCTCTGTCCCCGACTGCCCCTGGAACCCCTGCCCCTGACTGCCCCCCACCGCCCCATCCAACCCCTGCTCCTTCCTAACTGCCCCCCCGGGACCCTTGCCCCCATTCAATCCTCCTGTTCCCTGCCCTCTGACCACCCCGACCCCTATCCACCCCCCCACAACCCCCTGAACTCCCCTGCCCTCTTCCAACACCCCCTCCCTGCCCCCTGCCCCCTTACCGCGCTGCCTAGAGCCGCTCGTCTGGGTCCGGGTCCGCTTGGCCGGGTCCGGGTCCGGGCCGGAGCCTTTCGGCCGGGACCGGGGCCGGCGCCACGGGGCCCGAGCCAGGCTGGGCCAGAGCCGCTGGGGCTGGCGCTGCTGGGGCCGGAGCCGGGAGCACTCGGCCGGGGCCGGGACCGGGCTGGGGCGCTTGGCGGGGCCAGGCCGGAGGGACCCGCTCGGCCGGAGCCAGACTGGGCTGGGCCATGCAGCGCCTCCCCTCCCTGGAGCCCTCCTCGCCCCCCCCCTCCCCAGTTTACCTGCCTGCTGCTTGTTTCAGGCTTCCCGCGAACATCTGATTCGCGGGAATCAGGGGAGGGGGAGGAGAAGGGGGGCGGAGCGTTCAGGGGAGGAGGGGGAAGTGAGCTGGGGCCAGGGGCGGGGTGGACAGCTGCCGAAGCTTTTGTTAAATTTAAAAGCCCTTTTAGAACCGGTTGTCCTGGAACAACCGGTTCTAAAAGGGCTTCTAAATTTAACAACCGGTTCCTGCGAACCGGTAGGAACCAGCTCCAGCTCACCACTGCCTGCCGGTATGAGAGGCAGGGGGCCATAGACAGCCTTCTGGCCACAAGGGGGCATTTGTGAAGCAGGAAATGGCCACACCACTATAGGAGCCACAGAAGAACCTTGGGTAGATAAACAGGAGACTCAGACCCCTAATAACGTAAGGGTGAAGTATGCAGAAATCAGCTGTAAAGCACTCTTGTAGGCATTAATTAATTTACACTCACATTCCCCTGTGATGCAAGACAGCAAGACTAACCCATTTTTACCTCTCGGAAAACAGAGGTTAAGTAACATGCCCCAGGTTACACAGGAAGCCTGGAGCAGAATCAAGTCTAGTGCAGCAGAGACATGACTAGACTTTCCTCAACGGCTGCATACGTCTGCAGTGGGCCGTTAAATGGCTGCTGGGTTCCATCCCAGAAGTGGCTGCATTTCACGGGCGACTAAAATGCTCTCTGTATGTAGTTCGTAAAGGGGGCAGGGTTGTTCAGAAGGACAGAGCTGCTACGTGGAGAGCCACAGGTGGGGCAGAGAACTTACTCAGGGCTTGAGAAAGGCTGGAATGTCAGGCAGCTGGGGAGTGTTTGGATCTGAGGATTTGGGTCCGGCCCTTCTCTGCCTAGGAGACAGAGAAGAGATCAGTTGAAACTGCAGAGGCCCAGGACTGGAGAAGGAAGACTAGTGTGTCCCAGAAAGAGAGTGATGCTTATTTCCGTGCCCACTCTAGGGGCCAGATCCTCAGCTGGTATAAAACGGCATAGCTCCACTGATGTCAGGACCATTATGTTAATTTACACCAGCTGAGGACTTGGCTTTCCCTTTTTAGACCTGTGCTGGAGATCCGACACCTTCTCTTCCTTTCAGCTATGGTTCCTGATAGGAATGGTTAGACAAACCAGTCTGGAGAGAAGAAGTGCTAGGTAATGTAATACCTTCAGTGCCAGACTGCTGGAGCTTTCTCATCTCTGGATGCCCCATTCTCATCCCTCCACCTCCAGTCCCAACCTCGTCTTCCTTACCTGACACTTGGATGAGGTTTCCTTGGGCCTTGCAGATTTGTCTTCTGCATAAAACACAAGCATCTCCTTCTCACTTTCACGTCTCCCACCTCACTCCCACTCCTGGCTACATCTGTAGCTCCAACTCCAGTGAAGGAGTTAAGTTAAAGTCACGAGCTTGGCCCCTAGATACCTTGAGGCCTTCAAAGCCCAGGAACACTCAATGTCCTGGGAGTGCCCGTCATCATTCTCTAGTGACTTATTCTGGCCAAGGGACCAACACGAGAAGCTATGACCAGCCCTTCTTGGAAAGCAAGAGGTTGGCCATGACCCAGGCCTTTGAGGATGGAGACAGGAAATGGCAGGGTGTAATGGGGTTACCACACAATCCCTCTCCATCACTCTTATAGAAAGAGCCACTAGCTCTTTCTCCTTGCGGTAAATTCTCCTTGCTGGGTGTGTCTCCAGCACTTAGGGCCTTGTCACTGAGCGTAAGACCGCCCTGCAATCAGGCATGACGGGAGCATGTGTAGACATACCCAAGCTAGCTGTGATCCAGCCAGTTCAAATAACAATAGCGGTGACGCCACAGCAGCACATTCCTGCCCAGTTCCTGGGTATGCAGTTGCGTCTCGGGAACTTGGGTGTGTATTCTAGCAGCTAGCCCGTGCTGCCATAACTTCAATGCTATTCTTATTCAAACAAGCATGATCAAATCTAGTTCGGGAATGTCTACATCAGCTATAGTCACACTTCTAATTGCAGTGTAAACATACCCTGAGAGCCAGGGAACTCAGGTAGAGACATACAGCCAGACACAGGAACAGTAACTGAATTCTGATGGGGCAAGAACGGCATGAAGACTGCAAAATCCTGACCTTGCAGGTCAAGCAACCATGTTGTTATGCTTCCAGCCATGGGGCACCAACCATGCTTGCCTATTATCATGGATGAACACACAGACTGGGGGTGGAAAGAGCCTCGGACCGTGGACTCCTCTGGTACAGGATAGTGGAAGGGGAAAGTGTCAGAAGTCATCACAGCCAAGTGCTAGGCAGGGAGCAGAACGAGGCCCACGCCGTTTTCTCTAATTTCCAACCCTTCTATTGCGCTGAAGATCCTTCTCAAAAGGGTTTTGGACTATCCATATGTAACCCCTTGGGGTTTAGAGAACATGGTCCCTTTAAATCTTTTTCCTAAGGGGGGAGGGGGAGCAGTGAGAGAAAGAAGGGAAACTCCAGGTGGGGCTCTGGAGCTGGAGAGAGGGAGAAGGGCTGCAGCAAGCAGGCCCTCCAAAAGTGAAGCAGGGAGAACCTGCCTGAATCCTGGGAAGGGCAGGGCGGCCGATCGGGGACACCCCAGGACAGGAGCCAGGAGGAGCACTGTGCCAGGGGGAATCGCCCGAGAAGGACAGGCCGGAGCTGGACCCAGTATCATGGCTGCCCAGAGCTGCATGGGGCTGTGAGTACTGGGGCTTGGGACTCTGCATTGGGAACAAGGAGGGAGGCTGTAGCTAGTTAAGTGGGGAGGTGGTCGCTCTGTGGGGCTTTGCAGAGAGCGGCAGAAGAGGGCACCGGAGGGGTTTGTTGGGGGAAAGTTCACTGGCGCCGAAGACGACCAGGAGCACCCAAGACTCACCACTGGACTGGAACTTTGCTCAGGCCTCCTGAACTCTGTGTGCAGACACATTGCTCAGTGTCTGCCCTTCCAGACTGTGCTCCCACTGGGCCTGTGGGGCCTTGGTTTGTATGCAACCCTGTTTTACTGCTCCCCCTCTATTTCCCCTTGTTGTTTTTCTCCTCTCATCCCTCTGTTAATAAATATTTCCCTTGTTATATCCACTGTACTTTTCCTGTGGGGGTGTGTGTTCACTCTGGGGGGTTTGGAACAGGTGCCCCTGGGGTGGAAGGGATTTCTCCTGCTGCATTCCTGTGCGCGCCTTCTCTTGGCCAGAGCTGCCTGTAGAGCAGACTCCATCTTGGCCCCGAGGGCGCTAAAGTTACACATATAAGCCAGTTGGCTAGGAATGTGAGTGCCCTTACCATACATTGCCTCTCAACGCATCCACCCTGCTGCAGGTCTATAGCAAGAGGAAATTAGCTTTTTGCAGTGGCCCGTAGGCATTCCTCTCCTACTGAGTGGAATCTTCTCCTTCTCCGAGAACCTGTTTATCAGAAAGAGCTCGATGCAGGAGTGGTGGAAGCTCCCTAAAAGTGGGGGGGCCACGGGCACCTGAACCGTGGCCCCGCCCCTGCCCCACCCCTTTCCCTGAGGCCCCTCCTTCTCACTGCCCCTTCCCCCAAGACCCCGCTCCCTGCTTGCTCCTCTCCGCCCCCTTCATCGCGTCGCTCGGGCTTATGGCTGGTAAAAAGTGGGAGGTCCAGGGCCCCCTGGCTACCCCGTCCCAGTGCCCCTGGCTCGATGGATGCTGCATGAAAGGAGGAGAGATCACGACTCTTTGGGTTGGCCTCTCATAAGCTGGGGTTCGCTCCTCCCCCATCCCTCCTTCTTCCCTCTTTTAACAGGGGGGTAATGAGGGCTTTTGGGCAAAGAGACATAACTGCAGATTCTACAGCAGAAATCCAGCCGCCCATTAGCAACCAGTCATCCCAGTGGTGTATTTCTAAGATCCAACAAGGTTAGACACGGCTCTTTGGAGGAATGCTTCGCTTTCCTTTCAGAGCTTTTTCACTCTCTGAAAGCTCTCCCGGGCTTCCCACGACTGGGGATTTTGACTGCATTCCTTGAGCACCGTAGTCCATTGTTAGTAATCACCACCTCTGCTATTCCCAGTCTTGCATGTCGTGATTTGAGAGCGGCAGTCCTCATTCATATGGAGTTCGTTGGCTTTGAAATCTCCAGGAATGCAGAGTAATTTTGTATCTAAGGTACTTAGGCCCCATCACCGTAGCATCTGAGATCCCGGCAATCTCTAGTCTATTTATCCTCACAACCCCCCTGTGAGTAAGGGCAGTGCTATCATCCCATTGTACGGGTGGCAAACTAAAGGCAAGAGCTGGTTGCAAAATGAAAACTAGCTCCAAGAAAAAATTTGAAATTCCAGTCGTTTTCGTTGAGAAGAATGGACCCATTTTTGATTATTTTTTTTTAACACATTTCATCCCGTTTTTAAATGGAAACCTTGGTTGGAATGGCAATTAAAAGGTTTTGTTTCCCAAAAAATTGGTAGATGAAGAATTCTGATGATAATGTTAACCAAAAAAAGGGGGGGGGGAGGGGCCAAGGCAAAATGTATTTAAAAAGGGACAATTCTATCAAAAAGCAAAATATTATGACCACATTGTCAGCCCCCCCCCAAAAAGAATTATTTTTGAAAAAATAGGCCGTCTTTCACTTTAAAAATCTTTTGCCCAGCTCTAATAAAATAGGTTTCTTTGTGTAAGTCAAATAATGGCCTCCCGCTCTGTGATTTCAATGACTAGGCGCCGACTGCTTTGTTTGTGGGCTCATAAATGATGACCTCCGTCACAATGAACTTTGGGTCAAAATGCACCTGATTCTCATTTATACTAAGGCTCCTTTATACCAGTTGGCGGCCATATAAAGGTGGGGGCGGAGTGAAGAGACGTTCGTGTGTATGCAAATGAGACCCACGATCTCTGGCCCTTTGCTTACATTCTCCAGCATCTGGATGCCTGCTACGGATTTTAGTGGATTTCTTTTCTCAGCACTGCTGGAACAAGCAGTTCTTCAACCTTTAAGCAAAATTTTGTCTTCACTAGTTGGCTACTGCGATCTCAGGTGGAGGTCGCTTTCTTTGGGCCTGCCTAATTAACCTGCTCATTTCAGTTTATGCAAAGACGAGGCTCTGTGTTTCAGTTGAGAATGCTGGTCATTTGGAAGCAGTAAATATAAGCAGCTCTACTGGCATATCCTTCATAACAGGGCTTATGTGGGACACCTAACAACTAGGTGTTATGCTGGTCTTATGCACAGGGGCAAATTACGCCACGGATCACTGTCACTTTCAGGTGGTGTTGATCTGTTTACTGCCCTGCTAAGAGTGTAATTGCCTTATCTGATTTATAGAGGTCAGATCTTTGCAACGTCAGCATTATGCACTGGGCTAAAGACAGGGAGCCCAGTTGCTGTACTTTGTGTTTTTATATCTGTGAAAAGTGACATTTTGCACATTATCAGCAATGAGCCACGATGCAAAGCAGTGAAGAATCTGACCCGGGTTTCTTAAACTTTCAAGTGGTTCGTAATCAGTTCCAGTTCTTTCCTCTCACTGTTGGCGGAACTTAAGACAACCCAGCACCACCCCCAGCATCTCTTTTTCATTCTGGATGTGGTTCTTGCAGCTTTCTCTAGAGCAGGGGTGGGCAAACTACGGCCCACGGCCCCTCCCCTGCTGTCCCCCCTGCCCCGCAGTCTCAGCTCGCTCGCTCCGCCACCGGCGCAATGCTCTGGGAGGCGGGGCTGCGAGCTCCTGGGGCAGCACAGCTGCAAAGCCCGGCCTGACCCGGTCTCTGTGCTGTGTAGCGGCAGCGTGGCTGGGCTCCAGCCGGGTGGCGCAGCTGTAGCGCCGCCAGCCACCAGTGCTCCAGGCAGGGCCGGCTCCAGGCACCAGGCACCCAAGCACGTGCTTGGGGCGGCACCTGGTAAGGGGCGGCGGGAGGAGCGCGGCTCGGTATTCCACGGGGGGGGGAGGCGCTCCGGCGGCGCTCGGCGGGGGGGCAGCGCTCGGTGGGGGCGGGCTCCGGGGGGGGCGGCGCTCGGCAGGGGGGGGCGGGCTCCAGCGGCGCGGCGCTCGGCGGGGGGGCAGCGCGGGGCTCGCGCTGGGGGGGGGGGTTCCGGCGGCGCTCGGCACGGGGGGCAGGCTCCGGCGCGCAGCGCTCGGCGCGGGGGGGCGGCTCGGCGCTCGGCTGGGGGGGGGGGTCCGGCGGCGCTCGGCACGGGGGGGGTGGGCTCCGGCGCGCGGCGGGAGGGCGGCACGGGGGGCAGCGCTCTGGGGGGGGTTTCCGGCGGCGCTCGGCGGGGGGGGCGGCGCGGCGCTCGGCTGGGGGGGGGCGGCCGCTCGGCTGGGGGGGCTCGGGGGCGGCGCTTTTTTTTGCTGCTTGGGGCAGCAAAAAAGCTAGAGCCGGCCCTGGCTCCAGGCAGCGCAGTAAGGGGGCAGGGAGCAGGGGGGGTTGGATAGAGGGCAGGGGAGTTCGGGGTGGTGGGCAGGGGCAGGGGTGTGGATAGTGGTCGGGGGGAGGACAGGGGGTTGGATGGGGCGGCGGGGGTCCGGGGGCAGTCAGGGGACAGGGAGCAGGGATGTGTGGATGGGGCAGGGGTCCCAGAGGGGCCGTCAGGGAACAGGGGGGGTTGGATGGGGCAGGAGTCCCGGGTGGGGCAGATAGGAGGTGGGGGCCAGGCCACGACCCCCTCCCCTAACCGGCCCTCCATACAATTTACGAAACCTGATGCGGCCCTCAGGCCAAAAAGTTTGCTCACCCCTGCTCTAGAGAGATCTTGATGCAAGATCAACACGCTGTCCTTCCCACCAGAGGCCTAGAACTCGGCCTTTACAAGATGCATTGATGATGCAATAGGCTTCGTTAGCAGATCATCTTTTCAAACCTGTGGAGTGGGGATGGGCGTTTAGGTTTCCCGGCAATGATGCCACATCAATTGACTGCTCCTGCCGGGCCTGCTCACTTAAAACCTGAATCTGTATTTCGTGAATTTCACGGGTTCTGTATATGTCTATCGTTCGGGGTGAGATTAACTCAACTTCATGCGGCATTCTGCAGCAATGCCAACACCCAATCAACGGTTCAAACAGCAGGAGTCAGACCCCAAAAAATCATGAGTAGCTTAAAGCCAAGAGATTTCAAATTTAATACATTTTGGGTTCATTTGCTTGCCGGTGTTCGACCCTTCAAGGCTCACATTTACGTGCTTTTCTCTGCAATCATAAGGACTAGAAACTTTTTTTTTCTAATGACAGCTGACATTTTCCCACCATCGCACGCGGCGCTGGAGCTTTAATAAAACAACTGATGTTGCAAAACGCATGATCAAATCACAAGCACCGGCAATGCTGGATCTGCCCCTTTGCATGGTCATTTTGCATTCCACAGGCAGGACTGTCTTTTATTATGGAGTCATCGTTCCTTAAATTCATACATTTGACTTTTAAGGCGGCTTTGCAAGAGGAAAGGTGGCCCTGGGGTTAAGGCAGTAGCCTGGGACTTGGGAGATCTGGATTTAATTCCTGCTTCTGCCAAAGGCTCCCTGTATAGCTTTCAGTAAGTCACTTCATCTCTCCATGCCTGAATAAATAGAGACAAGGATACTTCCTGTCTGTCTTTTCTTTATATGAAGATTGTAAACTCTCTGGGGCAGGGACCAGCTGTTACGATGGGTCTGTACAGTGCCCAGCGCAAAGCAGCCTTGGTCTCGTTTGTAGCCTATAGCCCAGTGTTTCTCAAACAGGGGTCGTCGCTTGTGCAGGGAAAGCCCCTGGCAGGCCGGGCCGGTTTGTTTACCTGCCCCGTCCGCAGGTCCGGCCGATTGCGGCTCCCACTAGCAATGGTTCGCTGCTCCGGGCCAATGGGAGCTGCTGGAAGCGGCGCGGGCCGAAGGACATACTGGCCGCCGCTTCCAGCAGCTCCCATTGGCCTGCAGTGGCGAACCACGGCCAGTGGGAGCCGCAATCGGCCAGACCTGCGGACGGGGCAGGTAAACAAACTGGCCCGACCCGCCAGGGGCTTTCCCTACACAAGCGGCAACCCCAGTTTGAGAAACACTGATCTAGCCACTATTGCAGTGCTGATAATAATCACCCAATTCACACTGCACTTGACTACAAATAAAACCCAAATGTGTCTCATATCACAAACCCTGTTTTTCTGTGATTACACACACGACCGCACAAATTTATCCAGGAAGCTGTGTGAGATGCTCTTCATTTTCCTTCTCCTGCCATGGAAAAGCGGCAGATCCCTGCAAGAAGTGTGAACAAAAAATCTAAATTGTTTCAAGACTGAGCTTGATACGTTTATGGGATGGTCTGATGAGACTGCCTACAATGGCATGTGGCGAACAGCAGAGGCTAACAGAGGGAGTTTGCCTGGGAGCTGTCCGAGAGGAGGTACGCTAAGTGCTGCATTAGGGGGGCTGTGTTGGTGGGCCTTGAGTGGGCCTGACTGGTATATAAGGGCAGTCAGCAGCGAACCAGCTGAGCGGCGAACAGCAGAGGCTAACAGAGGGAGTTTGCCTGGAGAGAGCTCACTGAGGCTTTCATCTGCAGGTTTCTCTGAGTAGTTCCTGCAACAGCTGAGGAAGCTCTTAAGAGGACAGGGATATGGAAGGTGAGCGATCAGCTGTTGTAACCTGCACAGGTTGTGCCATGTTTGTCTTTCTTCCACAGGACAGAAGCGACTTTGTCTGTACAAAGTGCAAGCTGGTCTCCATATTGGAAGAGAAGGTTCGAGGGCTGGAGAAACGAGTATCAACACTGCGTTGCATAAGGGAAAATGAAGATTTCCTGGACAGACGTCAGGAGATGCTTCTACGGCCACAATGTTCTGAAGATTCAGAGCAGGCACAGCAGGGACAGAAGGATTGTGAAGAGGTTTGGCAGCATGTGACTTCCAGAAGGAGAAAGAGGAGCGTCCATGCACCAGCAATGGAGATACAGGTGAGCAATCGTTTCCATGTTCTCTCCACAGGTACTAATGCGGAGAGTGGACTAGATGACCCATCTGAGGGAAGGGAGCAGAAGGAGACTCCACCGATTGGAAGGCAAAAGATGCACTGTCCTAGGGATGGGGGTTCCACGACCACCACTCCCAAGAGGAGGAGGAGGGTGGTGGTGGTCGGGGACTCCCTCCTCAGGGGGACTGAGTCATCTATCTGCCGCCCCGACCGGGAAAACCGAGAGGTCTGCTGCTTGCCAGGAGCTAGGATACACGATGTGACAGAGAGACTGCCGAGACTCATCAAGCCCTCGGATCGCTACCCCTTCCTGCTTCTCCATGTGGGCACCAATGATACTGCCAAGAATGACCTTGAGCGGATCACTGCAGACTACGTGGCTCTGGGAAGAAGGATAAAGGAGTTTGAGGCACAAGTGGTGTTCTCGTCCATCCTCCCTGTGCAAGGAAAAGGCCTGGGTAGAGACCGTCGAATCGTGGAAGTCAATGAATGGCTACGCAGGTGGTGTCGGAGAGAAGGCTTTGGATTCTTCGACCATGGGATGGTGTTCCAAGAAGGAGGAGTGCTGGGCAGAGACGGGCTCCACCTAACGAAGAGAGGGAAGAGCATCTTCGCCAGCAGGCTGGCTAACCTAGTGAGGAGGGCTTTAAACTAGGTTCACCGGGGGAAGGAGACCAAAGCCCTGAGGTAAGTGGGGAAATGGGATCCTGGGAGGAAGCACAAGCAGGAGAGCGCAAGAGGGGAGGACTCCTGTCTCATGCTGAGAAAGAGGGACGATCGATGAGTTATCTTAAGTGCCTATACACAAATGCAAGAAGCCTGGGAAACAAGCAGGGAGAACTGGAAGTCCTGGCACAATCAGGGAACTATGATGCGATTGGAATAACAGAGACTTGGTGGGATAACTCACATGACTGGAGTACTGTCATGGATGGATATAAACTGTTCAGGAAGGACAGGCAGGGCAGAAAAGGTGGGGGAGTTGCGTTGTATGTAAGAGAGGAGTATGACTGCTCAGAGCTCCGATATGAAACTGCAGAAAAACCTGAGAGTCTCTAGATAAAGTTGAGAAGTGTGAGCAACAAGGGTGATGTCGTGGTTGGAGTCTGCTATAGACCACCAGACCAGGGGGATGAGGTGGATGAGGCTTTCTTCTGGCAACTAGCAGAAGTTGCTAGATCGCAGGCCCTGGTTCTCATGGGAGACTTTAATCACCCTGATATCTGCTGGGAGAGCAATACAGCGGTGCACAGACAATCCAGGAAGTTTTTGGAAAGTGTAGGGGACAATTTCCTGGTGCAAGTCCTGGAGGAACCAACTAGGGGCAGAGCTTTTCTTGACCTGCTGCTCACAAACAGGGAAGAATTAGTAGGGGAAGCAAAAGTGGATGGGAACCTGGGAGGCAGTGACCATGAGATGGTCGAGTTCAGGATCCTGACACAAGGAAGAAAGGAGAGCAGCAGAATACGGACCCTGGACTTCAGAAAAGCAGACTTTGACTCCCTCAGGGAACAGATGGGCAGGATCCCCTGGGAGAATAACATGAAGGGCAAAGGGGTCCAGGAGAGCTGGCTGTATTTTAAAGAATCCTTATTGCGGTTGCAGGAAAAAAACATCCCGATGTGTAGAAAGAATAGTAAATATGGCAGGCGACCAGCTTGGCTAAACAGTGAAATCCTTGCTGAACTTAAACGCAAAAAAGAAGCTTACAAGAAGTGGAAGATTGGACAAATGACCAGGGAGGAGTATAAAACTATTGCTCAGGCATGCAGGAATGAAATCAGGAAGGCCAAATCACACTTGGAGTTGCAGCTAGCAAGAGATGTTAAGAGTAACAAGAAAGGTTTCTTCAGGTATGTTAGCAACAAGAAGAAAGTCAAGGAAAGTGTGGGCCCCTTACTGAATGTGGGAGGCAACCTAGTGACCGAGGATGTGGAAAAAGCTAATGTACTCAATGATTTTTTTGCCTCTGTCTTCACAAACAAGGTCAGCTCCCAGACTGCTGCACTGGGCAGCACAATATGGGGAGAAGGTGACCAGCCCTATGTGGAGAAAGAAGTGGTTCGGGACTATTTAGAAAAACTGGATGTGCACAAGTCCATGGGGCCGGATGCGCTGCATCCGAGGGTGCTAAAGGAGTTGGCGGATGAGATTGCAGAGCCATTAGCCATTATTTTTGAAAACTCATGGCGATCGGGGGAGGTCCCGGATGACTGGAAAAAGGCTAATGTAGTGCCCATCTTTAAAAAAGGGAAGAAGGAGGATCCGGGGAACTACAGGCCAGTCAGCCTCACCTCAGTCCCTGGAAAAATCATGGAACAGGTCCTCAAGGAATCAATTATGAAACACTTAGAGGAGAGGAAAGTGATCAGGAACAGTCAGCATGGATTCACAAAAGGGAAGTCGTGCCTGACTAACCTAATTGCCTTCTATGATGAGATAACTGGCTCTGTGGATGAGAGGAAAGCAGTGGATGTGTTATTCCTTGACTTTAGCAAAGCTTTTGACACAGTCTCCCACAGTATTCTTGCCGCCAAGTTAAAGAAATATGGGCTGGATGAATGGACTGTAAGGTGGATAGAAAGCTGGCTAGATCGTCGGGCTCAACGGGTAGTGATCAATGGCTCCATGTCTAGTTGGCAGCCGGTTTCAAGCGGAGTGCCCCAAGGGTCGGTCCTGGGGCCGGTTTTGTTTAATATCTTTATTAATGATCTGGAGGATGGTGTGGACTGCACTCTCAGCAAGTTTGCAGATGACACTAAACTAGGAGGCGTGGTAGATACACTAGAGGGTAGGGATCGGATACAGAGGGACCTAGACAAATTAGAGGATTGGGCCAAAAAAAACCTGATGAGGTTCAACAAGGATAAGTGCAGAGTCCTGCACTTAGGACGGAAGAATCCCATGCACTGCTACAGACTAGGGACCGAATGGCTAGGTAGCAGTTCTGCAGAAAAGGACCTAGGGGTCACAGTGGACGAAAAGCTGGATATGAGTCAACAGTGTGCTCTTGTTGCCAAGAAGGCTAACGGCATTTTGGGCTGTATAAGTAGGGGCATTGCCAGCAGATCGAGGAACGTGATCGTTCCCCTTTATTCGACATTGGTGAGGCCTCATCTGGAATACTGTGTCCAATTTTGGGCCCCACACTACAAGAAGGATGTGGAAAAATTGGAAAGAGTCCAGCGGAGGGCAACAAAAATGATTAGGGGTCTGGAGCACATGACTTATGAGGAGAGGCTGAGGGAACTGGGATTGTTTAGTCTCCAGAAGAGAAGAATGAGGGGGGATTTGATAGCAGCCTTCAACTACCTGAAGGGAGGTTCCAAAGAGGATGGAGTTCGGCTGTTCTCAGTGGTGGCAGATGACAGAACAAGGAGCAATGGTCTCAAGTTGCAGTGGGGGAGGTCCAGGTTGGATATTAGGAAACACTATTTCACTAGGAGGGTGGTGAAGCACTGGAATGCGTTACCTAGGGAGGTGGTGGAGTCTCCTTCCTTGGAGGTTTTTAAGGCCCGGCTTGACAAAGCCCTGGCTGGGATGATTTAGTTGGGAATTGGTCCTGCTTTGAGCAGGGGGTTGGACTAGATGACCTCTTGAGGTCCCTTCCAACCCTGATATTCTATGATTCTATGATTCTATGTGGCCCATCTGTGACTGCTACTAGCAAATATCTTCAACAGCTGGAGATAGGACACTGGGTGGGGAGGGCTCTGAGTTATTACAGAGGATTCTTTCCCATGTGTCTGGCTGGTTGGTCTTGCCCACATGGTCAGGGTCTAACTCATCATCCTAGGTCAGATTGGCAGAGACCCTGTTTATTTATTTATTTATTTTATTTTTTTTGCCTTCCTCTGCAGCATGGGGCATGGGTCACTTGAAGGTTTAAATAGTGGATTCTCTGTAACTTGAAGTCTTTAAATCAAGATTTGAGGATGTTGGTAACTCAGCCAGAGGCTAGGGGCCTATTACAGGAGTGGGTGGATGAGGTTCTGTGGCCTGCGATGTGCAGGAGATCAGACTAGATGGTCATGATGGTGACAGTCCCTTCTGGCCTTAGTCTATGAGTCAATATTCACCACATGGAGAAATGTCCTAGCCTGAGCTATAGAGGCTTCTTGCAGCCCCCTGGAGTGGTGAGAAAAATTTCACCGGGTTGCTTATATTAATGCCATTTTTTTGGTGTGAGATCTCCTGGCAAATCCGGTGGCTGCTGCTCCATCTTCTGCTGTCAGGGACTCTTTCGTGACCGCTGGAGGGATGAGCAGGTGGAAGAGAAGCCCCCATATTTGTATCAACTCTTTGGCCACCCAGCTCAGTCTGAGGCTAGGTCTACACTACCTGCCTGAATCGGTGGGTAGAAATCGACCTCTCGGGGATCGAATTATCGCGTCTCGTCGGGACGCGACAATCGATCCCCAAATCGACGATCTTACTCCACCAGCGGAGGTGGGAGTAAGCGCCGTCGAAGGGAAGCCGCGGAGGTCGATTTTCCCACCGTCCTTACAGCGGGGTAAGTCGGCTGCGATACGTCGAATTCAGCTACGCTATTCGCGTAGCTGAATTTGCGTATCTTAAATCGACCCCCCCCCCCCCTGTAGTGAAGACCTGCCCTGAGTCTTTTCCAGCTTATGGAAAGAGAAAGGGACCATCTGTTTGGTCTGTGTTTGTATAGCCCCTAGCACAATGGGGTCATGGTCCAGGACTGGCACTCCTAGACTCTACCTCTGTTAGAATAATAAAACTTAGCACTTCTTCAGCACAAAATGTATTATCCAGCTACTCTGCAGTTACCCTGCTGCTGGCTGTATGGCACCAGTGCTCCAGGTTTTCATGGAGAGGCCCTTTAGGATACCAGGGCTGTTAACTCATTTAGCAAGATGCAAGCCAGACCCCAAATACTCTCACCTCCTTAAAGAAACACTGCGCTGCCAGTGAATCTTGGCTCGCAGCCTCCCCGATGCTGTTTCAGGCCTGAGCTCCCACACAGTCCTGCCAGTGCTTTTAAGGCTACGTCCTCACTACGGGGGGGGGGGGCGATTTAAGATACGCAAATTCAGCTACGCAAATAGCGTAGCTGAATTCGACGTATCGGAGCTGACTTACCCCGCTGTGAGGACGGCGGCAAATCGACCTCCGCGGCTCCCCCATCGATGGCGCTTACTCCTACCTCCGCTGGTGGAGTACAAGCGTCGATTCGGGGATCGATTGTCGCGTCCCGACGAGACGCGATAATTCGATCCCCGAGAGATTGATTTCTACCCACCGATTCAGGCGGGTAGTGTAGACGTAGCCTCAGTCTTGACCTGTAGTACCCCCTGCTAATCTAATCCTAGAATCTCCACTCACTCCTACTGATGCATCTTAATCCGCCCCTGCAGCTCACAGCCCCCTGCTGTCCCGGAGCCTCCCCTCAACTCTCACCTCTTGGGTGTTTTGGTGAGGTTGGCAAATCGCCATCCAGAATGAGACCCATCAAACTCATTTCACTTGTGCGACCTGGGTGCCAGGCTTTGAACAGGAAGCCCTGAAACCAGCCTGCCCCCGGCCACCACACAGCCCCAGACACTCTGAATCTAAAGGAGCTTTTTATTTTATTTTTAAAAAAAGCCCCTCTGCTGAATGCATGTGTGTACGTCCTCTTCCCCTGCAACCACTAGAAGGCGTCCTGACACCAGGCCAGGCCGGGGAGAACTCCCTCCACTGCCAGCCAGTCGATGGGCTCATTTGTCCGAGCCTCGCTGAGTCGATGGGCCTGACACACCGCAGTCATCGCTCTGATTAAGATGCCACACTTGAGTTAAAGCGCACATTAAGATTTGATGAGTAATTGATCAGAGCATCAACAGGGACGCTGGGCTGGATGGAGAAGCCGGGACTGCGGACATCTGTGTAAAAGCTCCTGCGGCTGGCTCGCTCCCTTAAATGAAACTTATTAGGGAGTTTGAATCTTAAAGGGATAATGTCTTTTTTATACCAGGCAGAAATGCTGTGAAGTCTCAGCATATAATACACAGGCCTGACATGATGTAAACTGTGATTTAAAACTCTGGCTCCCTCGTATACATCTCTAGGCATATGCCGACTGGAGCTAGACGGGCGGGTGGGGTACAGTATATTGGCTTGTTTCTGATCTCATTTAAACCGCTGTAACACTCAGTGGATTTACTCCTGTTTGCAGTGGAGTAACTGAGATCAGAATCACGCCCTAGATCTAGATGGAGAGATATGCGTGTGCTGTGTCTATTCCGACCCTGAGTCTCCCCGGCCTTATGTATGCTTTGTGCAGTCATTTACAGCTGTGCAAAGTGACTGTAAAATGCTACCGCCGTGTAAGTGAATGGAGAATTCTGCTTTGGTCGCATTTTACAGACCCACTTGGCCGATACTCATTCACAGCAAGGTCCCTTCACACTGCTCCCAGTGCTCCAGCAGTGTACATTACAATTGCACTCACTTGGAAGCCCCTCTGTGCTGCCAGAGCAATGTAATGGGCACTTTAGTGTAAATGTATAGTTGTGTGTGTGTGTGTAGTATTGTGTATGTAAAAAAAATAGCTAGTTGCACACCAAATGAAAATGTAAAGTATATTATATCACAGACATTCTAGATCCTCAGCCGAGGTTAGATCGCTATCACTCCATTGGCTTTAATGGAGCTTCTATGACAATATCCACCAGCTGAAGAGCTGGCCCGTATTTTGTATAATAATGCAAGAAACGCCTGCAAGAATGAGTTTATTATTTTTTTTAAAAACTCGTCACTAAGTCATTCTCAGTTCTGGAGTTTTCACTGACTCCAGCATTCGATGAATCTGTCGCTACACTCCGATCTTGCAAACATAACTTTACTCATGCGATCAGTTCCATCGAGTTCAATAGAGTTATTCTCGCAATCAAAGTTACACACAGGCTTAAGTGTTTGTAAGAATGGGGTCTTTGAATGTTAGCCCTTCAGAGAAGGGACTCTCTTTATGTACTGTACAGAGAAGGTTGTCAGTGCTAAGCAGATACAGTACATATATTAATTAATTAATTAATTAATTAGGGGAGGGATAGCTCAGTGGTTTGAGCATTGGCCTGCTAAACCCAGGGTTATGAGTTCAATCCTTGAGGGGACCACCTAGGGATCTGGGGTAAAATCAGTACTTGGTCCTGCTAGTGAAGGCAGGGGGCTGGACTCGGTGACCTTTCAAAGTCTCTTCCAGGTCTAGAAGATAGGATATCTCCATTTAAAAAAAGAAATAATTATAATAATAACTATAGTATATAGTTATTTGTAAAATAGGACCTGATTCTCCTTTTATATCAGTTTAACTCTGTTGGCTTCAGTGGAATCTCTTTTAATGCACACTGCAAGAGAATAATCATGCCTTTACACATCCACACACGGAGTGAAACATGTCTCACGAGACTTTGGAAAAAATCATTTGTGTAGTAGAAGTAGGTCTTTAACTCAAGATTGAGCAAATCTGCCCAGGAACCTGGGGTTATTGCGAAGTGGTTGCTTTGAGAAGGTATCTCAGAGGTGCCCGTTAGCCAAGCATCACTAAATGTATAGCACAAGCTGGCTGGAAAATGGAATTTCCATCCTGGGGTGAATTCTGCTAGCCCATTATTTGTTTTCCTTCTGAAGCGGAACAAAAAGGTGAACTTTCTCACAAATGGAAATTCCCAAAGATTTTTGATTTGGGAACATTGAAAACTTTCATTTTGATGTCAAAAGCAACAGAGGGTCCTGTGGCACCTTTAAGACTAACAGAAGTATTGGGAGCATAAGCTTTCGTGGGTAAGAACCTCACTTCTTCAGATGCAAGTAATGGAAATCTCCAGAGGCAGGTATAAATCAGTATGGAGATAACGAGGTTAGTTCAATCAGGGAGGGTGAGGTGCTCTGCTAGCAGTAGAGGTGTGAACACCAAGGGAGGAGAAACTGCTTCTGTAGTTGGATAGCCATTCACAGTCTTTGTTTAATCCTGATCTGATGGTGTCAAATTTGCAAATGAACTGGAGCTCAGCAGTTTCTCTTTGGAGTCTGGTCCTGAAGTTTTTTTGCTGTAAGATGGCTACCTTAACATCTGCTATTGTGTGGCCAGGGAGGTTGAAGTGTTCTCCTACAGGTTTTTGTATATTGCCATTCCTGATATCTGACTTGTGTCCATTTATCCTCTTGCGTAGTGACTGTCCAGTTTGGCCAATGTACATAGCAGAGGGGCATTGCTGGCACATGATGGCATATATAACATTGGTGGACGTGCAGGTGAATGAGCCGGTGATGTTGTAGCTGATCTGGTTAGGTCCTGTGATAGTGCTGCTGGTGTAGATATGTGGGCAGAGTTGGCATCGAGGTTTGTTGCATGGGTTGGTTCCTGAGTTAGAGTTGTTATGGTGCGGTGCATGGTTGCTGGTGAGAATATGCTTAAGGTTGGCGGGTTGTCTGTGGGCGAGGACTGGCCTGCCTCCCAAGGTCTGTGAAAGTGAGGGATCATTGTCCAGGATGGGTTGTAGATCACTGATGATGCGTTGGAGAGGTTTAAGCTGAGGGCTGTAGGTGATGGCCAGTGGAGTTCTGTTGGTTTCTTCTTTGGGCCTGTCTTGTAGCAGGAGGCTTCTGGGTACACGTCTGGCTCTGTTGATTTGTTCCTTTATTTCCTTGTGTGGGTATCGTAGTTTTGAGAATGCTTGGTGAAGATCTTGTAGGTGTTGGTCTCTGTCTGAGGGGTTGGAGCAGATGCGGTTGTACCTCAGTGCTTGGCTGTAGACGATGGATCGTGTGGTGTGTCCGGGGTGGAAGCTGGAGGCATGAAGGTAGGCATAGCGGTCGGTGGGTTTTCGGTATAGGGTGGTGTTAACGTGGCCATTGCTTATTTGTACTGTGGTGTCCAGGAAGTGGACCTCCCGTGTAGATTGGTCCAGGCTGAGGTTGATGGTGGGGTGGAAGCTGTTGAAATCATGGTGGAATTCTTCCAGGGTCTCCTTCCCATGGGTCCAGATGATGAAGATGTCATCAATGTAGCGTAGGTAGAGAAGGGGCGTGAGTGGACGAGAGCTGAGGAAGCGTTGTTCCAGGTCAGCCATAAAGATGTTGGCATATTGTGGGGCCATGCGGGTGCCCATAGCGGTGCCACTGGTCTGGAGGTATATATTGTCACCAAATTTGAAATAATTGTGCGTGAGGATAAAGTCACAGAGCTCAGCAATAAGTTGTGCTGTGTCATCATCAGGGATACTGTTCCTGACAGCTTGTATTCCATCTGTGTGTGGGATGTTTGTGTAGAGAGCCTCTACATCCATGGTGGCTAGGATGGTGTTTTCTGGGAGGTCACCAATGCATTGTAGTTTTCTCAGGAAATCTGTGGTGTCACGGAGATAGCTGGGAGTGCTGGTGGCGTAGGGTCTGAGTAGGGAGTCCACATATCCAGACAGTCCTTCAGTGAGAGTGCCAATGCCCGAGATGATGGGGCGTCCAGGATTTCCAGGTTTGTGGATCTTGGGTAGTAGATAGAATAACCCCGGTCGGGGCTCTAAGGGTATGTTGATTTGTTCCTGTGTTAGTGTAGGGAGTGTCCTGAGTAGATGGTGCAGTTTCTTAGTGTATTCCTCAGTGGGATCTGAGGAAAGTGGCCTGTAGAATTTGGTATTGGAGAGTTGTCTGGCAGCCTCCTTCTGGTAGTCAGACCTGTTCATGATGACAACAGCACCTCCTTTATCAGCCTCTTTGATGATAATGTCAGGGTGGTTTCTGAGGCTGTGGATGGCATTGCGTTCTGCACGACTTAGGTTATGAGGCAAGCGATGTTGTTTTTCCACAATTTCTGCCTGTGCACGTCGGCGGAAGCATTCTATGTATAGGTCCAGACTGTCATTTCGACCCTCAGGAGGAGTCCATGTGGAGTTCTTCTTCCTGTGTTGTTGGTGGGAGGGTAGCTGTGTATCAGTGCGCTGTTCAGTGTTATCTTGAAAGTATTCTTTGAGTCGGAGGCGGCGAAAGTAGGCTTCCAGATCACCGCAGAACTGTATCATGTTCGTGGGGGTGCTGGGGCAAAAAGAGAGTCCCCGAGATAGGACAGACTCTTCTGCTGGGTTGAGTGTGTAGCTGGATAAATTGACGATATTGCTGGGTGAGTTAGGGGTACCCCTGTTGTGGCCCCATGTGCCAGGTAGGATTTTAGACAGTTTACGGTCCTTTTTCCTTTGTAGAGAGGTGAAGTGTGTAATGTAGATCTCCTGTCTTATTTTAGTAAAGTCCATTTGTGTGGAGGGTTGGTTATTTATGAAAGTCTCCAGGTTGGAGAGCTCTTTCTTGATGTTTATCTGTTTGCTGTATAGGATGCTGATCAGGTGGTTCCTCAGTTTCTTTGATAGTGTATGGCATAATCTCTCACTGTGGTCTGTGCAGTATGTAGATAGCAATGGATTTTTCACCTTCAGTCCATTTGGTATGATGTCTATCCGTTTGCATTTGGAAAGGAAGATGATATCTGTCTGTATTTGTGCAAGTTTCTTCATGAGGTTGATAGATTTCCATTCCATACGGCTAAATGCAGTGCCTTGCATGGTGTCAAGTATCAGAGGGGTAGCCGTGTTAGTCTGGTTATATATGCCATCATGTGCCAGCAATGCCCCTCTGCTAACATTGGTGGACGTGCAGGTGAATGAGCCGGTGATGTTGTAGCTGATCTGGTTAGGTCCTGTGATAGTGCTGCTGGTGTAGATTTTTGATGTCAGATTGTTTTGTTTTGATGTTAAAATATTTCCTTTCAATAAATGTCTTATTTAGACAATGCTGAAATATTATAAGAAGCTGAATATCATATATAATATATATTTAACTACAATATTCAAATTACTATTATAATATAAAATACAAGCCAAAATGGAATGAAATGATAAAGTCAAAATGAAACATTAAGGAAATGAAACGAGAAAGTCAAAATGGTTTGTTTCAACATTGTTCTGTCAGAAACGTCATTGAAATGGACACGTTCTCGCAAAATGTTTCAATTGCAACAAACATGCATTTTCGACAGAAAACTGTTGTGTCAGGTTTTTTTGACCAGCTCTCTGTAGTGCATTTCTAGAGTAACAACCCCAAATACTGCCACAAGATTGCTATATGCTGTAGAGTTTGGGGCTGTTACTATAGAATATTTGTTGGCTGTGTAGGGTGTAGAGGGTATCGGGGTTGGTTTTAGTGTGCTTTATTTGGAGTGAATTTAGTGTTGGTGAGAGGTAGCAACCCATTTAAATTTTGGGATGGTGGGCGGAGCCCAGCAAAGCAATGAAAGGCTCACCCCTCAAATAAGGCAGAGGCTACAAAACCCAGAAGTTAACTGAGAATGGGGGGCAGCAAATGAACAAACAAGGATGAGAGCAGTTCAGGAGGTCATCGACAGCTCTGAAGAGTGAAGACCTCTCTCTATGCACCAAACAGGGACAGTCCATGGGACAGCAATGCAATCTCCTTACCAATAGGACCCTGTACTCTCAGCTCCAGGAGCAAGAAGGAAGTTCAGTCTCTGTGGCCCAAGCATTGCTTGGCCTTTCTCCTGAGATGGCCACGGGGTGGCTGATGAATAGCAGTGTTGGTGGACTTAATAAGCTATTCCTGGTTTTGTGTGTTGATGGAATTAGCTGCACTTCACTTACCAGCATTACATCTCTGGCCCAGCTCCTCAGTTAGCGGGTGTAAATCAGCAATGGACTGCAGTGGAGCTGCGCTGTTTTGCACCCGTTGAGGATCTGACCCTGGGTTTTACAGAGCTTCCCATTGAGAGGCAGGCTGCGGTGGGAACCACCACAAGAATGTGGGGAGACCTCATCACCCAGTTCAGGGAATCCATCACCAGCCTGTACACAGATGCCAAGTTCCAGAAAAAACAAAGGACGGTTTTGGATGTTTCATATGTCTGATGAACCCCATCGGTTCCTTCCTCCCCCCCCCAAGAGATTTTGGGACACTCCTATGTGAAATATGGGGTGTCTGTGAACTCACTGGGTTCCACATCAGCAGAGTTTCCATCCATGATGGCATTTGTGGAGAAATATTTCATTTCACGGTCTCAGCTTCCATGAAAATACAGAGGCCGCTTTCCACACAGCGTTGTGAATTCCCATTTTCCAGGCAGGACTGGGCACCTGTTGGAAGACAAAGACTTAAGTCACCTGGTATATCTTCCCATTCCCTGATTGGCTGAGCCTTCCTCAGATCTCCAGGAGGGTCAGCAGGAGCCATCTTGACATGTTTGTTCGGAGAGGGTGGTTGCATCTTGTGATCTCGCTGTGAATCAGCCCGAAAAAATAGGCTGTCCCTGATATTTTTCCAGGACCTTGTGCCTTTGGGATTCTGTACCAGCCTTTTGCAAGTGCTTCCATGGGGTGTGACTCGAATGGAGATCTCCATGAGCTGGCTGGGCAACGGGGTGAAGATTAAGGGTATTTAGGCCCATCCTTCACTGAAAAGCACTGGCTATGCCTGGCGGCCCCCATGGGAACACTGGAGTAGGGAGTGGGCTTTCCAACTGCCAGAAACACTGGAGGCTCCTGATTTCTCCTGTAAGAAGGAGGCAACACCAGGTGGGAGTGACGGAGGAGGAGAATCTCTCACAAGTCCCTGTTGAGGCTGCTTCCAGCCAGGGCCGGCTCCAGGGTTTTTGCCGCCCCAAGTGGCAGGAAAAAAAAAAAAAAAAAAAGCCGTGATCGGGGGCAGCTCCACCGCGCCGCTTTCTTCTTCAGCGGCAAGTCCTTCCTCTCCGAGAGGGACCAAGGCACCCGCCGCCGAATTGCCGCCGAAGAGCCCGACGTGCCGCCCCTTCCCCTTGGCCGCCCCAAGCACCTGCTTGCTGAGCTGGTGCCTGGAGCCGGCCCTGCTTCCAGCTCGGGTTGGCTGTGTGGTAAAAGGCACATGATATTAATGTCTTGTCCTCATTCTCAGGGTCTGTTCTCCTGCAGATCAGGATTCTGCACCTGGGACAGAATTTGGGGGAACCCCTGCAGCTGCCTGAAGGAGCCAGCGGTCAGGTAAACCAGTGGCTCTCATCCTTTCCAGACTACTGCCCCCCTTTCAGGAGTCTGCTTTGTCTTGCGTACCCCTAAGTTACATCTCACTTAAAAACGACTTGCTTACAAAATCAGACATAGAAATAGAAACGTGTCACAGCCCACTTGTACTGAAAAATGGCTTTACTTTCTCCTTTTTACCATGCAATTATAAAATAAATCAATTGGAATATAAATATTGTACCTCCATTTCAGTGTATAGTATATAAAGCAGTATAAACAAGTCATTGTCGGTATAAAATTGTAGTTTGTACTGACTTTGCTAGTGCTTTCTATGTAGCCTGTTGTAAAGCTAGGCATAAATCTAGATGAGTTGATGCACCCCATGGAAGACCTCTGCGTACCCCCAGGGGTACACATAACCCCTGGTCGAGAAGCACTGAGGTAAACTGTTAATATGACCAGCAAACTATTCTGAAAGCATCTTCCCTTCTGCCTGAGCCATTGAGTCAGTGTATTCCCGCACATACAAACTGCCCCCCAGGTTGGTGGGGAAGGAGAGGGAGGGAAGTTGTTTAGCTGAGAAGGAGGAGTGGGCAGCCTTTGATGTCTTTGCCCCACAAAAAGCCCTATTGTCTGTTTCAGAGAGGTAGCCGTGTTAGTCTGTATCAGCAAAAAGAATGAGGAGTCCTTGTGGCACCTTAGAGACTAACAAATTTATTTGAGCATAAGCTTTTGTGGGCTAAACCCACTTCATCAGATGCATGCAGTGGAAAATACAGTAGGAAGATATATATATTGTGACAAAGTTCCTCCTCTATCTTGGTGGGTCCTGCGCTTATTGGCGGATTTTCTTGCCTCAGAGATTCACCATGTGGGTTGGGGAACAGCCCAGAGACCTTCCCCTCTGGGAGAACCCACAGTCTAGGTCAATTGGGAGGTTTGGGGGGAACCCGGGCCCACCCTCTACTCCAGGTTCCAGCCCAGGGCCCTGTGGACTGCAGCTGTCTATAGTGCCTCCTGTAACAGCTGCATGACAGCTACAACTCCCTGGGCTACTTCCCCATGGCCTCCTCCAAACACCTTCCTTATTCTCACCACAGGACCTTCCTCCTGGTGTCTGATAACGCTTGTGCTCCTCAGTCCTCCAGCAGCACACCCTCTCACTCTCAGCTCCTTGCGCCTCTTGCTCTCAGCTCCTCACACTCCCCCCACAAACTGAAGTGAGCTCCTTTTTAAAACCCAGGTGCCCTGATTAGCCTGCCTTAATTGATTCTAGAAGCTTCTTCTTAATTGGCTCCAGGTGTCCTAATTAGCCTGCCTGCCTTAACTGGTTCTAGCAGGTTCCTGATTACTCTAGTGCAGCCCCTGCTCTGGTCACTCAGGGAACAGAAAACTACTCATCCAGTGACCAGTATATTTGCCCTCTACCAGACTCCTGTACCCCACTGGTCTGGGTCTGTCACAATATATATACAGAGAACATGAAAAAATGGGGGTTGCCATACCAACTCTAATGAGACTAATCGTTTATGGTGGGCTATTATCAGCAGGAGAAAAAAAACTTTTGTAGTGATAATCAGGATGGCCCATTTCAAACAGTTGACAAGTTGTCTGTGTATCCCCTTCATCTCCATGACAGAGTTCCCAGTATTTCACTTTGAAAATCTGATCACCCTACATTCCTGAAAATCTCACCTGTCCTGCAGGAATTCTGTGTCACACTAACCCCCCCACTTCGGACTAAGGTACGCAAATTCAGCTATGTTAATAACGTAGCTGAATTCGAAGTACCTTAGTCCGAACTTACCGCGGGTCCAGACGCGGCAGGCAGGCTCCCCCGTCGATGCCGCGTACTCCTCTCGCCGAGCTGGAGTACCGGCGTCGACGGCGAGCACTTCCGGGATCGATCCCAGAACATCGATTGCCTGCCGTCGGACCCGGAGGTAAGTGTAGACGTACCCTTACCCGAACTCCCTGGCAAGGCAGGGTGAGGTGGGATTTGAAGTTTCCAGGACTGTATCTTGGGGGGGAAGGCAGGGGAGAGACTGTGTGGGGACAAAGGGCTCCGTACCTTCAGATAGTCCAGAAAAGCACCCTAGCCTTCAGATCCACATCCACACCTCCTGAGGTTCCCCAATCACTGGATCTCAGTGAATTTCCTCCGCTGAGGCTGGTTTGCTGCATGCTTTTATACGCAGTAGTTTCGCTTTAACAAGGCTGATTTCCTGTAGTTTAGCTACGGCCAGGCTGGGGCTTTGTCAGATATCTGGTGCGTTATGCCTTTCCCACTAGCAGAAGCAGGGCAAGAATGATTTAAAGAAGAGAAGGAAATTATTGTTCCTGTTTGAGATTCCCAGTTGAACAAGGTGGACTCCTGGCCCATACTAGGCTGGGTGGTGAAGATAAGTTGTACAGTCCCCATCCGACCTGCAGAATGTGTTTTCAGTGCAGCACGTGATTATCTGAGGAAGGGTGGTTCAGTCTCTAGGAGCTACCCTGTCACGCTGGAGATGTGGGGGGGGGGTCAATTCCCTGCTCTGCCACAGACTTTCTGTGGGGCCTTGGGCAAGTCACTTCGCCTCTCTGGGCCACAGTTCTTCCTCGGTGATGATAGCACTGCCCTGCCTCACAAGGGTGCTATGAGGATAAAGATTGTGAGGTGCTCAGATCCTGTGGAGGGGGGGGCAGATAAGTACCTTAGATAGTCCGTGGCTAGCTTTACACTATGAGCTTTGGGTGTGATCCCCCTGCCTGTGTACACGTGCTTGCACTAGTCTCATTGAGCTAGCACAAGTATAGATAGCAGCGTAGCCCCCATAACAGGAGCGGGAGTCACAGCCTAGCCGTGCCAAGTAGAAACCTGCCTGAAACTGGTGGGTACAAACTTGGCAGGGCTAAGCTGCCCCCCCTGCTGTGCTGCTAATCAAGATAGTGTGTGTACGTGCAGAGGAATCACACCCCAGGCATGTAGTGGAGACATAGTCCTCGTGTGTAGGTCAGATTCAGCGTGGCTTTGACTGCCCAGCAGCATAGCCAGCGCCAAGTGAGCAAACGTCACGAGGTTGGCTAAAAAAATCATGGGACTTTTAAAAATGAATGTCCATTGGATTCTCTGTATACGCCTTCAGGTTGTTGAGCCGCTGTGGTCACATTTTCAAGCTTTCCTCCACAACCACGAGGGCTAGAAACTTAGCTGCTGTGGTTGAAATGAAAGCTGAGATTCTCTCGTGTAATCCCATGACTCCAGGAGCTGGGGCTTTATGGAAACCACCCAAGATTCTGCGACTTGTGATAATATCCCAGGAGCTGGGGACAGGGAGGATAGATCCTGGCTGGGGCTGGGCTGGAAGGGCCTGGCGGGGGAGTGCGACTGTGCTGCCCCTGCCTGAGCGCATTAGTTTATTATGCATTTTATGTGTCTTTCTCACCCGCAATACAGTCTGGGCAGCATCCAAACCCTGCGGATCATGATTGTAGTGGGGACCAGGCTGGCTTATCTGTGGCTGCTAGTGAAATGACATTCGGAGTGTGCAATTCGCGGACATACTTTCTCTGCTAATCTCTGCCTGTTCTTTCAATCCTGCTGGTATTTACTGCTGATGGATGCTGATTCCTGTCCTGCCTGGCTGGCCTGAATTCCATCGCATGCATCTATCTTAATGCAGAGATGGCAAAAATGCTGGCACTCCTTTTACTGCCATCTTTGTCAATTGAAATGGGGGACCTGCTTACCCCATAACAGGATTGAAATCTTCTCTCGTCTGATTCGGAAGAGGGATTTGAATCCAAATCTGCTACCTCCCGGAGGAGTGCCTTAATCATCTGGCTAGAGCGTTGTTCTCTCTCTCTTTGGCCCAATGGATATTTAAGTATTTATACAAAGTGAAAGAGCTTGAACAGGAGAGACTGAGCATGCTCAATCCCAGAGTAGCCTAGTGATTAGAGCACTCATCTAGGACCGTGTGAGAGAGGAGAAGATCTAAATTCAGGCCCCTGATTCAAACCTGGGTTTTCCACATCCCAGGCAAGTGCGCCAACCAGTGAGCTAAAGGGAAGGGGAAGAAGGGAGGCCAAGTCTGTCTTTCTTTATCTCCCCATCCTCCTCTGGGCCCCATTTGTCAGCAGATTCCAAACATTAGAAAAGGTTCAGAGAAGGGCAACTAAAATGATTAGGGGTTTGGAACGGGTCCCATAGAAGGAGAGATTAAAGATGTGAGGATTTTTCAGCTTGGAAAAGAGGAGACTAAGCGCACAGTCAACTTGTGGAACTCCTTGCCTGAGGAGATTGTGAAGGCTAGGACTATAACAGGGTTTAAAAGAGAACTGGATACATTCATGGAGGTTAAGTCCATTAATGGCTATTAGCCAGGATGGGTAAGGAATGGTGTCCCTAGCCTCTGTTTGTCAGATGGTGGAGATGGATGGCAGGAGAGAGATCACTTGATCATTACCTGTTAGGTTCACTCTCTCTGGGGCACCTGGCACCGGCCACTGTCGGCAGACAGGATACTGGGCTGGATGGACCTTTGGTCTGACCTAGTACAGCCGTTCTTATGTTCTTATTTCAGAACTGAATATTCTCCCTGATTTTTTTGGTTTGCTTGCTGAACCGAAAAATCAATTGTTCGCCCAGCTCTACCCAGAAGGTCCTTTCCAGTCCTCCATCCCTAACACCAAACCAAATGCAAATTCCCTTGCCGCTCTGGTGTCTCTCTGTTCCCCCGCCATCTAGTGCTACTCTCTGCTCTGGCTTGTCTGTCGAGCTGGTCAAAATTCCTACGGTGGAAAATGTTCCCACGTCATAAGGAAAATGTCAGTTCTGATGAGAAATTTTGTTTCAGCTGGGAAATGTTGAAATGCAGCCGTTGGTTTTGAATCAACATTTTCATTTTGTTTTGTCTTGTGATGTCGTTCTGGCTTTCCAGGGTAAAGGGAGCCAAACGAAAAGGCCATTTTGGGTTGAAATGTTGATACGAAATAAGGATTTTCATGTAGGTTAGACTTCAAATGTTGTTTTGCTCTTTAGAAAAACTGAAACAAAATGAGACTTGAAGCCGAAGCCAAGCACCCGCTGCCAATTGCTTTCAGAACGCTAGTTTGAAACAAAAAATGTTCAGTTTTGAATCAATTTGAAACGTCCCATCAGAAAACAGAAGTCATTCAACCAAAATATTTCCAATGAAGATTCCCCCGAACCCCGTTTCTCATGAGGAAAAAGGGTATTCTGACCAACTGTCCTGTTCTATAACTGTTTCCAAGTTTCTTAACCATGCAAAACTTACTCCATTTAGGATTTTTGCCAGCAACCCTCAACTCCATCGTGATTCACCAAATGGTTTCAATCGGTAGAAACATAACATAGCACAGCACACCTGAATCGTGGGCAAAGCTTTGTAAGACCCATTTAGCTATCGGGCCATGCCCATGGTACGACGCCCCATAAACCCTTACGTTTTGTTGGCTTTGTGTTTCTAAGGATGTGGTGTATATGGGTTGTACGTATTTACCAGACCCTCACCTGCTGTAAAGCTGCGTAGCTCTGTTGGCTTCAATGGAGCAATGCCGATTTTCAAGAGCTGAGGATCTGGCCCACTGCATGTTATTATATAGCGTATCTTTATCTAGCAAACTCTTTAAGATTTGAGAGATAATCAGTGGTGTTTTCCTTTAATGAACGGTTAACCCATAGGCCTGGAAGCTGTTATTCTGGAGACCACCAGAGAGAAGAAATCAGATACCCCGTCTCCAGTCATTTATCATTATTGGATCAGTGCTGGAGTTTTTTCCTCCCTCCCTCTTCCCTCAATACCTTGCTGGCGTGTTCAGTGATTAACCTCACTTAGCCTCCAGCAGGACTCTGGAGGGCTGGAGCCAAATCAGATTTCTTCGCCTCTTATCCAGCTTGGCTGCTCCAAGCAGGGAATGTCGGGAGAGAGCGGGGCTCAGCACGGGGCGGGGAGAGAGGAAAACGCAGTAGTGAGGACACCCTGAACATCTCAGGTGGGCGTTAGCCGCTGACGAGTTCTTTAAAGCACGTCACTTCCCTGATGATAAAGTCCAATTGCAAAGGCGTCGGAAAGTGCAATGTAACCAGTGTATCTGTTTGCCTGCTGCCATCTCACCTGGGTTGTGATCGCATCGGCTCTCCTAAGCTAAGCAAAGATGGAAGGGGACTGCCAAGAAAAACTCCGGTGTTTCAGGAATACAGGGTTTATTGACTCTGTAGGTGACGCTTGTCCCCGTGCTTCAGTACTGACCCTAGAGCCCCAGCATGTTGCTAAGGGGTGTTGTACTGCAGCGAATGGGGTGGGTACTCTCCGCTCCGAGTCAATATCCATCCATCCAGGTTCGTGTGTTGGTTGGCCCGGGTGGAGTGCTAGGGTCGCTTTCTTTCAGAAGAGATATTAAGCCAAAGCCCTGACCTTGGTGGTCACTAAAATCCCACCACATTTTTAGCAAGAAGAGGGAACGTCCACAGAATGGCTCTAACCAAACGCCAGTTTCACTAATTACCTGCTGCCTTCTGAAACTCCCCCCGTTATACTTTCAGTCTGATGCCACATTCTTCTTCATTTCCCATCCTAAACTCTTGCACACTGTTTCACTGCCCTGCTCAGCAGATGCCAGCCCCACCCCAGACCCAGCTGCATTTCAGCAGTGGGTGAAGTGTCTCCAGTCTCTAATTTCTAAAGCGCTTTGGGAGGAAAGGTGCTGTCAGTTTGGGCTTTGCTCACAGTAGTGCACATGTCTCACAGGGCCTGGATCTGACATATTTGCAAGCTCTTTGCCTTGGCATGCACCAGCTTTTGTCCAGTTGTAACAAATTCCCCCGTATAGAAGGCTATGGTGGCCCTGACCTCTGACACACATACAGCTTTGAACCTCCGTCTTTGAACTTTATTCTAGTTTCCACCTGTGTGCAGTTCTCAGTTCCAAGTTTGCACCTAGGATTCCGGACCAGGGCTGCTTTATAACCTCTGTATGCAAGAGAAAAGATTCACAGCCATTGCAGAATCGCACTGGCTATTGGGCCGTTCCCCCGTGATCTTACTGACTTCACATGATGCACCCTGCACCCTCCAATTGGATATATATTAGAGCTGGAAACCATTATCAAAAGGTCCCCTTGCTGTATACCAAAGAGCAGCTGCTCCACATCACTATGTAGTGATGCTGGCTGGTACACATTGGACCCAAGCGCTCCACACCTTTGCAGTAACTCTATCTACGTGTAAACTATGATTTTTATCGTTGTGACTGATGCCAAGGGAAATTCAGAAATGATTGATTTGAGCAGCGAGGAGGCGTTGGTAGATCTTGGTGAGTCAAGTCTGGGAACCATTGGAGATTGTTTTCAGAGCAGATCTGACAGCAAGAAGGGCCTTCGCTAGCTCTTGACAGCTGCCCACTTTGCCAGAGTGACAAGCTCTTTGCCCCATATGGTGATTGGGCAGGTCTGGATACACAGTGAGTTGAACTGGATGCAGTTACATAGCAGCACCTTCTGCTGGGCCCTGATGGGCCTGACCCGTGGGTGATGGTTCTTTCTACCATGTGAATGGCTTGCTCTCTAGGACAATGCTAATGTGAATTGCTTTGGATGCTGTGTGCATGAAGGAAAACTGATTCGAAGTGGCGTGAGTCACGCTAAGGCCTATAGAGGGACAGTCTCCCAATGCCCCCAGAGGTTTCACAGCTGAGCAGTAAGGACGTTGTCATGGCTTGGTGAGTAAGACGCTTGTCCCCCTCGCATGGGGGTGGGTTTACATTCCCCATCAGGATGCCAGCTTGTCCCCAAAGTGGGCATTGTGGATTGCTGCTTGGGAGGAGGTGCTGTGGGATTCAGAGGTGTCCCTAGGATGAGACCACTGAAATGTCCAACTGGAAGTTAAACACTAGTGAATCCATCTGTTTGTCCATCTCTCAATTTATAAAACTAGCTCTTTCCTAGTAGACATGAAAACACTTTACAGAGGAGGTTGGTATTATCCCTATTTTACAGATGGGGAACTTGAGGCACAGAGCAGTGAAGTGACTTGCCCAAGATCTCCCAGCAGGCCAGTGGCAGAGCCAAGAATAAAACCTCTCTGTCCCGAGTCCCAGTCCAGTGTTCTATCCACTAGTCCACATAACCCTCTCCTCTCTGGCCTCTCCACTTCTCACCTCTCCCCACTCCACTCTGATGCCCAACGGCTGGTGCTAAACACGTCTTCCTCTCCTGCCAGGCCAACCACACTCCCATCTCTTCCTCAGATGCCTCTAGCAATGTCCTGCCTCACCACATCAAAATCGTGCTGCTTGTCCACACCTTCAACGCCCTATGGCATCTCTCCCATACTACATCTCTCTTTCCCACCGCTAAGCACCTCCTGATGCCCTCTCCTTTCTAGATCCTTTGTCTCCTCTCACTCTTGATTTTGTGCCCCCTGCCGCGCTGCCTCTCTAACTAGAACAGTCTTCCTGGCATTATCCACCATGTGCCACCTCTCTCCTCCCTCAGGCCCACCTGTTTGAGCCTTCCCTCCGGTCCGTCTGTCAGACCTTCCTCTGTCTGACAGTTCCCAAAACCTCCTTCAAAGAGCCTGATGGGTCACAAGATATCCGTGCCATACACCTGTCCCTGGACCGGGACTGAATATAGCCTTGCCTGACCCTCAGAAAAGGGTAACTTCAGCATCACTGCTCTGGGACCCAAGCTAGCCAGATTAAAGGTAGCTCAGGGATGACTAATCAAGCTACAAGCACATCTTGTGATGGCAGTATACACAGAGACACTCACACAGACACACAAATACACCGACATCCACAGATTCACACACACTAACGCAGCCACGCTTGCATACATGTGCCAATGCACGTACATACACACACGGACACAGACACACACCGCATAGCACAAACACATTCACACCCTCACAGACAGCCAAACACACATTCACAGTGACACAAACACCAACCAGCGCATAGACGACCACTCGGACACGCTCGAGTACAGCCACACATAGAGAGACACAATTGCACTCACAAATTGGGCACAGTTATGTACACGGATACGTACGTGACACGATACGCTGACACACCGTTTTGCTTCCTCTGATCTTTGAGTATTTACGGTAAGGTAAGCATCATGGACAAATAACCCTTTTTTGCAGCAATTTTTTTTTTTTGCTTTTCTTTTCTTCATATTATGAAATCCCACACCTTACTCTGTCCAACCTACAGGAGAAAGTGAAAATTCAATTGAATAAACAATCATAGGGATTTCTTTCTCTTCTATCCATCATAAATGTCAGCCAAAAGAAAGAGAGAGAGAGAAACTAGCATTAGTGAAAATCCAATTGCATAAATGACAAGAATGCTAATTTCCTTCTGTCTTTTTTGGGTCTTCTGGCTTATGAAGAAAAGAGAATGGAAATTCAATTGAATAAATAACAATACATCCCATCACCAAAAATACCAAGCAGAAGATTTGAAAGGAAGCCTGACTCAAAATCAATGGCAGAAAAGATAGGTTACATCATCAAAATTATATTAGTCTTAATAGTCAAGCAATTAATTAAACCTTCCAGTTATTTAAAAAAAATCCCGTGAAAAACTTCTTTTTTAACAGATGAAGTTTTCAATCATGCTGTGAAAGCTTTTGGTTCCCCACCTGTCTATGACCCCACCGCTGCCACCATCGCTGCCCGCCATTAGCGGCCATTTATCGAAGTGACAGTTGCCTTGATACCGAAACGATGGGGAATAATGGGAAGGTGGCGGCAGAGTGCTGAGGCCGCTGGAAATGAAATGCTGCATAGATATGAATTTTGATAGCTAGTCAATACCCTCCGTCCGTTTCAATTAAAAAAGAGCAGAATACATTGGGGCCAGATGGGCAACATTTCAGAGCCCATAAAACCGAACAAGGGGGGAGGTCTGACTGGACTTTGATTTTGTCTTTCTTGCAACCCTTACCGTTACTGACCATATTTCTCAGGGAGAGAGCCTTAGGCCTCTTAACCTTTTTAGTGCTGGGCTGTTCATTCACCTGCTTAGGTTTCACTCCTCCACTGATAGCCTGCTAAGAGCAGGGGGGGCATGCTCCTGGCACAGCAGACCTGTTCCACGGGGATGTATCTGATATGTTTAGCAGGACAACAGTGCATTGTACATGGCTGTACCTGATTTTAGTAAGGTCACTTCTACCTGGTCAGATCTACTAGGTAGCATCTCAGGGATGTTCTACCTGGACATATCTGGCATGCAGCATAGCACAGCAGGTAGCTGGCACAGGCAGCAGCAGTTGAGAAGTTAAAGAGTGCAGTGCTGTCCCCTATAGAAATGCCCTTTTCGCTGATGGACAAGTGACGGTCTAAGCCTCCCTGGGATTGCCAGTTTCCACTGACCATATAGGGTTGCCATTTCTATGGCAGAGGCAGAGAAGGGCACCTCCCTCATCTCAGCCCAGCATCTGTGTTGGGCACAGCTGGGAAACCTGGAGTGAATTTCTCCCGGCTGATGGCAGACCATTCCCTGGTTATAAAGTGCAGAAAGCTGTTGATCCAGTGATGGGTACTTCATCATCTGCATCATCTGCTTTAGACTTTTGAGTAAAACAGTCTCCCATAGTCAATGGTCAGCTAATGAGTTTAAGACCATCACCCTTTTTAGCTCATGAAAGGGCAATATGCTCTGAGCACAGCAGAGAGAGCTGTGAAGCACAGAGCCAGTTGGGAATGTTTTGACAAAACATTTCCATTAAATAACGCGGATTCATTGAAACTAACACTTTTTGTGCCATAGACTCAGCTGCGAGCACAAAATAACATAGACTTGGTTTTTTAATTGTGGTAACGTCCCACTTTGGCATTTTCAAAACAAAAAATGTTGGTTTTCCCATTTGGACATGGCTTTTTGTTTGGAAATGTAAGTGAATTCAAGTACAAAATTTAAAAAAAAAACATTTTTAATGACCCGAACCAAACCTGTTTTCAAATTTTTGCTTTGCAAAAATGTTCAGCATTTGGACTTTTTGTCCTGATTCGGCAAGGGAATTTTCCCCCTAAATCCTATATTTGCCACCCAACTCTACCCAGCAGTGTTAGTTATAGCCACTCGCTGCCTTGTGCTGGAGAAGCAGAGGTAAGATGGGGCTCTGATTTAGCGTCAGTTCAGAGGTATTGTATCCAGGGTTTCAGTTTGGCCTGTTAGGCTTGGGCCTCTGCCGTTCAGCTGATGTTGGAAGTTCCATGAACATCTGTTCCCTGTTCCTAAGGAAAGGTTTCATACATCTCCCCGAGTGCTTTAGCAACAAGACAAGGAAAGGAGAGATACCTGCCTACCCCAGCACCAGTGAGCACAGAGCTAGAAAGGACTTGGTAGGCTGTCCAGCCCTCCCATATAATACAGTGGATTGCCCTACCGGATGCTATATCTATCTTTGCATCTCTCCTGTACTGCATTGTGGGGTGTGCTAGCCATACACACACACACCTCTGCTAGCCATTCCCAGCCTCCCGAGTGGCATCTGACAGTCCCGAGAGGCTCCTCTGCCCTGCCCTCCATGTCTCGTAAACCTCGGTATGTACCTGGTGTGCCAAGGGTGCTGTTCCCACGCTCGCACATTTGTCGTTAGCAAGTGATGCTCGGCAAGCATGTGCCTCTCGTTCCCCCTTGCATCCCATGCATGCCTCGGCAGTGTGTGCTGCCATTGTTCTCCTCACTTGTGGGCGCCGGTGGCGGGGGGGATGGAAGCCAGCCGGCACAGACGTGCTGAGTGACATCTGGCTGAAGTGTTTCCCATGTCGCTGCATGCCGCGTGTTATGGGGGAAATAAGTCGAATGAAGGCCCCTGGGGCCATGAGATGAGCCATCAGGGGCTGCTAATACCAGGGCTGGTTGGTGCACTTGGGCTACAGCTGTGGAGATCGGGGTCCGGATCTTGGCTCCCGCAGCAAAACCACTGCAAAAGGCAGGAGAGTGAGGAATCTCCGCTCAGGCAAGGCCCAGGAGCACCGGAGATCAGGAAGGTACTGCAAGCCAGGAGTGAGAGCAGATGAGGGCAAAGCACAGGGGTGTTTCCGATCCGAAGTGCAGCGAATTCACAGAACGAGGTGTGGTGGCAAAGCTGGTGGGGAGAAGGGGTGGGCAGGAGTGGAACAGCAGCGGGAACTGCAGGCCAGGATGGAGTTGCATCAGCAGAAATGATTTGGAATAAAAGGAAGTGCCGTCAGGATTTGGATGCTATGTGGGGGGAAGCTCATTTAGCATTTGTTACGTTTAAGCTTTGCGCAATCGAGTGCTGTCAGTCCCTCGCTTTCATGTGCTCTAAATCCACTCCAGCCAAAAGTTACCGGCCTCCCACCTCGCTGGCACTGTACGACACTCTGCATTATAACAAAAGAGACCCACTGGGCCAAGATCTGCCACTATCTCCTGCTCTCTCCTCCTGCTCCCAGGTCAAAGGCAACACCTTCCTGAGTGCTTGGAAATCCAGCTGGCCTTGCGCTGTTGGAAAACTACTGTGTTCCACTCCAGAAGTGGCTGCATTCCAGTGGGGAGTGATGGGGTTCATTTGCATGGCTTGAAAAGTGGGTTTGAATCCTCCAGGATGGAAGGTGCCACAGAATTATCCCTCGCTGTCACCTTCACTCAGTCCCCCAAGGAAGCTGAACCAAAGAGGGGAACGTTATGCATTCCCCCTCAACACCATTTGCATGGGTAGTTTTTATAGCAGCAAGAAGTGTTTTCCTAGTCCCAGATATTTCCTATGTGCCCATGAAACCCGGAGGCTGGCAAAAGGGGACACGTGTTGGCACAATGCAGCTAAGCCGGGCACAAGGTGGCACAAGAACACAGACTGAACGAAGTGCCTCAGGTTGGCAGCATAGCCCAGTGGGTAGAGCATTAGGGTACCTGGGCTCTATTCCTTGTTCTGCTAGGGACCCGTTGTGTGATCCTGGGCAAATCATTTCCTCACACCGTGCCTCAGTTTCCTCACCTCTAAAATCAGGATCCCGCTTCTTTTAAATCTCCAGATGAACAGCACTGTCCTGTGTAAGAATTAAGTGTTGTTATGAAAGTGACACGTTGTTGGGTGCCTGGTGCCCATCTGGGCTCTTGCTGCATGGTTTCAAACAGCCAGGCTCATAAAATTCCCTTCATCCATGCGTGGCTTGAACCGCTGAATGTTACGACGTATAAATCAGACAATTAAACTAGCATTATGACATTAGCTTTTAAAAACCCCATCCGAAGAAATAATGTACCCACGCTAGCGCACACAGGCACAAAGCACCAGGGGTGTAAAATTTTTATTATTAAAATTAACATTTAAAACCCGTACCATGAAGTAATGTGCAAGGTGAGGGGGATAAATCAGCCAGCTAAACTAGTAACGTAACATTAGCAGTTAGAATCGTCACCATGAAATAAAGTCAAGGTTAGGAGAGGGATAAATCAGACAGCTAAGCCTGCGGCTTTTTATGTTAACATGTCAAAATCCCCAGACCAAGAGACGGCCGTCAAGTTTGCTGGATGGGAAATCAAATGTACAGTAGAACAATGCCTGGGTGATGGAATTTAGGCTCCTAAATACCTCTGTGAATCTTTGTTCTTAGATGTTTCAGAGGATGCCGGGACATCGATTTGGACTTTGGTGACCAAAAGTATTATTACAGGTGAATTTCACCCTGTAGTAAAATATTCGCTCCCCAAAGTCCAAATCAATACATTCGTCCTGGTAGGGAGGAGCAGCAGAAGACCAATCAACTTCAGTTCTTCATAGGCAGGGTGCCAGCATCTCTCTTTTAAGTGATCAACGGGCCCTCCCTCAAGAAACCACCCCTTGAGATTGGTGATCTCGCTCACTCTTGCAGTGGTTCTGACGTGCCCTTTTTGGGGTGAAGATAGTGAGAAGGTGGTGTCTGGACAAGGATGTCTGTTTCTAAAGTCCTTAGAATCCCTAAATCTTTTCAATCTGGTTTCTGGCCAGGGTGTGGTACATAGCCTGGTCTCATTGGTTGTTGGCTTCTTCCTTGGGATGCTCAAAAGCTGATTTCCTGGGATTGATTGATCTATCCAGGGTATTCCTACCATGTTGGTATCTGGGTCCCTCAGTAGCCTCTGCCTTCAGTGACCATGGGATTTTGTTGACCCTGACAAGGAAAGGTGAGATGGCTCTTGTGAGTCGCTCCTCTTCAGCTTCTGGGGAGCTCTCAAAGGGTGAGACTGGGTAATGGCTCGGCTGCTGCTAGGTTCTGTTCTGCACCCCTCCCCTCCGTTCAGCTGGCAGGGGAAGTAGGAAGCGCTTCGGGACTGCGTTGCCATCCGCATGCTAATGCCATTAAGCCTCCTTTCTGTGGCACTGGGTCGAGAGACCCCTCCCCCTCTCCCTTCCTTTCTTCCTCCCCGCTACGCTGCACAAACCTGATCGGCTGGGGAATGGGGGGGTGCTAACCGAAAACGAGGGCACAGAATTAACCAGGGACCGCCCTGGGAAGGTTTGAGCCAATGAGCAGATGGGGAGCAGTTTAGGGTACAAGCCCAGGGAAGATTTGGAGAGAGGACGAAGAGCTGAGATGGGGCACAGAGACCCCAGGGCAGCAGAATCTGAACTAGGAGCTACTCGGAGGGAAGCCAGCTGATGCATGGGGGCTGACGGGACAGCTGAGCCCACATTGCAAGACCCCGCCCGTCTGAGCTCCCAACGCACCCCAGCATCAGAGTCCTCCGACAGCTTGGATTGACCCACGTGGTGGGAGAGCAGCACTGGGACAGGGCAGAGGGTCTGTGTGTCTAGCCAGGCATGGCGGAGGGCGAGGGAATCTGTGTGGCTCCTGCTAGAGATCCTGGCCTGCGTCTGCTCCTGGGTTAGATAACAGCGCTGGTGCTATTGTGAAGCATGGTGCCTGTTCCGGGGGTTGGCTCTGTCCCTCGAAGGCAGAAGGTTGGTGTTAGTGTAGAGGCACATGGCTGGGACCTGGGAATCCCCCACCTGGGTCTCCTGGCTTTACTGGAGCCTGGCTGAGATACGGGCTTGGAGGAGGGCGAATTGCACAATGCTTAGCCCAGATGGGGGCGAGGTGATACTGGTTGGTAGGAGGGAAGGATCTGGAGGCTTCCTCCATCAATGAGAGTCACAACTGAGGGCTCCTCCTGGACTCTCGATTGCTTCTGGAAACACCAATGCCAGCGGCTCTTTCCCTCTTAGCCTCTCCACCCCCACTAGCGATGATTGCTAGCACCACTCCGAAGTTTCTGGAAGCCCCCAGTCCTCTCTGGTTCAGGCCTCGCCTCCTTAGCTCCCTCGAAGTCATAGGGCTCTCATTGGATTCTCCTCACATTCAGTCTCTTACAGCCTTTCCCCACTTGTGCCCCAGAATCCTTTGCCCCTGGCCCTGGGTGGCTCGGCAGGAGACACTGAGCAGCTTGTGGACCACTCCTCCTGTCTGAGGAGGAACACAAGTGGCTGATCAAATTCACTGAGAGAGAAAATGGGAACTATCTTATGACCTTTCTCTCACACCATGGATGACTTCAAGAGACCCCTGCCCTCTGCTTTGGGGCCTGGGCTATGGCCCACAGGCTGAGAACTACTCTGAATTTATGGCTGGTCCTCTGAGGAACAGGCTGAGGGGGTGAACCGCTGCTGAAAGCTCCGGTTCTAATTCTGTTTGGCGGCTGAGAAGGTGGATAAAGGAGAGATGGCAGGCAGAGCCGTGGGAGTGTCCGGGCGGTGGGAAATGATGTCATCTTCCAATCATAGGAGAATCCTGAATTATTAATCTCAAAAGAAAGCCATCCTTGTAACCCAATCCCGGGCAGCTCCGATTTCGTCTCCCTCCACCATCCCGGCACCAGGCTGGGCCGAGCGGGGCTCTGCCTCTGGAAGCTCACGCTTAGCGTATGCAGAGCCGGGCAGCAGCAGACACAGGTGGACAGCCAGAGGGAGGAGGTTTCAGCCCTATGTGTCTGTGGCATCAGGTCACAGACCGGCACTCACCTTGGTCACGATGGCCAAATTCACAGGGCTGGTCGAATGATGGGCAGAGAAGGAGGACATGGGTCAAGGAAGGATGATGGCATCAGTTTCCACCCATTCACTCTGGCCTGCGGAGACCCAACCCAGTGCAAGAGCTTGCTAGGTGAATCCCCTTTTTGGCTTAGTTCAGAAGGGTGGTTGCCACCTTATCACCAGTCTGGGCTGTAAGACAGACTCACTGCACCATGTCCTCATGTTATTGTGATGCAACAGCAAGAGGTGATCTGTCCCTGTTGTCTCACAGCTCTTGGGTGGCCGATGGGAAATGTGCCTCTTAGGTGTTGGTCCAAGACAAAAGCCAGCAGGACAGATAGATCGAACTGGCCTTTGCTGGCTGGCTCAACAGAAAGGGCTGAAGCATATTGGCAGAGCCTTCAGTGAGGAAGTTTGCACTAATGCTGCCCACACAGTACTTGCTCTCCAGATATAGGATTTCATTCTCTGGATGTGTCGGACTGGCCCTGTTCACTTCCTAGAGTCTCACTTTCATATCATTGCGTCTTGGCCACTTGACGAGGAACTCATCAGCTGGACATCCGCTGCATCCTACTTTTGGGGACTTCTGGAAGGGCTCTGCAGTTCCCTCACCCTCCTCCCTCATCACTAACTATGGACCTAAAATACCTCTGGAGCCTAGGGACAAAATTCTGCCCTTGCCATTAAACAAGGCGGGGATCTTTCTGAATGAGCATGTTTCACTTACGCCTAAAAAGAAAAGGATGAGAATTCCCAGGCCAAAACCAGAGCCCTTGCTAAAAGCTCCAAAGAGCTGGTGGTTGGGAAACTATGGGGGCTTAGACAACATTTTTTATTGGGGAGGGCGAATGGTTTAATTAAAGTAACATGATTGTTGAATGACAACTTTACGCTATCTAATTATTGCAGCATAGCCCGTCCCTTGACAGCTCAGGCCTCTGCTGGGCCCAGCTGCGTGAAGGCCCTTTCTTTCCCCAGGTTATCAGCTGGGGCAGGGCCGAAGGTCTCTCCTGCAGCAGGCTCGGGCGAGGCGATGGCTGAGCAAGCAGGGTCTGCCCTTCTTGCGAAGGGGAATTCTGTGTGCCCAGGTGAGGTTCTCCTGTCTGTACTTCCCCCCTCCTTCTGCAGCCAGGTTGCCTTTTCCTGCCTGCTCTTTGAAGGCCACTGAGCCTCTTTCTTTCTGTGCACAAGGACTTCATATTTCCTCTCTCTAGGGAGACCTGGGATAGGTCCAGCCAGCTGCCACTCCTTTGACGCTGACTCCCAGAGCCTCCTGATTGGCTCTTTCCTTCCTTCCTGCCCCCAGCCCCCGTGTGAGTTACATGTGCTCTTTTCACAGAGAGAGCGGGAAAGCCAGATACCATGAAGCCCATGATTTGTTGGCTGTCCTTTTGCAGCCTTTGACCCCAATTCCATCATGTTGGGGGGGTGGGGGGGGAGGGGAAGGGCCTTCAGTCACCATCTGATTTACAAGGCCCTGTGAAAATCACGGAGTTTTTTAAATTCATGGCAGAATCCGAGGTGAAGTATCGAATTTCTTGGACTCTACATGGCTGCTGAGTCCTCCTTAATGCGTCTGCCTCCCCGCTGCAGCTGCTCATGTTCCCAAGCGGTGGGCCGCCCGATTTGTAAGCTTTTCCTCATCAGTGTATCTGGGTGAGAGAAGAATCCTGGGTGTTGCACAAGCAAAATGTAAAAGTCATCGTTTTCCAGCATAATCAACAGATCAGGTTCAGCGGTTCCCTTTCCTTGTTCTGCCTCCTTGCAAACCGTTACACAAATAACACAGTGACTACATAAGAACAAGAGGCCAGCTAAAGGTTTCCGTTTGCCGAAGTTTTGTGTGTGTGCGCCTCTGTGTGTGTGTGTGTGTGTGTGTGTGTGTGTGTGTGTGTGTGTGTGTGTGTGTGTTTTAATTCTGCAGTCCTACCCCATCCTTACTGAGGGAGTCATGACTGAGCGAAGGACAAAAACAAAGTGTGTGTTTACAAGGGGCTAAAATGAAATCTCTTAAAACATGGCTGGTTAAAAAGGAGCAGACTACATGTCCAACAAAAGCTACTGCTGGCGGTAGTACCGAGCTGTCTCCACCATTGCCTTCTGTTGGAACCAAATGCCAGTTGCCTGATCCTGTTCACATTTCTGAGACACCCGTCATCAGTCACGACTTAAATCTTTCTCTGGCATAACTTTAAAAAGAGGCTCGTCCTGGTTTGATTTCCAATGGCTCCATCATTCCGAAGCTAGTGACCGCGTCCTTTGTTACTACGGTTGTATGGCTTTTGAGGGCAAACGACTTTTGACTAAGTACCTAGGTGAAGTTTTCACACAGTCAGAATTCTCTGATTGGAAAAAGACTCATGGTAGATTTGAGAAGCACCCACGCTTCTTGTCTCTCCACGCAGCAGCTGATATTCTTCCAAGACCACGAAGAACACCAGTGACATGGTAATTCAGCACTCTCAGACGATAACCGGGTGATCCTAATGGAAATATTTCGTGCACATTATCTTACCGGACAAAGACGTGCACTGTCAAGCCATTACACTAAACAAACTGAGAAGACACCCAAGTGGAGAGGTTGACTGCCACTTTATTCATCTGCTTTGTTTGCAGGCAGAATATGACCGGGTTATTTCACCGTGGCTGAGAAAGAGTGAAGGCAATTTCAGAAGTCCAGTTATTCAGAATGAGATCCTGGAAATCACAGCTCTTAAAATCATGAAGAATATTTTTAAGAAAATTTCTGGAAAGTGGTATATAATTATGGTAGACAAAAGAGACTTCTCCAACAAAGAGTAAGTGGTAGTACGCCTGTGGTACGTGGGTGATGACATAAATGGGTGAGAATACTGCATTGAATTGTACAATACAGCCTGTGCATCCGTGGAGGTAATCACAGCAGTAATTAAAGGTACATTATTGCATCTGAATCTGAGGGTCAACAACAGTCGCGGACAGTGCTATTATGGTACCACTAATATGGCAGGTTTAGTATCAGGTGTAGCAACCAGATTGCAACTGGAGGAACAACAAGCTGCATATAGTCATTGCAAAGGGCATGCTTTGACTTTGGCATGTCAGGGCATTATTAAAAACCATACCATCCTAAGAGATCGTCCTGAATCTGTTTACAAAATCACAAAATTCGTTTAAAAATCACCCACACGACATTCTACATCAAGGAAATAAAATATGAAGCGTTAAGGACATCTACCAGGCATCCACATCCTCTGTCCAGCAAGATGGAGACTCTGTGCGGAAGCACTGGCTTCAATTTCTGAGTGCTACCTTGCACTATGGGCAACTTGAGAGGTAGCAGAGAGTGCAAAGAGCTCAAACGGAAAATCGGAACTTTCCCTTCGGTACTGAACTAGGTGGAAAAGTTCTAAACATGGTAGACAATTTGTCTAAAACCCTGCAAGGGACAGACATTTCAGCAACAAAAGGCCAGTCTCTCAGAAAAATGAGACATTTTTCTCTTCGGGCCACTGGCTGCAATCAGGTGAAAACTACAATTTATTCTGAGAGCAAATCCACCAGAAAAGTTTCATGCTGGAGGTAGTCAGGATGCCTGAGCTTCCAAGGAAGAGACGTTCCCAAGAAAATGCGAACAGGGATGGGTGAACCTAGCTACCCAAATTCAGCAAAGAAATGTATACATACATTCACTTTGAAGTAATTGGTTACTGGACATTGTAAAATCAATCAAGATTTGAATAGGAAGGCTACAAAACTGTTCAAAATAATTGAAACTCTCATAACTCCAAATGTAATAAACACAAGTTCAAGACGTGCTTAGGTGTTGGGTATCAATTTCAACCATGATTAACTGACTATTCAACTTCATCTGTTGCAAACCAACTGTCACCTTACTGATCATGGAAGTCAGTTCAGAAATATCTCAGTTTGTTCAGCCAAACTGAATGTTAGCTGTTTTCCAAAGTGGTGAGGTTGATCAAAATGATTCTGGTGGAATCAGCCACCAGTGCTGTAAGTGAGCATAGTTTTAGTGCTCTGAGTCATATTAACACATGGCTTTGATCCACAAGGCTCTACTGGGGTATGTGTTTGCACATACACAAGGACAAAACTGATGACTAACGTGACTCTCTAGGCATGATTGCAACATAGGTAATAATGGCATATCATTTCTGAAAGACACATGACCTTTCTCTGTGCAGCATCCTTAAGGAAAACGCAGCGTGTATCGGGCTGCCTTTCTGGCAACGTTCTGACTGCCTCGTAAAAACAGCGTCTTTCATCCAGTTGTTTTCAGATGCCAAATACAGATGTTTGATGGAAATGTATGCCGTGGAGAGTGTTCCCTGGTGAAGCATTTTGAACGGAGGTGCGTTGCTGTTTGCCATATTCCGCTAATATTTTGGAAGTCCCAGGTGTACCATCCTGGTCGGTGTTCATGTCACACATCCCAACAAGCTAAGCATGCTCAGTCTGACAGGACTCCCAAAGGGAATGATACAGGGAATGATACAGTGGATGATACAGTCAGGGGATCTATTGTCCCTCTCACCTCATGGGGATGATGTGCGTCCCATGGGCTCTCTTCTCATCTGCATAATTTTTCCCTGGCTCACTGATGCCTCTTTTTCTCTCCCCCCAGCCCATCTTTGTACAAACCCCTGAGTCTGCAAAGCAACCTGCCTGAGGGAGACAGGAAGAGGATGAACTACTGTAGCGGAAACTGAGCCTGATTTTGTGTGAGAGTGAGACCTGCACATGGCAGTGATTACCAAGGAGTAATCTAGTATCTGGCACTAAAACCCAGGAGCTCACCTGTGCTGTGTCAAGTCCAGGGGCCGGCATCTCAGATCCTGTAAATCGGCATAGCTCCATTGACTTGAATAGAATGACCCTGAGGAGCTTTTCAAAGGAAAACCAAACTAGCTGGGTTGGCTGAGGAGGAACCAGGGCAGGGATCTCTGAAGCCTGGGGCACGGTGCTGGGTTGGGCGTTGTATTGTTTGCTTTGAGGTTTGCAGAATGCTGTGCTGCAAGACGTGAGCGCAGCCCGAGACTTCGCTGTGTTCCTCACTTTGGCTGGGCAACGTGCTGGCTTTAGTGTAGGGGCCCCAGGTTTTGCTTTGGCCCCCAAGTTCAATCCCAGCTGATGACTGAGGAGCGTATATGGCCACAGGTCTGTGAGGATACAGCACTGGGATTTCACTCAGATGCTTGAAGGAGCTTGTTTAATATGGGGAGTGTCTCCCTCTAGTGGCTGCCCCAGTGAGTGTAACAGCCGGCTACTTACAATTAGCGGGGTTACTCCTTTAGCTCCAGGAGCGCGAGTAGTAAGGGCTCATACTTTTGCAGCTGACCTGTAAATAAGCCTGTAAACCCAGGTATGTGACAGCTGCTTAACTCCGAACTCTTGTTGAATTTCTGCCTCGCGGGGTGTACACCCGCCGTGCCGCACTCAGCAGCCAAATGGAACCTGTAAAAATATGAGCCTATATTCCATCCAGCAGAGGGCAGTGGCCTGCACATGCGTGTACACACAGACACACGACAGAAACATACACCAGCTACAGAGCTGGCCCCATGTGTAACTCAACACAGCTTCTGTGGTGCTACAGTCACTGAGCCCAGCAAAGAATCTGGCCCAGAATATGTACCTTACCATCAGAAGAGTGGATCTCCAACCGGTCCAAGGCATTTAGAACTAGGATTTAGGCCGGTTCTACACCCTAGAGATGACTTTCAAACCTCACCCCTGGGGAGTTAGTGCCAGCACAGTTCTTCGCACTGTTGCTAAACTGAGCCTAGTTTGGCTACTCACGCATCCCAAGAATATCGGCCCAGTCTATAAACAGAACACATGCTCTGCAGATTGACATGTTTTTCTGTGCCCATTATTTATAATCCGTAGCTGTTACCGATACCACCTAAGCTAGCTCCCCAACAGTATTCTTAGCGGCATGGTGGGAGCTGTGAAGGTTAGATTTAAAGTTCTTGGAACTCCAGTCTAACCTGCAGATTTTCCAAGTAGCATTTGCTCAGTAAAACATTTCCAAGAGTGGGATTTACTGTCATAATTAATAGGTTATGATTAGGTCAATAACTTTCATCAACCTAGCTGGGAGAGAACCTATTAATGAAACTGTAAAACAACGTAAACTCTATGAAGAAGAGAGGTGGGAGAATTTACAACTTCCCAGAAGCCCTAGTAACTAAAGGGAGGATTTACAGGAAGTAAAATGAACCGGGTGCCCATAAAATAAAAGCAAAATTATACCCATATCTAAACAAGACAAATTAAGAAGGTTTAAGTGGATTTCTCATCCCAAATAAAACAGAAAGTCTCAAGTGAGCGGCGACATTTGGTGTTGCAGTTTATGGAGTGCAAGAGGGGAAGATGCCTATAAATGCTGAGTGCATATCAAACAGGTCGGTAACTAATCAATGTGTGCAAGCATTGGAAGCCTGAGGATCGCTCCCACAACAACGTACCAGTAGGCACAGTCCAGGGCTGTAAGCAACTGAACAGTAACAATCCAGTGTGTTCAGCCCCGCACCTGGGAACACCCCACAATAATAAACTACTGTGTATAGTCCCACAGTGTGCATGCAGCAGTGTGCGCTACCGTGAGCGCATCAGACCCATCCTCTGCTCTCTACACTGGCTTCCTGTCGAATGTTAAGTCATGTTCGAGGTCTTGGTCCTTATCTTCAAGATGCTCCATGGCCTGGGCCCTGGAGGTCTAAAAGCGTCTAAAGCTCTGGGATGCAGATCATGGCCAACAGCTTTTCTCAAGTACAATGGAACTATTCTTCAAACAGGGTAAAAGAGCCGTTCTCTCTTGCCACAGAGGCCAGGACAAGAGGCAATGGGCTCAAATTACAGCAGAGCAGATTTAGACAAAATCTCAGGGAAAACTCCCTAATGGTAAGAACAGAAGGACAATGGAACAGATGCCTACGGAGGTCATGGAAGCTCCTTCACTGGAGGTTTTCAAAAGGAGGCTGGAGCCGTCTGTCTGGGATGGTTTAGACACAACAAACCCTGCATCTTGGCAGGGGGTTCGGCTAGGTGACCCTTGCGGTTCTGTGATCCTATAAAGCTCATCTGTGCAGGAGACAGAGCTGTTCTGGGGCTGGTCCGGGAAAGTGGAACGAACTCCCGTAGAAATGAAGAGCCATCCCTACCTTGCCACATTCTGCTCCAAGCGCAAGGTGCTCTTCTTCGACCCGCCTTCTTGAACAGAAATACAGAGCAGCCTGGACAGATAATTTATTTAAAAAAACAACTGAAACAAAACCCTCCACTGCTCACACAATTTCCACCCGGGAAGGGTGTGTGAGAGAGAATGAACAGTGCACGACAAATCTTGGTCATGTTACTTACTGCACCGCCGGAAGGCTCTTGGGTACCAGAGGTATATCATAGAATCATAGAAGATTAGGGTTGGAAGAGACCGCAGGAGGTCATCTAGTCCAACCCCTTGCTCAAAGCAGGACCAACACCAACTAAATCATCCCAGCCAGGACTTTGTCAAGCTGGGCCTTAAAAACCTCTAAGGAAGGAGATTCCACCACCTCCCTAGGTAACCCATTCCAGTGCTTCACCACCCTCCTAGTGAAATAGTGTTTCCTAATATCCAACCTAAACCTCCCCCACTTCAACTTGAGACCATTGCTCCTTGTTCTGTCATCTGCCACCACTGAGAACAGCTGAGCTCCATCCTGTCTGGAACCCCCCTTCAGGTAGTTGAAGGATGCTATCCAACCCCCCTCACCTTTCTCTTCTGCAGACTAAACAATCCCAGTTCCCACAGTCTTTCCTTGTAAGTCATGTGCCCCAGCCTCCTGATAATTTTCGTTGCCCCCCTCCGCTGGACTCTCTCCAATTTGTCGACATCCTTTCTGTAGTGGGGGGTCCAAAACTGGACGCAATAGTCCAGATGTGGCCTCACCAGTGCTGAATAGAGGGGAATAATCACGTCCCTCGATCTGCTGACAATGCTCCTACTAATGCAGCACAATATGCCGTTAGCCTTCTTGGCAACAAGGGCACACTGTTGACTCATATCCAGCTTCTCATCCACTATAATCCCCAGGTCCTTTTCTGCAGAACTGCTGCTTAGCCAGTCGGTCCCCAGCCTGTAGCAGTGCATGGGATTCTTCCTTCCTAAGTGCAGGACTCTGCACTTGTCCTTGTTGAACCTCATCTTTTGGCCCAATCCTCTAATTTGTCTAGGTCACTCTGGACCCTATCCCTACCCTCCAGTTTATCTACCTCTCCCCCCAGCTTAGTGTCATCTGCGAACTTGCTGAGGGTGCAATCCATCCCATCATCCACATCATTGGTAAAAATGTTGAACAAAATCGGTCCCAGGACCAACCCCTGGGGCACTCTGCTTGATACCGGCTGCCAACTAGACATTGAGCCATTGATCACTACCCGTTGAGCCCGACAATCTAGCCAGCTTTCTATCCACCTTATAGTCCATTCATCCAATCCATACTTTTTTAACTTGCCAGCAAGAATACTGTGAGATACCGTATCAAAAGCTTTGCTAAAGTCAAGATATATCATGTCCACTGCTTTCCCCATATCCACAGAGCCAGTTATCTTAGCATAGAAGGTAATCAGGTTAGTCAGGCACGACTTGCCCTTGGTGAATCCATGTTGACTGTTTCTGAACACCTTCCTCTCCTCCAAGAGCTTCAAAATGGATTCCTTGAAGACCTGCTCCATGATTTTTCCAGGGACTGAGGTGAGGCTGACTGGTCTGTAGTTCCCCGGGTTCTCCTTCTTCCCTTTTTTAAAGATGGGCACTATATTTTCCTTTTTCCAATCATCCAGGAGATTGGAGAACATGCACCTATAGAGAACAGAATAGTACAGCCTAGGGCTCATACACAACCCTACCATAACAAACCATTTCCCACTTCTAGTTTTCAGTTGCAATCACTATTCACTTACCAGTCCTCAGCTTTCTGCATGTTTTCCCCTCCTTTAATAACGCTTGTGGCTCTTCTCTGACCCCTCTCCAGTTTTATCAACGTCCTTCTTGAACTGTGGACCCCAGAACTGGACATGGTATTCCAGTAGTGAGCTCACCAGTGCCAAGCACAGAGGTAATATACTGTCCCTACTCCTACTAGATACTCCCCTGTATATTCGTCCAAAGATCTCATTCGCCCTTTTGGCCACAGCATCGCACTGGGGGCTCATGTCCTGCTGATTACCCACCATGATCCCCAAGTCCTTTTCAGAGTCGCAGCTTCCCAGGATAGTCCCCCATCCTGTAAGTGTGGCTGACGGTCTGCGTTCCTAGACGTAGGACATTACATTTGGCCCTACTGAAATACAAATTCTTTGCTTGCGCCCAAGTTACTAAGGCTAGGTCTACACTACGGGGGGGGGTCGACCTAAGATACGCAACTTCAGCTACGTGAATAGCGTAGCTGAAGTTGCGTATTTTAGGTCAACTTACCTGGCTGTGAGGACGGCGGCGAGTCGACCACTGCCGCGCCGCCGTCGACTCCACTTCCGCCTCTTGCCGCGGTGGATTTCCGAACTCGACGGCAGAGCGATCAGGGATCGATTTTATCATGTCTTCACTAGACGCGATAAGTCAATCCCCAATAGATCGATTGCTACCCACCGATCCGGCGGGTAGTGAAGACGTGCCCTTAGTGATCTAGATTATTCTACAGCGATGACCTGTCCTCTTCATTACTTTCCACTCTCCCCATCTTTATGTCACCTGCAAACTTGATCAGTGATGATTTTTTTTTCTTCCAGGCCATTGATAAAAATGTTGAATAGAGCAAGGGCAAGAACCAGCCCTTGCAGGGCGCCGCTAGAAGCAAACCTGCTTGATGATGAGATGGGGATCTGATACCTAAATCAATGGGATCGGGGTACCTAATCCCATTTATAAATCTCTGCCTGTTGCTTTAGAAGGTGCTCAGATACAATGGTTCTGAGGGCCCTGTAAGTAGGGCTATGTGTTTGTCACTGAGGTCATGGAAGTCATGGATTCCATGAATTTCGGTGACTTCTTCAGTGGCCAGTGTAGCTGACCCCAGGGCCACCCAAGCAGCTGGCCCCGGGGACCGTCTGAGCAGCTGTCCCAGGGGCGGCGGGAGCTGCCGCAGCTGTGTGGCTCCCCACAGCAATCCTGGGGTGGCTGGAGCAGCGGCTGGTCCCAGGGCTCCCTCCCCCGCCAGCAGCAGGTCCCCCGGGGCTTCCTCCCCCCCCCGGCTGCTGGTGCCACAGGCCCCCTGGGACTCCCGCCCTGGCTGCTGGTGCCACGGGCCCCCTGGGACTCCCGCCCTGGCTGCTGGTGCCACGGGCCCCCTGGGACTCCCGCCCTGGCTGCTGGTGCCACGGGCAGGTGTCATGGACAGGTCATGGGCCGTGATTTTTTGTTTCTTGACCGTGACCTGTCCATGACTTTTACAAAAAATACCTGTGATTAAATCGTAGCCTTACCTATAAGTACCCAGATAGATCGACACGTAACTACATCACCTCTCTCCAGACATCTATATCTCTGCATGTTCACTTTCTTCTCCTCCCTCTGCCTGTCTATTCCTTCCCCTGCTTCACTCTCTCCTTTCTTCCTGCTTACTAGTCTGACTTCACCTTCAACTGCCCACCCAATAGCAATAATGGATACAGAGGGACAGCAATGTGGTCCGCAAACCCTTTGTCCATTGTGTTAATGTCCGTTATCTTTTGCTGCCCTCTGACATTCCTTAGCCCATCAGTACATTGAGTGAGGGTTTTTTGGTTGTTGTTTATTGGTTGACAGCCTCAACTAGAAAATCAGCATTCTGGCTCTGAAAGTGTTGTACCTTCTATAGCCACAAGTAATGCCTGAGATCGCTCTAACTGGAAGACATTGGGGGGGGGGAGGGAATCTGTTTTTTTCAGTGCTTTACTTTGTGCATCTGGTTAAAGCAAGTGAAAACTTGTCCCTGGAAAAGGGGCATCTGAAAGGTAACTTTCACCAAAAAATATCCATTTTCATTTGAAATTTGGGGGTTTTCATAGAAAATCTGAAAACTCAAAAACTGACTTTTTTTCGAGCTAAATTTCTGGGTTTGTTTTTTTGATGACCCTCCCACCCCCAAAAAAAAGTCAAAAAAATGTTTTCAAGGAAAATGAGAAATATTGGGGTTTGTTTTTCGCAGGGGAAATGCCAGCTTTGTACATGACAACTCTTTGCGTGTTTCCCCTCTGGAGGGAGGTGGATAATTGCTGGTGATTTATGCTTAAGTTGACTGAAAGACCCTGGGAGATGAATGTCTACGAGCCAGAGAACTGAGAGATTCCGCCCCAAGACCAGTAAGGGCATGAGGCCAAACACCTGAAGCCAGCACTCAGCGCCCAGAAAGGGGAGAAAGTTGCTTGTGATGGGGTGTTCACCCCACAGAAGGCAGAGCAAATCAAATTAGGTGAATTAGCCTGATTGGCTGCACCTGAGAGAGAGCCACGGCTTGACAGGCTGTGGGTGATGGAACCCACCTGAGAAGGAACAGACAGGGCTGGAATAAAACTAGGAAGTTGACACTAGAGAGGAGCTGGAGGTGGGACAGTCTGCAATGAATCCCTGGAAGGTGGGCATTTGGGCTGGTAAACCTGGGGGCGGAAGGGAAGCTAGAGGCTCAATCTAGGGATAGAGCAGCAGGATCTGAGAGAAAGCAGAGCACACTTGCTAGACATAGAGTCCCTGGACTGGAACCTAGAGGAGAGGGGAGGGCAAGCCTAGCGTCCCCTGCCAGTGCCTGGGGAGAAGTGCCACAGACTGGGTAGGGGAATAGAAGAGTGTTTGGGACAGTCATCCCGTAGGACTTTGCTACCCCAGAATGGGGGGACTGTAGTGACCAGGCTGGAGGGCCAAGTCACCAAGACAGAGGTGTCAGGGAGTGTGAATATAGGTCAGAAGGGAGTGTCTGACCTGAAAAGAGCTAATTCCCAGAGCAGCTAGGACGAGGTACCCCGGTGGTGAGTGAACCCCATGACATTGCTACTAGCTCTGTAACCATGACACTGCAGAAGGGTATCAGGAAACCCCCCCAGCCAGTTTCTTTTTAAATGAGGTTTGGGGTTTAAAAAAAAATCAGTGTGTACTATTTAGAGGGGGCTGATCAGAAATGGGAATTTTATTAAATTAGTCCATTTCCCCGTCCCCCCCTGTTGTGACCACTGGACAACGCTGCCCCCTCGTTTATCAGCTAGCTCTCTAATGAGTCTGCAAGAGTTTTACAACTCGTTATTAAATGATAAAATTTCGGCCATTCAGAAACAGTTGATGTTCAGTAGGGTTTGGTTCCCCCCCCAAAGTACAAAAGCTGACCTGTGAATGACTCCAGCTCACAACTGGTCTGTTCTCGCAGCCAGTCATAATGCAGTGGACATTGTTCACTGTCATGCACCGGTTTCTAGCTGATCACAGAATATCAGGGTTGGAAGGGACCTCAGGAGGTCATCTAGTCCAACCCCCTGCTCAAAGCAGGACCAATCACCAGACAGATTTTTACCCCAGTTCCCTAAATGGCCCCCTCAAGGATTGAACAGACCAATTAAGACTAACTGATCTGATTTAATGGAGACAATGGGCTATTTTTCCATTATTTGCATGGATCATGCAGCCAGCAATAATAAACACCCAAAATGCCAAACAGGGTCTTGCTTAATATAGGCAGGTGATGTGTGATATAAAGGAGCTTTATATCAGTAGAGCATATCTCGCTCCTCCTATGGGAATAACCAGTATAAAGCACTTCACCCCAGTATCACTGCCTCCACACGATACCAGAACAGTGGAAGTGGTACAACTCGTGTGTACAGACAAGCCCTTGGACAGGACAGCTAGCTAGCCCTCCACTCCCTGTTGCTTTGCCAAACTATCAAGTGCTCCTGTGAATTGTATTGGATCAACTTACATGGACTAGAGGGGCCCAAAGAATCAAATGGGTCACATGATGCCGAAACTGTCCAACATTCAACAATTTTTAAACAAAGTTAGGGGTTCGGTACACAGAGACCTCAGCCTGCTTAGAACCACGGCAAATTAGACATCTTTGTAACCCAGGGGTCGGCAACCTTTCAGAAGTGGTGTGCCGAGTCTTCATTTATTCACTCTGATTCAAGGTTTCGCGTGCCAGTCATACATTTTAACATTTTTAGGTCTCTTTCTATAAGTCTATAATATATAACTAAACTATTGTTGTATGTAAAGTAAATAAGGTTTTTAAAATGTTTAAGAAGCTCCATTTAAAATTAAATTAAAATGCAGAGCCCCCCAGACCGGTGGCCAGGACCTGGGCAGTGTGAGTGCCACTGAAAATCGGCTTGCGTGCCGCCTTCGGCATGCGTGCCATAGGTTGCCTACCCCTGTTGTAACCTTTTATTACAAATACAGGAAAGAAGGGAAATCAGTTAAAGCATTTGACATGAAAGCCTTACTTAATCGTTTACATTTTAGCCCCATCCCTTGCTCCCTTTCCCTTTAGCTGTAGGGCGTCTTTAGAAGGAAGGAAGCCCCTTGTTGGACAGTCTCTTAGATGGTAATAACTGTCCATTTGGGGAAAAGAGAAAAAGTTTGTTGAGCTGGAATGGAGCTATTGTTAAAGTCTGATCCCATCTCCTACAGGACAAAACAAGACAAACACACACACACAAAGGGAGAGAAGAGAACAGCAGAGAGAGACAATACAGGTTCTGTCTCTGGTGGTGTCACACTAGAGAAACACAGACATGGCACATGGTCTGCTCAGCCGCTCTAAGCCCTGAGAAACTGGTACCAGCATCAGGTGCTGCAGGGCATTGCTTTTAGCTGCCTCTCTGAGCACAGCTTACAGCGGTGTTGCAAATCCACAGTGTTGGCCGGCGAACCCAGACGGTTATTAGACAGAAGGAACCAGGAAAGAGGAGAAATAAGGTGGGAGAGGAAAAGGACACATGGGGGATAGCGGGGGAAGATGTGTAACAAAGTCTCACATCCCAGGTGGTGGTTGGGATTTAGCCAAAGCACGTGGAAGTGGCGATGTCATCAGGGTTTCTCTGTCTGGCCCAGTCTGCTCAGGACATCTCTCAGGATCAGGACAACGAAGGCCCAACAATGTCACAGTAACTCCAGGGACCCAGAAGACGCTGGGGTTGGCAGCCAGCATGGAGAAACTCACCTCTTCTCTTCTTGCTGTCTGTCAGTGTCTGCGTCCACTCATTCTCCCCCAATCCCAGTCTCTTTTTGAGGACCCCAAAAGGGCAGGAGGGGTGGAACTGCCCAGCCCTCAGTATTTTGTTCACCATTTAGGCCTAATTCCCAACACACCATTGATTTCCGGTCCCATACTGCTCATGTTTATTAGGCATGATCTTAGCACAGTCCTGCAGCTAAATCGGTCGGACTTTTATTTGAACGAATTCAGTCTTTCTGTGACCCTTTTGCACCATTTCCCACCAGCATTTGTTGTTCTAGGTTATTGTGACGTTTTATGAACTTTCGCTCACTGCTAAGGTAAATTTGTAGGCCCAGTCATTACAACAGGTGTCTGAGTGATAGCTCAGTCCTCACGTGAGTGTTTCTGAGGTAGTGCCTGAATGATGCACCAGAACACTTCACAATACCCCAAGACAGGAAGCAGAGAAGCCCTCATAATCCTGTGCATTGGACTAGAACAATAGCGCAGGTCAGACTTAAGTGTTGTTGGTATGACACCAGGACTTATTTTCAATTGATCATCCCCACTTAACCCCCTACCCCTGAGAAGTAGTTGTGTTATTACTTCATTGGGAGACTGAGGCACAGAGGTTAAGTGACCTGCCCAAGGTCCGAGATGGAGCCAGTGGCAGAATTTCCCAGCTCCCAGGGCAGTGGTCAGACTGCTAGAGCAGGTCTTTCGCCACAGCAGGCAGTTCTAAAAGTTGGAATGAAAATCGGCTACTTTTCCAAAGATTACTGTATACCATAACACTCTGAAGATATGGTGTGTACATTCCACACACATACTAATGAGAACCATTTTCTACAAAGTCAGCTACATTGCATGCTCGATTGTGAAGTCTTCAGTAATTTAGCTGGATGCAGGGCCTGAGCCTGATCTCACTTGAACCAGATTTACATCAGTGTAAATTCATTTCATTCAATGGGGTTACTCCTGATTTATGCTGGTGTAAACAAGAATAATTTGAATTCTTTGAGCGGGTCAACAAACATGTGGACAAGGGTGATACACTAGATATGATGTACTTGGACTTTCAGAAAGCCTTTGACAAGGTCCCTCACCAAAGGCTCTTAAGCAAAGTAAGCTGTCATGGGATAAGAGAAATGGTCCCCTCATGGATCAGTAACTGACTGATAGGAAACAAAGGTAGGAATAAATGGTCAGCTTCAGAATGGAGAGAGGTAAATAGCAGTGTCCCCCAGGGGGCTGTACTGGGACCAGTCTGTGACAAAGTTCCTCCTCTATCTTGGTGGGTCCTGCGCTTATTGGCGGATTTTCTTGCCTCAAAGATTCACCATGTGGGTTGGGGAACAGCCCAGCGACCTTCCCCTCTGGGAGAACCCACAGTCCAGGTCAATTGGGAGGTATGGGGGGAACCCGGGCCCGCCCTCTACTCCGGGTTCCAGCCCAGGGCCCTGTGGACTGCAGCTGTCTATAGTGCCTCCTGTAACAGCTCCATGACAACTACAACTCCCTGGGCTACTTCCCCATGGCCTCCTCCAAACACCTTCCTAAGGGTATGTCTACACCCAGCCGCTAGTTCGGCGGCTGGCAATCGAAGTTCTGGGTTCGACTTATCGCGTCTTGTCTGGACGCGATAAGTCGAACCAGGAAGTGCTCGCCGTCGACTGCGGTACTCCAGCTAGACGAGAGGAGTACCGCGGAGTCGACGGGGGAGCCTGCCTGCCGCGTGTGGACCGAGGTAAGATCGAACTAAGGTACTTCGAACTTCAGCTACGTTATTCACGTAGCTGAAGTTGCGTACCTTAGTTCGAATTGGGGGGTGAGTGTAGACCAAGCCTTATTCTCACCACAGGACCTTCCTCCTGGTGTCTGATAACGCTTGTGCTCCTCAGTCCTCCAGCAGCACACCCTCTCACTCTCAGCTCCTTGCGCCTCTTGCTCTCAGCTCCTCACACTCCCCCCACAAACTGAAGTGAGCTCCTTTTTAAAACCCAGGTGCCCTGATTAGCCTGCCTTAATTGATTCTAGAAGCTTCTTCTTAATTGGCTCCAGGTGTCCTAATTAGCCTGCCTGCCTTAACTGGTTCTAGCAGGTTCCTGATTACTCTAGTGCAGCCCCTGCTCTGGTCACTCAGGGAACAGAAAACTACTCATCCAGTGACCAGTATATTTGCCCTCTACCAGACTCCTGTACCCCACTGGTCTGGGTCTGTCACAAGTCCTATTCAACCTATTCATATGACCTGGAAAAAGGGGTAAACAGTGAGGTGGCAAATGTGCAGATGATACAACTCAAGATAGTTAAGTCCAGAGCAGACTGCGAAGAGCTACAAAAGGATCTCACAAAACTGGGTGTTTGGGCAACAAAATGGCAGATGAAATTCAATGTTGATAAATGCAGAGTAATGCACATTGTAAAACATAATCCCAACTATACATACAAAATGATGGGGTCTAAATTAGCTGTTACCGCTCAAGAAAGAGATCTTGGAGTCATTGCGGATAGTTCTCTGAAATCATCCACTCACTGTGCAGCGGCAGTCAAACAAGCTAACAATGTTAGAAGCCATTAGGAAAGGGATAGATAAGAAGACAGAAAATATCATAATGCCATTATATAAATTCATGGTACGCCCACACCTTGAATACTGTGGGCAGTTCTCGTCGTCCCATCTCAAAAAAGATATTTTAGAATTGGAAAAGGTACAGAAAAGGGCAACAAAAATGACTAAGGGTATGGAACAACTTTCATGTGAGGAGAGGCTAAAAAGGCTGGGACTTTTCAGCTTGGAAAAGAGATGACTAAGGGTGGATATGATTGAGGTCTATAAAATCATGACTGATGTGGAGAAAGTAAATAAGGAAGTGTTATTTACTCCTTCTCATAGCACAAGAACTAGGGGTCACCAAATGAAATGAATAGGCAGCAGGTTTAAAACAAACAAAAGGAAGTATTTCTTCACACAATGCACAGCCAACCTGTGGAACTCTTTGCCAGAGGATGTTGTGAAGGCCAAGACTATAATAGGGTTAAAAAAGAACTAGATAAGTTCATGGAGCATAGGTCCATCAATGGCTATTAGCCAGGATGGGCAGGGATGGTGTCCCTAGCCTCTGTTTGCCAGAAGCTGGGAATGAGCGACAGGGGATGGATCACTTGATCATTACCTGTTCTGTTCATTCCCTCTGGGGCACCTGGCATTGGCCACTGTTGGAAGACAGGATACTGAGCTAGATGGACCATTGGTCTGACCCAGTGTGGCTGTTCCTATAAAAGAGAATAATCAGACATTTGTGATGTTACTTTCATCCAATCAGCCTATCAAATTACAGTTTGTTGCACTACTGGCTACTCAGAGCCAACAAAGTGAGGTTTCAGGATAGATCAAAGCAACTCCTATAGGCTGGTGGTGTGTGGGGTATCCAGGGTTTTAATTGGTCAGTTATTGCATATAAAAGTAAATTATTGCATATGTAAAAACATCATTGCACATGTAAAAGTAAATTATTGTGCATATAAAGCCTTTATTGCACATCTAAAAGTAAATTATTGCACATGAGAAATAGATTTTTGCATATTTTTTCATGTACCTCCTGGTCATTATTTTCTTAACACTTCTAATCTCTCATTTTGAACATGTTGAAATTACACTGATGGTCCTCCCACCCCCACCCCAACGGTTTCAAACTATATTTGTGGCTGATTTCCAAAAGGGAGCGCCTGCAGCTCCCCGTTTCCAAGGGGATTAGTGGGGGCTTGTGGCTTCTGAAAATGAGTCTGGCCATGTTGATTGCACATGGTATTTTCCGTGCATGGGTTGGATCTGTAGGAACGTGAGCTGAGGCTCACATATTTCGTCGCTGCCTGGGCATGCAGTCACCCCAGTTGTGTGTACCTCTGAGGCAGCGACCCGTGGAACGGACCAGTGAGATATCTAGAGGGGGTGGAATTTCCACGACTGCCAGTGGAATCCTGCTAGCTGCATGTGCGAATGACGATCACAAACTTTAGGCCAAGCTTTGACAATATGTTGATAGTCAGATGCCTCACGGTTTCTGCCTCAGCGGGAGTCCAGTATCCTCTGATGCGGTTAAGATTTAGAGAGAATCTCTCTCAAACCTGAGTTTCAAAGCTTTGGCCTCAAGCGTGGGCCGAACTCCAGACCCTTTTCACCGCTGCACCGGTGCAAAGCAGCCCTCCACTCGGCAGATCAGACCTCCCCTACATAAGGAGATATTCACCGGTGTAGGACTATGATAGCAGCTCCTCCTATGCCACCTGTCTCCCTCCTGCCAGGCGTAGGGGGTGTGGTCAGCTGGGAGTGGATGTGGCTGGGGTGTTCCTAAAACCCAGCGCTCCTTGGCTGCCCTAATGGCCCCTGCGGGCCGTTGACAGCTTGCAGGTTAGAACGCATCTCTCTGGCTCTACTAACCAGCACTGGGGGGCTAGCAGCTGAACACACGGGTGGGGGGGCCCAACAGGGAGATCCCCAAGACTACAGCATTGCGTGGAGCCTAGGGGTATGGAGAACAGCCTCGATGAATAGGGGGTGGGGCAAGAAGGGTCTTGGGGTTTCCTCTATCGGAAAGGAGCTGCTGGAGGGGGTGAAAGAAGGCTGTGGCCAATCCCAGGAGACGTGGTCCAGGGAGGAAGTGGGCTCAGACCACCCACACCAAAAGAGGAGGCTGGAGATCCCCCCATGAAGACCATCAAAGAGTCTTGGGGATGGAGGGGTCAGTCCCAGGGAGGAGAAAAGCCTGCTTGGAGGGTTCTAATCCCACCTAACCCTGGCTGGTTTGAGGTTTGCCCATCACTAGTCATAGCATGGTGATCTCTGTGTTGTGGAAAAAGGGCCTGCTAAACCCAGGGTTATGAGTTCAATCCTTGAGGGGGGCCATTTAGGGAACTGGGGTAAAAATCTGTCTGGGGATTGGTCCTGCTTTGAGCAGGGGGTGGACTAGATGACCTCCTGAGGTCCCTTCCAACCCTGATAGTCTATGTTTAACACACTGGGACACAGTGGCACTGCATTGTGACATCAATACCCCTTCCCATGACATGCCGAGACATCATCGTATTATAGCATCATGACACAACTCCCTACACTTCGCACCGAGACTGCACCTCGCCTCATCACAATGCAAACATCAACCCCTCACCGCATCACATCGCAATGAAAAACAACTCACCGTGCCAGGACGCCACCACAGTGCAACATCGGGACGGGAACCTCAACACGTCGTGCCCAGTAGTGACCACGGGACAATGTTAAGAATGGAAACCCCAGCACCCCATGCAAAGACATCTCCACCTGACATGATGTTGGAAACAAAAGTGTCACCACATCATGTTGTGACGCAAACATCAATACGTGCCCCCAACTGGCCAGGTCATAAAGTCGTGGTGCAGTTAATGATACATCACGTCAAGATGTGATCACCTCATGATCAGCAACGAAATGAGCAACGTCACCACATCGTAAGGTGACAGTTGCATCGCAATGTGATCATTTGGCCCCCAGAGGTTGTCATAACTATAAAGGGAAGGGTGACAGCTCTCCTGTGTACAGTGCTATGGAATCCCTCCTAGCCAGAGACTCCAAATCCTTTTACCTGTAAAGGGTTAAGAAGCTCGGGTAACCTGGCTGACACCTGACCCCAAGGACCAATAAGGGGACAAGATACTTTCAAATCTTGGGGGGGGAAAGGTTTTTGTGTGTGTCCTTTGTTTAAGGGGTTGTTCGCTCTTGGGACTGAGAGGGACCAGACATCAATCCAGGTTCTCCCCATCTTTCTAAACAAGTCTCTCTTATTTCAAAATTGTAAGTAAAAGCCAGGCAAGGCGTCTTAGATTTACTTTGTTTTCTCAACTTGTAAATGTACCTTTTACTAAAGTGCTTATCTTGTTTGCTATACTTTGAACCTAAGACAGAGGGGATTCCTCTGAGCTCTTTAAGTTTGATTACCCTGTAAAGTTATTTTCCATACTGATTTTGCAGAGATGATTTTTACCTTTTGCTTTAATTAAAAGCCTTCTTTTTTAAAACCTGATTGATTTCTCCTTGTTTTAAGATCCAAAGGGGGTTTGGATCTGTATTCACCAGGAGTTGGTGAAAGGAAGGAGGGGGGAAGGGTCAATTTCTCCTTGTTTTAAGATCCAAAGGGGGTTTGGATCTGTATTCACCAGGAGTTGGTGAAAGGAAGGAGGGGGGAAGGGTCAATTTCTCCTTGTTTAAAATCCAAGGAGTTTGGATCTGTATTCACCAGGGAATTGGTGAAAGGTTTCTCAAGGCTTCCCAGGGAGGGAATTCTTAAGATGGTGGCAGCGGACCAGAGCTAAGCTGGTAGATAAGCTTAGAAGTTTTCATGCAGGCCCCTACATTTGTACCCTAAAGTTCAAAGTAGGGATACAGCCTTGACAGAGGTATTTTGGGATGTGTCTAATGTCCTAGAGCTCTGACACATAAGACACAGAACTTTTGCACAATATGGTGCGTCCCATGAAAACTGGGACAGAGACCAACGCTTCCTGATGTGCCTCTGGCCTGCCTGGCCCCATCCCGTCCAATAAATCTCAGGGTGAGTCAATAGCCTATATTCCCAGCCCTTATTACATCAATGAATAGTCTATAGAGAGCAGGTAATATACAGCCCTTCCCTGAAGACTTTGACACTTCTGATTAATAATCTACAATGGTACAAATTAGAACGATGTAATTTCTTGTGTCGTGCTCTCTCCCGGCACCTCTTCTCTACACTCCCCACACCGAGCGATCGCTTTCCTCCACTCCCCCGCCTCCTCCTCTGACGAAATCATCAAATTTATGGCCAAATTGAAATGAAATGCAATTTAGTTCCCGTTCTGCTTTCAGTCCATCACCTCGCAGGCCAGTCCCGGAGGATCTCCTAACCTAATCACCGGATGGCGGTAACATCATTAGCACTGCCAGCAGTACCCTGCGTTCTGCTGCGTGCGGCTTACAGAAACCAGGGCTGACACCTCGCGCTGGGAATTACTGGAAGAAGAAGGAGCTTTCTTAGTTTTTTTTCTGGTTTATTTTTCATTTTTGCCTGGTCAGCGGTTTGCTTTCATAGAGTGATCTGATCGCTATTAACATGTGCGTGTGCGTATGTAGGTGTTCTGTGTCCACCTGAAAGTAAGAGGCAGGGGAATAAAATCTTCTCACATCGTTCTGATCTACAAGAGAAGGAGAATGTCAGGGGTAGTGGGGGGAAGGCAGAGAAGTGAACTGCACTCGGGCAAAAGCAGAGAGACAAAGACTGATTCTGATTTCACATATATGAGTAGGGCCCTACCAAATTCACCACCATGAAAAATATGTCACAGACTGTGAAATCTGATCTCTCCCGTGAAATCTGGCTATTGTAGGGGAGCCCAGATTTCACAGAGCCGGGTGGCCAGAAAGTGGTGGCTGCTGGCCAGGAGCCCAGCTCTGAAGGCAGCACCGCGGCCAGCAACAGTGCAGAGGTGAGGGTGGCATGGTATGGTACGTAACCCAGCTCTAAAGGCAGTGCCGCCACCAGCAGCAGCACAGAAGTAAGTGTGGCAATACTGCGACCCCTCCCTACAGTAGCCTTGCAACTGCCCTGCCCCAAGCCTGCTTTTGGGTCAGGACTCCCCCCCTCCCCCCCCCAGTTACAACACCATGAATTTTCAGATTTAAACATCTGAAACCGTGAAATGTTATAATTTTTAAAATTTTAGGACCATGAAATTGACCAAAATGGAGTGTGAATTTGGTAGGGCCCTATAGCTGAGTGTAAGTTAGGAGTACCTGCACTGAAGCGGCTATAAAACAGGGGTGCATGAGAGGAGGGCCACAGACACAGAGCCAGAAGCAAAGAGAGAGCGGAAAGAAAGTAAGTTCTGTATCAGGGGTTAGGGAAGTATCCTTAGCAGAAGCAAATGCTCCAGGTCTCTTCTGTAGAGCTCTCCAGTCTCTCACCCATGGAAATGATGCCCTAGGCTCCATACAGATCTTTCCCTGGCGGGCTGGAGTCTCCCTTTCTGAGGTCCACTGAGCTTTCTGAACTTGGCTGCTGCTCCCACTCCCAGACAAAGCTCCAAGACGTACCAAGAAGGAGGCAGGGTCTCCAAGTGGTTCCACCAAACCCTGAGGAGCTCGGCCAGGGTGTTCTCCGAGGCCCCTCCCCACGGGTCCTGAGGTGACTGGGCAGAGAGGGGACAGTAAGCAAATGCCCCCCCCCCACCTACTAGGGAGGGGGGGGATGGGCAGGGAAAATCTTGGTCCTGAGGTGACCAAGCAGAGGGGCAGGGAGACCCTAAGGGAATGTCTGCACTACAATAAACATCTGCGGCTGGCCCGGATCAGCTGATGTGGGCTATAAAATGGCCGTGTAGCTGCTCAGGCAGGAGCCTGGGCTCTGGGACCCTCCACCCTCGCGGGGTCCCAGAGCCCCCTCGCCAGCCCTAGCCCAAATGTGTGCAGCCCCGCAGCCTGAGCCCCGCGCGGCCGAGTCAGCTGACGTGGGGGCTGTAGTGCAGCAGAGACAGACGCTGAGCCCGGCCTCAGACTCAGGTTTGAGCCTGAGCCCCTTCTGTCTACATGCAAATCAGCCTGACTCGGGTCAGCCAGCACTCAGGACCTGGGTCCTAGGACCCTGCTTGGGGGGGGGGGGTCAGAGCAGAGGTCCTGCTGTCACTCAGGCCCAAGCCTTGTCATTTTGCTACTGCATTCATGCTGCACTACGCTTCCAAGCACGGCTTGGAAACTTCAAGTCCCCAGGCCCGGGTCCCACAGCGCTGGGTTTACAATGCAGTGTAGACACAACCTAAGGTGTCTGGGAGGGGAGTCCACAGGTGCCTGAGGGAAGGGGATAGGAAGAGCCCTTCCCCGCCACCCCCTGGGCTGAGGTGATTATGGGGAGAGGCAGGGGTGCAGCTCAAGGGTCTGAGAGGGGCAGAGGGACACCCCTGCCCCACAGGGGGGAGGTGCCTGAGGGGGAGGGAGTGAACACTGGATGGGAAGGTTCCCTCACAGCTGGGACCCTGATGGATTTTTTTTCCGATGGAAAAATAAAGAATAAAACAAGCAGTGGGACGAGGAACCCTTCCCCCGTTCTGCTTCCACCCCAAACGTGTCCTGTGCTGCTGCTGCTGCGTTCTGTATTCTGCCTGAGAGCCTAACCAGCGACGGTGGAACCGCAAAAGGGGTTCAGAGGTGCGCATCCCCAAAGCTTGCTCCAGTGGAGCCCCAGTCCCTCGGCCTGGGGATACAGCGAGGCAGTTGTCAAGAGGAGCACCAGCGCCCTTCACTGGATGTCAAGTAGCAGAGGGGTAGCCGTGTTAGTCTGGATCTGTAAAAAGCAACAGAGAGTCCTGTGGCACCTTATAGACTAATAGATGTATTGGAGCATGAGCTTTCGTGGGTGAATGCCCACTTCGTCAGATGCGTCTGTAAGGTGCCACAGGACTCTTTGTTGCTTTTTACTTCACTGGAGGGACTCAGAAGTGCTCAGCTGTGTGTGAGGGCCCCTATACTGCTAACCCCAAAGGGAGATTCTTCTGCAGGTCAAGCAGCTGGCGCCTGTATCTTTTGGAGTCTGAGGATCTGAGTTCTAGCCTCACCACCACCGTGAAGTTCTGAATGACTATGTTGTTGTGATCTATCTGTGGTACCTATCCGGCACCCATCACCGCAGTCTCTGAGCCCCTCCCAATCATTAACGCTTTTATCCTCACAACACCCCAGGAGGCAGGACAATATTTTACCCCCATTTTACAGATGGGGAAGTAAGTCCCTTTGTTCCCAAGTGACATGTCCCAGGTCACACTAGAGGCCTGTAGCAGAGCAGGGACTTAAGCTACAGTCTTTTACATACCGGGTTAATGGCCTAACCACTGGGCCATCTCTCTCTGTATTTCTGAGATGTAAATTGTGTGTGTGTGTGTGTGTGTGTGTGTGTTCATTCAGGTTAGGTTTGAGCTTTGAATCAAAGTTCAGATCCGTTTGTATTCCATCCAAGCCTGCCTTGCCCGTTCCTACCCCCACGTTGCGGTGTGTTGTGCGAAATCACAATCTGTGGGCTGGTGTACACTGAGCACTTATATCGGCAGAGCCATGTCTCTCGGGGGTGTGAAAAATCCAGCCCCCTGAGAGATATCATGAAGCCGACCTCACCCTTGGTGTAGACAGTGCTAGGTTGAAGGAAGAATTCTTCCATTGACCTCGCTACCACCGCAAGGGGAGGTGGATTAACTCCAGTGACAGGCGACCTCCTCCTGTCACTGCAGTGCGTGTCTACACTGAAGTGCTACAGCTGTGCCACTGGAGCGTTTTAAGTGGAGACGCCATTTCTGTGGTGATCAATGGGGAGGGATTACAAATAGCGAGTTAGAACTGATTAAGGGGCGGTGCAGCAGGAGTCGAAGGAATCTGAAGTCGCCAAGGCCAGGATTCATGCCAGCATCCTTAGCAGCTTAAAAAATAAAAGCCCTGTGTGTTGCAGGGACGGGGAGGAGAAAACATCTGACAGATCGAGAGAGTTCTTTGGAAGTAAAATGGTCTTCAGCATTTTCCAGGAGGAATCAATGGCTGTTTAAGCAGAAAATGAAAATGGGGTTGGAGACTCGGTAGGCAGTGCTCATCCCTCTGAGTCGCTAACAACTCTGGTGCTAAGCCAGGTATAAACATCTAGGAAGGGGAGAGCTAGATTCGGTCGAATCGGTGCCCCTGCATGGTGCTAAGTGCCAGTCTGATGGTGAACGTGACATCCTGCAACAGAAATGTCGAACCAGGTTCCTTAATGGGAAGGGGGGAGTATTAAAGATCCCAAAGCACGGTTTATAATACTAGGAGTGTTAACCCTGGTGTTCTGGCCAAATTCCATTCTGGGCTATTACACTGATCCATATTTCCTCTGCACTCTAATCGGGTACAAGATTCTGCATCGCTTCCCATCCTGTTCTGTAGCATTGCTGTATGCTGTGAAACCACTGCTGCATTCCACCCTAGAGGTTGCTGCATTTCAGCCCTGGGTGAGATGATCTCAATGTGTATCATTTTAAAGCAGTTTGGTATCCTTCAGGGCGAAGCCTACCATGGAAATGTAAGATATTCCTTAGTAATGGGGTTCAAACCAAACCCCAGACTCTGACCTAACTGCTTCTCTTACTAAGGTGTGCGTAAGTAATGGGGATCAAACCATAGAATATGGATCCCGTACTGGGATTTCAGATTCCTCCAATGTTTGCTGAAGTTTATTAACTATTATTATTTATTAACTATTATTATTATTATTTTATTATTATTTATTCTAATAGACCCCCCCGCCCCAGAACAATGACATCCAAGTTGAGGTCTCTAGAGGCTACTAGGATAATAATAATAGTGAACAAACCTCAGCAAACTTTTGAAGAATCTGAAAGATCCCTATTCTGTGGTTTGATCCCATGTGTATTATAAACTATTAAAGTCAGAAAAGAAAATAGAAAACAATTTGTCCCAGGGAGGCTTAAATCCTTCCCCCAGGGGAAATAATTTTGTCATAGAGGGAGGTTTCAATTAGCCCTCTGGTACCAGGGAGGCCATGCTGTGCCCAGAGGTCTCCGCCCCCCAGCCCTGCGTTCCACTGGCTCTTTGTGCCATGTTCCCAGAGAGGGAAGAGCGGGATTGATCCAGAAGCAAGCAGCCCATAGATCAAAGCCGCCTCTCCCATTACTTTCCTTGATGGATTCTGCTCTGAGGAGCCGATCTGAAAGTGATAAAGGCAAGACCGGAGCATTTTCAACACACCACTAACGACGAAACTGTGCTCAATAATCCCGCAGATTGATGGCACCTAAAGAGCAGGGAGGGAGGCGGACAGGCCGGGCGGGGAGTTTATTTAATACTCACAGCATTAACCGAGCATAAATTCATCTGGGTAAATGAGGGGGCAGGACGAGTGCCGCTCACCGGTGAGCGCAGCACACTGCAAATTGGATCGGCTCCCTCTCCCATCCTGCCCACGCCTGCCTGGTCTCCTCCCTCTCCATATGCCCTGGCATCCTGTTCCACAGCCCTTCGCCCCATAAGCTCCATCCCCTGCTCCATGCACCCTGCCCCATACCGGCATGTGTGCCTATCCCTTCTGAGTCCCAGGCATGGCTCATCTGTGTGTGTCTGGGTGTTCCTTCTGGCTCGGGTATTTGAGAATGCTTTGGGGAGAAGCTGTGTCTTGCAGAGTGAGCTGAAGATGGCCAGGAGGGGGCTCTTCTCTCTTGTGGAATCTAGAACTCATGGCTTGCTGTTGAGAAGGCATCACCTCTTGGTCCTTCGAGCCTGTGCCAGGGCTCTGCTAGGCACCGTGTGCTGCATGGCTGCGGCCGTCGAGGTGGGTCCTGGAAGGAGATGAGTCCTGGAGGTAGCAGGGCTCTAGCTCATTAAAGGCTTTGTAGATCCGTGCCAGAACCTGGAGTGGGTCCAGTATTGAGCGGGGCCCGGCTGAGATGTCTCAGGAACCTGGTAGCGTGAATTGCAATTGCCTGTCCCAGAAGCCAGGCCATCTTCAGAAAGGAGTGAGTTATCTTCCCACACCTGCCTCCCCCTTTCTGCTTCACCCTATGCCTCACTTCCCTCTTCACTCACTCCCTCCCACTGCCCCTGGCTCAGTCCGCCTGCTCTCTTCTGTTGACCTTTCCACACCAGTCAATCCCTCTATTGTCTGTCTGCCCCTTCTCTGAAGTCCTTTCAGTCAAACTACAATCTGGGATCAAGGCGCCCAGAAGTGAACAACTAGTCTCCAGCTGTGGTCACATCACTGCTCATTTAGCCAAAGAACACAAGCTTCTGTTACTGTAGCATCTAAGGCTTTCCCAGGTATATTAGATCTACATCATGAGGTCCCCCCATGGACTTCACAGAGTCTTTGTTTTTCTCCCTTCCCTATGGCCCCATGCTACAAGGATGTGGAAAAATTGGAAAGAGTCCAGCGGAGGGCAACGAAAATGATTAAGGGGCTGGAGCACATGACTTATGAGGAGAGGCTGAGGGAAATGGGATTGTTTTGTCTGCAGAAGAGGAGGATGAGGGAGAATTTGATAGCTGCTTTCAACTACCTGAAGGGGGGTTCCAAAGAGGATGGAGCTGGGCTGTTCTCAGTGGTGGCAGAGGACAGAACAAGGAGCAATGGTCTCAAGTTGCAGTGGGGGAGGTTTAGGTTGGATATTAGGAAGCACTATTTCACTAGGAGGGTGGTGAAGCACTGGAATGCTTTACCTAGGGAGGTGGTGGAATCTCCATCCTTAGAGATTTTTAAGGCTCACCTTGACAAAGCCCTGGCTGGGATGATTTAATTGGAGTTGGTCCTGCTTTGAGCAGGGGGTTGGACTAGATCAGTGTTTCTCAAACTGGGGTCGCCGCTTGTGCAGGGAAAGCCCCTGGCGGGCCGGGCCGGTTTGTTTACCTGCCCCGTCCACAGGTCCGGTCGATCGCGGCTCCCACTGGCTGCGGTTCGCCGCTCCAGGCCAATGGGAGCTGCTGGAAGCAGCAGCCAGTACGTCCCTCGGCCCGCGCTGCTTCCAGCAGCTCTCATTGGCCCGGAGCAGCGAACCGTGGCCAGTGGGAGCCGCGATCGGCCGGACCTGCAGACGGGGCAGGTAAACAAACTGGCCCGGCCCTCCAAGGGCTTTCCCTACACAAGCGGCGACCCCAGTTTGAGAAACACTGGACTAGATGACCTCCTGAGGTCTCTTCAAACCCTAATCTTCTATGGTTCTATGATTCTATGATCTTCATCATGCCAGCTACGGAGGAAAAGCTTTAGCAAGGAGGCAGATCTTGCTGCAAAAAGTGGTCAGGTTATATCAGTCTAATCTCCTCTAGAAAGGCATACCACACCCGAACCCCCTTGACGGAGAGTGAGTTCTCTCTAGTTCCCAGGCACTTCTTCCTAGACTTTGAGCACCACTGGGTTAGCGGCTCATGAGTGAAGTTCTTTCACTGATGTAGCTGGATCCTGACCTGTTGATGGCTTTGACGTTCAGGAGCAAGCCCTAGAGAGCACGCCGGGAACTGCCCGAGCAGGAACTGGAGCTCAGACTGCTGCATTCTGCACAAGATGGAGCTTCTGCATTGCTTCCACCTTCAGCCTTGGTCACAATGGGGTACGGTAAACCAGTCTGGAGGTGGTGAAGGCATGGATCAGCGTGGGCGAGGGCCATACCTAGGAGCAAGGGGTGAAATTGTCGAGCAAACTGGAGGTGGAAGAAAGCATTTTTCACCACTGCTGGCTGCCACTTAGTCACCTCGGCACAGTGGTGAGTCAAACAGGACCCAAGACTGCACCATTCTGATGAGATGGGAACAGATAGCCTGCTACATCCTGTTAGCATTTTCCCCTTGTGACCAGCATGGCCTTGCTCTTGCCCAGGCTGAGTTTATCCAGGGGCTGATCATCTGTCGGCATTCTGGCATCCGTGGGAAGGTGCTGGTTGCATCTATAGAGAATGAGCTAATACAGCGGGGTGTCACTGGTGTCTGGTTGGCAACAGAGTGTCCCGCTACCTCTCCACGTGCTTTTGGGAAGAGGAGGGGAGACGGGATCGATCCCTGAGGGACTCTGCAGGAGAAGGCCTTCGGGGACGAGGAGCCGTCACCTGTTACCATCACCGCCACCTGCCTGGAGAATGAGAGGCAGGCTGGCAGTGGGAGACCGAGCTGGGTTCTGTGGGTCTCGTTAAGCCCACAGAACAATTTCTAGGCTTTACGGTGCCCGCGGTGCTGCTGTTGCTATCCCAGCTCTGCCAGCACACAGATGTCCACAGGGCGCCAGGATGAAAAACCCAATGCATACATCCAAAAGAACAGGAGTCCTTGTGGCACCTTAGAGACTAACAAATTTATTAGAGCATAAGCTTTTGTGGGCTACAGCCCACTTCTTCGGAAGTCCAGTCTGTTGTTTCGACCGTCCGGAGGAGTCCACGCAGAATCCTTTTTTTTTTTTTTTTTGTAGTGCTGGTAGGGGGGATTCTGTGGGTTAGTGTGCTGTTCAGAGGTATGTTGGAAATATTCTTTGAGTCGGAGACGTCGAAAGTAGGATTCTAGGTCACCGCAGAACTGTATCGTGTTCGTGGGTCTGGAGGGACAGAAGGAGAGGCCCCGAGATAGGACAGACTCTTCTGCTGGGCTAAGAGTATAGCTGGAAAGATTAACAATATTATTGGGTGGGTTAAGGGAACTACTGTTGTGGCTCCTTGTGGCATGTAGCAGTTTAGATAGTTTAGTGTCCTTTTTCCTTTGTAGAGAGGCAAAGTTTGTGTTGTAAATGGCTTGTCTAGTTTTTGTAAAGTCTATCCATGAGGAAGTTTGTGTGGAAGGTTGGTTTTTTATGAGAGTATCCAGTTTTGAGAGCTCATTCTTAATCTTTCCCTGTTTGCTGTATAGGATGCTGATCAGGTGGTTTCGCAGTTTCTTTGAGAGTGTGTGACACAGTCTCTCAGCATAGTCTGTGTGATATGTAGATTGTAATGGATTTTTTACCTTTAGTCCTTTTGGTATGATGTCCATCTGCTTGCATTTGGAAAGGAAGATGATGTCTGTCTGTATCTGTACGAGTTTTTTCATGAAGTTGATGGATTTCCACTCCATACGGCTAAATGCAGTGCCTTGCATAATGACAGGTTTCAGAGTAGCAGCCGTGTTAGTCTGTATCTGCGTGGACTCCTCCGGACGGTCGAAACAACAGACTGGACTTCCGAAGAAGTGGGCTGTAGCCCACGAAAGCTTATGCTCTAATAAATTTGTTAGTCTCTAAGGTGCCACAAGTACTCCTGTTCTTTTTGCGGATACAGACTAACACGGCTGCTACTCTGAAACAATGCATACATCTTCAGTGATGACCTGGCATAGGATTTGAACCCAGGGTGACAGCAGTTTAACCCCCATTGAGATTGGCCCTCTGCTGCCACGTTTGTCAGAAGTTTTCTGAGGTCCAGGATGAGGTAGGTGAAGAATGAAGGAGAGAGACGCCGATAGTCTGTGGTCAGAGCTTCGAAGCCCTGCTCTGCCTGATTCTGTCCAGCATGGGAATGAAAACACATTTCCAATTGTTTCATGAAACACTCGTTTTCCAGCCAGCCGGACCCACAAAGCTTCTGGGATTCCCTCCAGGAGCGAGGCTCACCCAAATATCTCCCGTTGTTTGTTTTCCCAGCCAGTGGTGGCCACCTTTCCCCCGTGCACATCGGAACTCAGTCCCAGACTGGAGTCATTCTCTGCCCTGACCATCCTTCCAAGGCTGCATCCTTCCCCCAGTCCCGTGAGGGCCTCAAGTAAGCAGGGGCTTTGATCTCCTGCAGCAGTTATTGTGCCATAATTAAACAGCAATTGATTGCAAACAGGATTCTTTTGTGTTTGGGATTAATGAGAAGAGAGGAGATACATTTGGTCACCACTAATTAACCCCAATTACAGAAGCAATAAATTAGAACCGTACCGAGCAGCATCCCTCATCCGCGGGGACCCTGCCAATTCCTGCGCCTCTCCCAGTTTCTCCCGTCCCGTAGATCTGCAAGGCAGAGGACACTGAGGTCTAGGGGGTATCCAGGAGCAAGTCAAACTTCAGGTCAGAGGAGAGGAGAAGGGATAGCAATGTGCTACTGGGACTGATATTACGCGAGGGAATTGGCCACAGGTCAGGAGGCAGCAGGATGTCTGATGCTGTGTACATGATGCGTGAAAGTGTCATTAGGAATAACGGGAATGGAAGTCTCCTTTCCTCCTGAATACGCTGAACAGAGGGCTGGGATGTATTTACCTGTGTAAGGTTAACACTGGAGCTGGTTAGTTTTAGAGGAATCAGCATTTTCCAATGAAAAAGGTCTAGTCAGAAAATTCCTGAAGTGTTCGCGGAAAGGGTCAGTTTCGGTGTATTTCTCGACTCGAAATGTTTGTGAAAAGAAAAAAGTCCTAGGAACTTGTTGGAAGGTCCCATTTCAACATTGTAAAATGAAAACATTTCTGGTTTGAAACGACTTTTCATTTTGAAATTTCAGCGAATGCGATTAAAACGATGTATCCAAAACTAAAATGGGCAAAGTCAAAACAAAATGTTTCAATTGACCCGAAATGATTTTTTTTTCTCGGATTTTTGGTTCGCGAACATTTCTGAAACTTTGACCAATTTAGGATGGAAAAAACCTTTTCCCACAGAGCTCTATTTAACATCTTTGTATAGCATGTGTCACATCGCCCTCTACTGTCAGGTTCATATAGAGATTACAGCCTACTACCGCTACCAGGAATGGAGCTCCTTCAGCTCAAGTGATAAAGGTCTGTGCTTTGCCCCTGAAGGTCCGGGATTGAAACTCTGCTGGTTACCAAAGTCACAGTGTGACGTTGAGTCAGGTGGACTCAAAACACAAAGAGATTTCCTCTCACCGACTGGCTGCTTAAATGGAAATTAATTCCTACAGATAGAAAGTTGGTGCTTCATACCTAACTCTCTAAAGCCTTTATGCTCCTTTTTGCCTGGTGCCTGTGGGAAAACTCAAGGGCCAGCATCTGCAAAAGTGAGTGCTTAAGTCAGGCACCTAACATCCATAGCTAGCCATTAGGCTCCGGTTCAACAAAGCCCTTAAGGAGGTGCTTAAATGCTCTGCTGAAGTGGAGCCCCTAGAAAAAGAACAGAGCCCCTTCTGTTCTGTCGGGATAGCTTCTCTCCTGAGATCCCTGCAACTGGAAAAACACAACATTGTCATTCAAGTGACCCCAACCCCCCCCCACACACACCCTGAGTCTATCTCTGGCACTTCCCTGCCCCATCAGTGTCATATCTGACACCTCACAACCCCCAATGGATTTATGCTTACAGCACCCCCGTCCCATAGGCAGGGCCGGCTCTAGGATTTTTGCCGCCCAAGGCAAAAACAATTTTGCCCCCCCCCCCCCCGTTTTTAAATTACCCCCACCCCCGGCCCCGCCTCAACTCCGCCCCTTCCCCAAATCCCCAGCCCTGCCTCCTCCCCCCAGGCTCTCAAGCCTGGGAGGGAGGGGGAGCAGCGGCGCGCGAAACGGCTGTTTCGAGCGCCGCGGCCGCTCGGGATCTCCCTCTCCCTCCCAGGTTTGAGAGCCTGGGAGGGAGGGGGAGACTCTGAGTGGCCGCGGCGCGGGCGCCACTTCTCCCCCTCCCTCCCAGGCTCTCAAGTCTGGGAGGGAGGGCGAGTAGCGGCGCGCGAGCGGCAGCGGAGGTGAGCTAGGGCGGCTGGGGCACATTTTTAGGGGCGGCATTCTGGCGCCGGCCATGCCGCCCCTAAAAATGTGCCGCCCCAAGCACCAGCTTGTTTTGCTGGTGCCTAGAGCCGGCCCTGCCCATAGGGCAGTGCTACTGTCTCCATTGTACAGGAATCGAAGCCCGGATCCACAGAGGGATTTGGGTTCCTAACGCCCATTGGTTGGATCTGGGCCAGAAAAACTAAGGGTGAAAGCTTGGCCCTCTTAAGGTCCGTGGCAATACCACCACCAGTGACTCACGCAAGGCCCCACAGGACACTTGAGACAGAGCTAGGACATCAGCCCCCTGTTCCCAGGTTAGTACAATAAACAATGGGCTATGCTCGCTTCCATCCCTGTAAGCTCTCCAGAGCAAGGACGATCTGTATTTACATAGGTGCCGACTCCATGGGTGCTCCGGGGCTGGAGTAGAAAGGTGGGTCCTGAGCACCCACCAGAAGCCCCCCATCAGCTGCCCCTTTCCCCCAGCACCTCCTGCCTGCTGGCGGGCCCCAACAATCAGTGCCTCCTCCTCCCTCCCACCACCACAATCAGCTGTTTCGCAGCATGCAGGAGGCTCTGGGGGGGAGGGGGAGGAGCGAGGAGGTGGAATGGGGCAGGAAGAGGTGGGGTGGAGGGGAGGCCTTTGGAGAAGGGGTGGAGTGAGGGCGGGGCCTAGGGCAGAGCCGGAGGTCGAGCACCCCCCACATTGGAAAGTCAGCGCCTGTGTGTACTTGTGAATCTTGTACGGAGTCAAGTGCATTGTTGGTGCTTATCTGTAAGCTTTTCAGGGCGGGACTGTCTCTTACTTTGTGTTTGTACAGGGTCCGGCACAACTAGGTTCAGGGCTTGGTCAGTGTCTGCCAGCACTACCATGCTCCAAACACATACAGGATATGGTCATAATTATTTCAGTCAATACATAGAGCTGTGTGAATAACAGACTGTTCAGGTCACTGGCAATGCTGAAAAATCGGTGTGTTGCGGGGGGGATTGTTTGAGGTCGAACAAAACGTTTCGTTTAAATTTCCAATCTTTTCAAACATTTGGGGGAGGAGGGTTAAAGGGAAATTTTGAACTAAAAAGTCGTTTTGAACTGGAAAAAATTGAAATGTTTTGTCGTGAAAATGTTGAAACAAAACATTTCCATTTCTGGACGTTTTCTTTTAACTGAAACAACTCAGTGAAAGTGACACAAATTCACAACACATCCTGGTACCCTAGAATGCGCACACACACACAAAAAAAGTTTGGTCTGAAAAAAGTCACTCACCTCTACCACTCCTAATAAACACCGGAACATTTGCTACTAGTGTAATGAGCAGTGAGTAAGTCTCAATATTAATGTTCAGTGAATTATTATTGTTACTGGGATCTGGTTGCTGTTTAAATACGGCCAGGAGCCAGGACGTTCCATGCTGGCTCCAGCCAAGGGTAGCTGAGGTCTCGGTTCAGATCTCTCACTCATTAACATAGTTGTGATTGTAAATATGCCTTTGATAATCCAGCCCCAATGAGGAATGAAAGCGCCAGGCTAATTCCCCTGCTGGGATCGCAGGGGGTGCATGTGTCACACCCCGCAGCCTCCTTCCTCTGTCAGAGGAGACCACTGCGGTTCCATCTCGGGGGGATTCACTGGCTCCTGCATGACCAGAGAGGTCACCGGGGTCCTGGTGCTGCGAGGGCGAGCGACAGAGGAAGATCTCTGTGGCTAATGCAATAATCCTTCCCCCTTTCAGCCAGCAGGAAAGCCCCCGCCCAAAGAGTCTGTGCTCAGACATGGTGTAAAGAACCCTGACAACTCCAAAGCAAACACTCCCACATCTTCATTCTTTCCACCCTATTGGCCATTGATTTCAGATACATATCAGTCCGGGCTGGACAGGGCTCAATTCTCCTAATTATAGCCCTATTGACATGTGATTTTTAGCTGCTCAGCTTGTCAGGAGGCATCTATCAGTCCGACAGATTTATTCAGCGCCGGAGGAAATGAGATGGGGAGGGGGAGAATGGAAGGAAACCGGGGGGGAGGGGGGAACATTTGTCCATTTCCGGGTTCAGCAGAGTGATGGTTGTGTATTGGAAGGATCTTTCTGCCCTTAAGGCAGAATTAATTAATTAACAAACAAATTATAGTGGGAATGCCAGAGGGACCAGCCTTTAAGGCTCAAGCACCAGGGGGCAGAGTGAAGGTTAAACTCTCCTGATTTTGGAAGGCTGAGTTGACCGAAATTAAGACGGCATCAATGCCAAGGATTCTTTTGCACAGATTATAATGTTTGGTCTGTGCCTTCTTTGGAGGTTATCGCAGAGAGGGGAAGGGTCTTGCCCAAGGTGGCAGAGCTCTCAGATTACCTGTCTCTCAGTAGACCCCACCGCTGCTCAGCACCAGTTGGCCTGCTGCCACCATCTCCGCACTGGTTACAGCCTTTTGGAGCATATCCTACATGCGGATTATGTTTGTGCAACTGTCCAGGTTCGTTACATGTAACACTGTTGAATATGCTGCAGCTGCTGGAGTAAAACATACCTGCCCTGCTGCTGAACAGTCTAGACCAGCTTTCTCAATGACTGATCCGTGGACCAGCACCAGTCCCTGAGATCTCCCTGACGCAGTTTAGGCAGGCAAGCAAGCCGGTCCCTGGTATCAAACAGGTTGAGAAACTCTGCTCTAGACATAACCTGGTGGAATTCACCTGCTGCGCTTTCCTGATAGCCCTACGATGGCCAGACCTTGGATCGCTGGGAAATGTGGATGGATGATGGGATGGCAACAGGTGTGGTGGAGAGTCCAGCAGTGAAGGAGTTAGGACAAGCTGCTCCTCACACGTATTCTGGTCGCTGTCCTGCCATAGGGGCTGGTGAAAAGTCTCATATACTCATAGACTTTAAGATCAGAAGGGACCATCATGATCTTCTAGTCCAGGGGTTCTCAAACTTCATTGCACCACGACCCCCTTCTGACAACAAAAATTACTACACAACCCCAGGAGAGTAGGGTGACCAGATGTCCCGATTTTATAGGGACAGTCCCAATTTTTGGGTCTTTTTCTTATATAGGCTCCTATTACCCCCCCACCCCCTGTCCTGATTTTTCACATTTGCTGTCTGGTCACCCTACAGGAGAGGGCCCAAAGCCTGAGCCCCATTGCCCCGGGGGCAAGCTAATTTAATTTTAATATGGAGATATGCCTATCTCATAGAGCTGGAAGGGACCTTGAAGGTCATCTAGTCCAGTCCCCTGCCTTCACAGCAGGACTAAGTACCATAATCTGAGCCTTGCCACACAGGGCTGAAGCCGTTGGGCTTTGGCTTCAGCCCTGGGCAGTGGGGCTTGGGCTTTGGCCCCAGGGCCCAGCAAGTCTAACGCCAGACCTGGTGACCCCATTAAAACGGGGTCCCGACCCACTTTGGGGTCCTGACCCACAGTTTGAGGACCGCTGTTCTAGTCTGATCTCCTGCTCATCTCAGGCCACAGAACCTCGCCCACCCATGCCTGTAATAGACCCCTAACCTCTGGCTGAGTTACTGACGTCCTCAAATCCTGGTTTAAAGCCTTCAAGTTACAGAGAATCCACCAGTTACACTAGTTTAAACCTGCAGTTGACCCATGCCCCATGCTGCAGACGAATGCAAAAAACCTCCAGGATCTCTGCCACTCTGACCCGGGGGAAAACTGCTTCCCACCCCCAGATATGGTGACCAGTTCGACCCTGAGCACGTGGGCAAGAGTTGCAGGGGGATCTCACAAAACTGAGTGACTGGGCAACAAAATGGCACATTGATAAATGCCAAGTAATGCACGCTGGCAAAACTAATTCCAACCCCATGTGTATAGTGATGAATATTTGATCCTGTAACTCTGGTGGCTGGCTGCAGCCTGGCATCAGGAAGGGGCATGAACAGGGTGGGGATGAAGCAGAGAAGCTCATTTCACCGCAGGTTCTCATCACATAAGGAGGAGACAATTGCCCCGAGTTTCCAGCTGGCTGCCTGAGGCCGCACACCCCGGCCGGCCGTGCCGTCATTAAAGCAGCGGCCGGCCGGCACTCGGTCAGTGCACACGGGAAGAGCCCTGGTAGCTGACTCAGGTCCTCGTCTGAATGGCTCTGTATGGTTACAGGCCCCAGACAGGCAGAGTGGCTGGAGATACCAGCCGTGCCTGGGGAGAAGCACAGTGTTCATTTACAACGCTGGGCTTATTCTCGCTGCCCAGCTCTCTCCCGATCTGCATTATCAATCCCCTCCCTCCCTCTGATCCAGCTGCAGGATCAGATCTATCCATCTCCATGTCCGGCTGGGCTGCTCTCCGCTTGCCATGGGAGGGGCAGCTCTTTAGAAACATGAAAGGCCTGACTTGCCGACATGCTGAGCACCCGAACTCCCTTTGACTGCAGTGCAAACCGGGCCTGAATTACCGACTCCGGCCAGCTCCCCTCTGAGGCAAGTCGGGAGTATCCCCATTTTCCAGCTGGGGAAACTGAGTCACGAGGTGATTAAATTATTTGCCCAGGGTCACTGTGGGAGAGCTGAGATCTGTCTTGCAAGGCCTGTGGTTTAGACACCATCACCCCCACCACCACCACCGGTCCTTTGTATCGAGCCCTCCATCTGCAGCATCTCGCTATCTCTCTGGGGTCTTTTATGTCTCCAGTGTCATTCCACCGGTGTGTGTCACTCCAGTGGAGCTACCTGCAGCCACATCCCGATGGCAAGATCACAAGCTACCAGGAGTAGGCCTGGGCCGGGTCAGCACTGGACTGGAAAACCTCTGGGGGAAATGATGGGGAGGCAGGCAGTGGGGACTTGATGGGGAGAGCTTTTCCCTTGGAGGTCAGGATGCAGCTGAACTGTGCAGGTGGGGGGCACTGTCCTGCCAGAGATGCTTTTAGATCTTTAATCCCCTTTCAAACCCTGACCCTATATCCATAGCTGCTCTATTGATTCAAAAGGAGCTCAAGTCATGTAGCTTAACAAAGGGACGTTAGGGGGTGACTTGATCACAGTCTACATGGGGCACAAATATTTGACAATGGGCTCTTGAATCTAGCAGAGGAAGGTCTAACACCATCCAATGGCCAGAAGATGAAGCCAGACAAATTTAGGCTGGAAATAAGGCGTACGTTTTTTACAGTGAGCACAATTAACGTTGGAACAATTTACCAAGTGTCCTGGTGGATGCTCCATCACTGGAAATCAAGATCGGGTGTTTACTCTACAAGATCTGCTCTAGGAATGATTTGGGGGCTGTTCTCTGGCCTGCGTTACACAGGAGGTTGGACTAGATTGGGGTAGGCAACCTATGGCACGCATGCTGAAGGCGGCACGCGAGCTGATTTTCAGTGGCACTCACACTGCCCGGATCCTGGCCTCCAATCCAGGGGGCTCTGCATTTTAATTGAATTTTAAATGAAGCTTCTTAAACATTTTAAAAACCTTATTTACTTTACAGACAACAATAGTTTAGTTCTATATTATAGACTTATAGAGAGAGACCTTCTAAAAACGTTAAAATGTATGACTGGCACGCGAAACCTTAAATCAGAGCGAATAAATGAAGACTCGGCACCCCACTTCTGAAAGGCTGCCGACCCCTGGACTAGATGTTCACAGCGGTCCCTTCTGGCCTTGAGGAACGATGAATCTAGCCATAGCGCTCTTCCCGTTGACATGGGGCCCCAGAGGCAGCAGTGAGCCCGGACGGTAATTCAAGGGAGATCCTGGGGCACTTTTTTTTTTTTTTTTTTTTGACAGAGCAGAGGTGGACCCCAGTTCATTAGCCACAAACTGCTTCGCATGGTTCTGCCACGCAGAGGTGGCGGTTCTATTTCTGGCTATTAGGAAGCTTGCCCGTTTTTTTTTTCCCCGGTTGTTACATTCGGACTAAGGGTAGGTCCACACTACCCGCCCAATTCGGCGGTTAGAGATCGATCTTCTGGGATCGATTTATCGCGTCTCATCTGGACGCGATAAATCGATCCCAGAAGCGCTCCCCCGTCGACTGCGGAACTCCTGCTCGCCGAGAGGAGGAAGCGCTGTCGACGGGGGAGCCTGCCTGCGCCGCGTGGACCCGCAGTAAGTAAATTTAGTTCGATCTAGGAAACGTCGACTTCAGCTACGCTATTCTCGTAGCTGAAGTTGCGTTTCCTAGATCGATCCCCCGCCCCAGTGTGGACCTGCCCTAAGTAACAGTGCCTCGCTGAGGACGGTCCTCTAGCTTCTTTCAAGTGCAAAACATTTAGGTGGATAAAAATCCAGGACTAATGTAGCTGGAAATCGACACCAATAACATGCACAAAAGTTCTTCAAAATTAAGGGGCCAGAGTCTGCTCCTACTTACCCCAGGGCCTACCCAGAGTAATTCCTGAGTAATTCCAGCTTCACCAGCGCCTTCTTAAGTCAATGGCCTCAGGGAATTCCTGTCCCCCCTCGCCCCCAAAGGGGGTCAGAGTTTGGAATGGCCTAGCTGAGAGGGAAGCTACCACCACACAGTGAGGCAGAATCCCCAAGGTGCAGCCTTGCTCCACTGGTGCCCCCACCCCAAAATGCTCCCCCCTCCCCATCCTCTGCAGGAGCCTCAAAATGACAGAGCACGCTCTGTGGCTTCTTCGGGGCCTTCTGCACTGTGGGGACACACGCCCCCTTTGCGCCAGTCGAGCGAGCAAAAAGGGACTGCAACCCGGGGATCTGTGAAAGTCTGTGAACGGGATTATCTGCCCCCCCGTTTGCATTGTATTGTCAGTTACACCCGGGAAGCCCTCCCCTCCCCCGAGCTCAGATCAGCAGCGGTGCTGTGGGGCCCACCCCTCTTTCCTGCAGCCAGAGCCCCTTTTACTGGAGGCTGGGGTTGCCAGCCATTCAGGAGGGAACCCGAGGGCTGCAGAGGGAGGGCAGCTGGTGCCCCTGCAGGCCAGGGGCACAGGGAGCAGCATGAATGCCACAGGTAAGAATCAGCTGCTGCCCACAGGGAAGGAGGGGCTGTCAAAGAGGCAGGGTTTCTTTTAGGCATCCGAGACTCGTGCTGCGCTCGCCTTGACTGGTTGCTCTTTGCAGTGACACTGGGGTTCCGTCCATACTAGGCAACGCGCTGGGGCAGATTTGTGGGTCTGGGATGCTCCCCCATGCGGGCCCTTTTGATCTGGAATGACTCCTGCTTCCCCACTGGGTGGGAGAGTCTGGAACAACCCAGAGGGATGAGGGGACCCTCTACGCACGCTTTGCACCAGTGCAAAATGACAACCCGGTGCAAGGAGGCGGGGAATCAGGCTTAGTGGGTCTGATTCTCCTCTTGCACCAATTTACACCAGTGTAACACCATTGCCCTGAGTGTCATCACTCCTGATTTTCACCCGTGTACGTGTGAGACTAATCAGGCCTTTAATGTGCATACCTACCTACCTAGCAACACACACACAGAAACTCCTCATAGGGTCAGTTTCTGCTCCCAGTTGTGCCAGGATAACTCCGTGGAGTGTGACTCCTTCTGCATTTGATGGAGTGACTCCAGATTTACACCAGTTGACCCGGAGGCAGGCTTGGGCTCCTAACTGTCTCCTTCTCTGCTCAGCTGCGACAAAACTGAGCGGCAAAGGTCAGACGTAAAACAAACCCGATTTGGAGTGTCCAGCGGGCCCGGAGCCCAGCCGCAGCGCCCCCTGGGCACAGACAGGGTGAGCCTGTTTAGCAGCTCTTCCTTTCCCAGGGCCCAGCTGTGTGAAAGTGACAGGCAATCACCTGGCTTGACCCGACCTTCCCACAAGCAGCAGGGGAGCTGCCTGCAGGAAGATCGGTGCTGACTCAGCATCCTCCAGGAGACACTCCCGCTCCCCTTGCCTTCCCTGGTATAACACTCTGCCCAGGCCTGCAAGCAGCAGACAGATCTGCAAAGAGAAACCAACCAAAAGCGCATCCCGCCCGCCTGCCCCCAGGACTGAGGCAGAGGGAGCAGCAGATCCTTCACTTTAATGTTAGCTGAGTTTTAGCACTTGCCTCCAGCGCTACCATTTATCTACAAGGCTCTGAGTAGCAGGAGAGCGGAGTTAATAAATCAGCTCATGTGTCGGCTGCGATCAGGCCCATAAATAAAGTGGAGCTGTCAGCCAGTGGAGTCAGCTGAAGGCAGCCCGTGCCACTCAGCTCTTCCCAGGCCACCAGGAGTTAATGCCATGCTTCCCTCGTCATAGGAAAATAGGACATGCTGTCCTGGATCTGTCTGCTCCTCCTGCATCCCACGCTAGCCTGTACCTCAAGTTTGGGAAGACGGCAAAAATCTATGTTGCATCTGGCTCATTTTGCAATGCTGTGCGTATTAGGTGATGGGCATTCCTTCCTGACCCCTGCAGCCGTCAGTCTGTGCCATGAAGCATGGGCATGGATTATGCTTCCATTTGTTTAGAATCGTTTAGAAGGATCATAAAATTACCAGCACTTCATAAACTCCAGCCTCTGTCTTTGTCACTGTGACCCCTCCCCCCAAGGCAGGGAATTGCCTAACCTTTTGTTTGTCTCACCTGCTATTTGTTCTTCATTTACCTTCCCATAATTTTGATCCTGTGTCCTCTCACTTTCGTATTATGGGACAGTGTGGAAAGAAGGGAATTGTGTCCTTTCCTCCTGCAAAAATCCCGGCAGTGAGGGAATGACTGGCGCTCATTGGTGAGTCTGGTCTTTCTTTGAAGGCTACGTTGTTCCTGTGCGGGGAAAGTCCTGTGCTGAGGGTGGTGGGTTGCAGGCCTGCCCTAGGGTAGCATCAGGAGCTAGTCTGCATTAGAGAGGTAATGGACCGGAGCTTCAGCAGGTGTAAATCAGTGTGAATGATGCTAGTTTATACATCTGAGGCTCTGGCCCATGCTGTTGTCTGGAAGGGGTATTGTTGTGAAATTAGTCATTAAAAGAAATCAAGTTGACCACGTCTCTTTACACTTCAGTTGGGATTGGAGCAAAGGGAGGCTTCCGTGTAGCCCTCTGTGAAGCAATGGAGTGGGGCAAAACCCCTCCCCGTGACCGATAACACTGTCACTGAGTCCACAGAGAAGGATTTTCATAGGCAGATTTGCTTTCCCACATTTAGGATGCTTGTTTTCTTGTTGCACTTTGGACAAGGAGAGGCTGAATCTGATCTCACTTTACACCAGATTTACATTGGTGTAATTCAATTCAATGGGGTTTATCCTGATTTTATACCAGTATAATTGGGAGTGGGATTGGGCCCTGGATTGGTCAATTTCCCAGTCTGGGGGCTGGTTCTGCCCCTTCCCGCCACTGCAATGGCATACAGGAGCCGCAGGACTGGGTGTGAATGCGAGTGAGTTCCCCCGGCTACAGAAAGAGCCTAGTGCTGATGTCAGAACGCCTATGCTTCCACTGCCGGCAAGTCCCAGTACAGGGGCATGATAGAGCAGGGCTGAGAGCTAATCACCCAGGCCTGCGGTGTGCTTCATAGGCAGCCCTAAGGAACCCATTGTGAATTAATTCTGCTCTTACCTCTGTGTTACATCCAGAGTAACTCCATGGATTTAAATGGTATTACTCCTGATTTACACCAGGACACGTGAGATCAGAGTCAGGAGTTGTTTTTAAACGTGACCTATTTTTTTTGGCCACTGTCCCTTTAATGGAAACGTACATGGGAAATGTACATGGAGTAAAAACACTAGAGTAGGGCAAACCCACAACGGTTACGATTTTCTTGTCGGCCCATCCTTAGCTCCTGTTACAATTCTGTCAGCCAACACGTTCCCAGCTGATCTTTTACCAGGAGCGTATTTTAGCGGGATGGATTATTTTAATAACTAGTCACCCTGGAAACAGATTTCGGCCCAGCAAGGCGCTAACACACATAAGCATGTGAAGAGCTCCATTGATTTAGTTACTCTCTTGCTGAATTGGGGCCAGACTGAAGGGCTCTTTGGACCGAATGCTGACTGCCTTGACACCGGAGCGAGAGAAGGTTAACTCCCCAGGGCCTGATTCTTGTCTCTGCTACACAGGGGTAAGTCCAAAGTAAGCCCAACTTTGATGGAGTTACTCCCGATTTACCCCAGTGTAACTGAGATCAGCATCTCTTTCTTCTTCCCAAGCAAACTTCCCCTAGGATGGCTCCCGGGCCTGGCACAGGAACATTAGAAACTCTGGGTTGCTCCACATGAAGTCAGTGGGAGTTTTGCCACTGACTTCAGCAGATACAGCAGCAGACTCTCTTATAGTTAGGGTGAACAGTCAGTGCTTAATTTGTGCCAGAGCTTGGCAGGGCTGAGCCCCGGTGCCTCTGGGCCTGGCAGTTCCTAGTCCTGGCTTCTCTGGGCCTGGCAGTTCCGAGCCCCGGCACCTCTGGGTTTGCTGCATCAGTTACGAATGTAAAAAAACTGCTTGAGCCCGGCACCTAATTGCTTGAGGCCCAGCACCTCTTTCATTACAAATTAAGCACTATGAACAGTCAATGAGCAGTAACCCTGTTCCAAGGCAGCCGGGAGGGGAGAGGCCTTCCTAACAGCCATACATTTGGGAGAGATCATGGAGGTCACTGGGATCTGTTCAGCAGAGGCAGGTAGGGAACCTCAGACCGGGGCTGTCAGAGGTGAAATGTACGTAGAGGCAGAGAGAGTGAGAGAGATTGAATTGCCCAGAAGATTGTCTCAGTGGGGAATTGTTGAACCACCTTCAAAATAATCGAGTTTCCTTCACAAACAGGGTTATACGGTGGCAGGTATTTCATAGGTTTAAGTTATATGTCAGAGGTAACCTACAAGGGAAACACCTAGTAGATAAAGGCTGCCCCTGGGGCAGACTGCTCTGGATTAGAGGAGACTATGGAACACGTTTCTACTATTTTGCTCCTTTACTGCTCCCCATCTGGGGTGTGTTGACCTCAAAACGGAGAATTCCACTGGTACATGGCCAGACTTATGCACAATTGGCTTTAGGCCTTTTCCAGGTACTAGAGGATTTAGCATCTACCTTGATAAGGAAGGACAGACATTGGCTGTGTATTTCCTTTGAGCCCCTGGCAGTTGTTAGTACCATCAGTCTATATTTACCTGCGACAGAGCCGCTGTCCGGGCTATTTCTAGGCACAGGACGACTTACCTGAAATGCTAGTTCAAACTGTTTGTGCACTCGCTCCGTGGCTAGAAATGGCGGAGAAAAAGCAATTGAGTTTGGCAAAATGGCAGTTCGCCCGGGGGTCTATGATGCCAAGTGGACCTTTTAGTTCTTAGGACGTGGAGGGTTTGGATGTTTTCTTTTCATATCCATGTACTGTACTGATTGGGAGTGTAATTTCTGGGTTTTGTTTTGAAATGTTATTTAATCAGAGGGCTTCTGATTTAAGGTTTTAACCGATTAGCACTGAAGAAAGAAAGAAAGAAAGAAAGAAAGAAAGAAAGAAAGAAAGAAAGAAAGAAAGAAAGAAAGAAAGAAAGAAAGAAATTGGTGTTTATCCAGTAAACACCAGAAAAACATTGCAATGGTTACTTGCATTTAAGGGTTTGTCTACACAGAGCTGTAATGCAGACTACAGGGATGCGATTTCTAACATGTGGTGCATTCATTGGTCTGTGTAGACCCTGCTGGTGCCCACTGAAGGTTGCCTCATGCAATTGGCCATAGAGCTGTTTGAAACAATGCTAAGTTAAAGCGCTCTAGGACCATTACGAGGAGTAGTCAATGCAGGAGGTACTACCGTATAATCTACGTTACTCAGTGCAGTATATACGAAGAGAAAGCCCCCCCCCCCATCTCAATTTTGGACATCTACTTAGAACTCAAAAGTTGCTAAAAATACCCCCTCCCCAAAATGAAATTAATAAACCCCTCCAAAAACCATAATCCCTAGTTAATGTACAAGACCAGAGAGAGAAATGTTTCCCTCTAGTGGTTGTCACCAGCACCTAAAACAGCCCGCTACTTGCTCACAGTTAACGGAGCTAGGGCCAGGTTTTTAAAGGTATTTAGGCATCTCGGGGGATTTTTGAAAGCATGTAGGCACTTGAAACCCATTGATTTCAATGGGACTTAGGTGCTTTGAGGATCTGGGCCTGGCAGAGTGAAGCTACAACACATCAGGTGTGACATGCAGAGAGAGACCAGCCAATTGAGGCACAAAACAGGATCTGCATATCACCTTCTCTGAGCAGGGCAATTCAAACCGCTGCACACGTTGCGCAGGGCATACCCCTGCCAACAGGTATGGTAGGAACTGAGCAGACTCCCTGAGTCCTCCCCACGTCTTGTGTTCCGATATCGTTTGCAAAGCACTTTTCCCACGGGTTGGGAAATCTCCCAGTGAACAGCCCATCTTAGGCTATCCCGAGTGCTTCCCTAGCACGTTCCCCCCCTTGACCTCAAAGCACTTCCCTGGGGTCGGTCGGTAGCATTATTTTTATTTTAGAGATGGGGAAACTGAGGCACGGAGCAGGGCCGTGACCTGCCAAGGTCACACAGTGAGCTGGTGGCGGAGCCTGGTAATCTGTCCCCTGGTCTAATTGCTGGAGCAGTGGCATAGATCCCAGCCAAGTCCCGCTGTGTGGGTAGAAGTTCCGCAGGGAGAGATTTCCTGTAAGGCGGGGAGATCTCGTTTCTCTGTGCCTTGCTCTCCCGTTCTGGCTGGAGCTCTGGGAGGCTGTCCAAACGCTACATATCTTGAATTATTAAGTGATCACCCACTGCAGTTACTTATGTGTCTCAGAATCTCCAGGAGGCTTGTGCCTGGGCCACTGGGCAATAAAGCGTCCTGGATGCTTTCTCCAAGGCAGCTGAATCCATTAGCTAAAATCAGCGGCATCCACCCCCCAGCCCGCGGCCTGACCACCATACACACAAACGCACGCCACCCCCGCCCCAGCCGGCACTACCCCTCCCTCGCTAACCCACCGGGGAGGCGAGCTGGCCAGTGCTACCTAATGGCAGGCAGTTACGGGAAGCCAGGCAGAGGTGCAAACTCATCCATCACAGCCTGGTCGGAGCTGTCGGGCTGTTGTGTGTCCTGCTCCTTAGCTAAGCACAGGGGATGCTGGTCCTCATGGGAGACTTCAGTCACCGGCTCTTGGGAAGGACAAAGCACAAACATCCTCCTCCCTTCCCCCCCTCCTGATTGCATCACCCCCCCTCCTCGTCACCGCTCTCCTTTCCTCCCCAACCCCCCCCCCCACATCCACAGCAGACAGCAGCCTCGCCCCTACATGCACCTAGCCTCCGTCTTCCTTTGCACAGCGCTGATGCAAGAGCCGTCTTCCCTACAGCCTCTTCTGGCTGAGACAGCCTGTTTCCCTCCATCTCATGAGCTCTCCGGCTTGTCTTGAACCCCTACTGAAAACGCCCCTTCTCCCGCACCTCTGATCCTTGAATCCCTTCTGACTATGCGAAATGAAGCGGTATTGTGTTGTTCGGACTCCACGGACTGGGGGAACAGATGCCCTGGCTGGCACGGTCATTCATTTCTTGAATCTTGCCCCAGGACTGGGGCTATGCACATCTCCCCCCTCCCCAACACGAACTACAAAGCAAAGGAATCTTTGAGACACCTCAGGCAGGGTGAATTTGTTGCCATTTCACTCGCCAGTGACGGAATCAAGGTCTGGGGGGACAGTCCTTGGGGGGTGCCGCTGTCCTCCACAAGCAAACGGCAGGTTTCACCAGAGAGGCAGGAAGGGTGCAGAGCCACTAGGAAAGCGAGCGCAGAGGATGATTTAGTTGGGGATTGGTCCTGCTTTGAGCAGGGGGTTGGACTAGATGACCTCCTGAGGTCCCTTCCAACCCTGAGATTCTATGATTCTATGATCTCCCAGCATCGCACGCACACAAGCAGCCCCTCACCACAACACCTCACACACTCTCAGGGTAACACATGCCCATGCACACACCCAGCTGGGCATGCACACAACTCCCCGCCCGTCACGGTGTTATACCAATAGAATAAAAACCAGCAGGATCTTATTAAGAGGGATAAGGCAAAGATGCCACATTTCTTGTAAATATAATGATAAAGCAAAAGATAAAAGTAAACAAGGTTGTTTGACTACTTATTCCTATCACTACTTATTCCTTATACACACATATAGAGAGAGAGAGAAAGAGAGAGAGATTCATTCAGACAATCATTCATTCAAGTTCTGTATAGGTGTTATAGTTACCAGCCTAGAAGTTGCTCATGCCAAGTTACTGGCCAGGTAGCTTGGTCATGAGGATGGAGCAGAGTCTGTGTCAGATGCATCTGATGCTCCTGGAGGTTGGCAGCAGAACCAGAGAGACTCAAAGTCCTCAGTCTTGAGAGTCCATTCTTATAGGATTTAATTCCTATGTTAGTCTATGGGAGCTGTTTCATCCTGCTGTTGCTGACTCAATCAGCAGATGGCACATTCCTGTCCAAAGTGGCACATTCCTGGTGGCTCCACACTGTCCAAAGTTTGTGTTTCTCATCCTTCCAGGTGATGGGGTGGATCCCAGTTTACCCTCCGGGGGTTCTGGTCATCCACTTGACACATTCTTCGGCCGATGGATACTTCCTTTCTAGGCTGGCACTTCCCTAACCATCCATGTATATCAAGCATTCATCAGCATACATTCCATACCTTAACCATATTTTAATTTACTGTCTCCACCACTTTCAGGGTGTGTGCTAATTCATTTGAGACTCCCGGCCCTTTAATCACAGAGGGTGGGGGGTCTGTCCTAGGAGCCGTTGAATGAAGTGAAAGTCACTTAACAGCTTATAGTGTTTGTTTGCATTGTATCAATTACTTCAAGAACAAAGTCAGTTAACTTGTTTGTAAGTTTTACATAGTAGTACCGTATCTTTCACAGGATAGATATAAGCAATGGTTTCTACAGACAGTAGCTTACAAGTTTTAACAGAAGACCCAAGAGATTTTTGTACTTGGTGAAACTGGATTTTAAAGTGTGTGGGACAAATTATGAGGGGGTCACTGTCTCTTGGGGGAATCACTGTTAGTACCTTCTTTAATATCCCTACAACGGAGGGACGTCTGCGTTGCAGCCGAGGATGGTGGGGGACGGCGGCTCATGGAGACATACCCGTAGTAGCTGGCTAAGAACAGAAGTGAGGACACAGTGCAGGCTGAAGAAGTGAGCACGTACCCAGTGGGGCCAGACGGGCTTGTACAACTCCCACTGAAGCCTGGGCCGCTGCATCCTCACCGCTATCTTTAGCGGGTTAGCTAGAGAACACGAGCTGCCGTTCACATCCCCGGCTGCGGTACAGACGTACCCAAAGCAACACGCGCGTGCACAATCTTCCCACGTACGAACTCCAGGCACACAGCCGTACCACTGGGGCCCCATTCTCTCTGCCCTCGACCCTGCGCCTTGCGCAGTCGTTTGCTCCAGAGCAAAGTGAGGGCAAAGCTGGGAGCGGTCAGATTTGGGAGGATTTTATGCCTCTTTTGCATCCTCCGTGCTCATAAATGGCTGTTCCCAATGTGCCAGGCACACAGTCGCATGCCCTCAGTACTGCGTGCACACACCGCTGAGTGCCCTGCCCCCCCCCCCAGCCCCGAGTTGTGAAATTGGTTTTAAAAGAGGAGCTTTTAAAAAATACCAACTATTGGGATTTTTTAATTTTTCTTCTGGCTCGTGAGCCTTTAGAGGCCACATTTTTAAGCTTTTCTCCACACCCAGCGGGCTAGACACGTAGGGACTTGTATTTGAAATGCAAGCGGACGGCTTTGGTCCACAGTGGCTTAGTCCCCACTCGCTGGGGTGTCAATTCTTGGGCACGCTAGGCCTCTGTTGTGAGACAGACAAGACACAAATGGCCAGACAGGGAGCTAGGGGTCTGGTGCTTCCTGCCGGAAAGGATCATTGCCGAGGTACGTCCCCTCCTGGTGACCTGCCTTCACGCCAAGGTCTTGAGACCAGAATGTTCGGTATAGATACGTAACTCCTTACATATCATCCTTGCATGCATTTCCCAATGATCCCGCTGTCCAGTGAGCTACTGATTTGGCAGATACCTCACGTGCCACCTGTGATAAGTTCCCCCCGGGGTGCCACCTGGAACTGGGGCACCACTGAGCCCGCCTGACCCACCAGCCTGGGCGCCCTTTATACTGCACTGCTGTGACAGGCCCTCAAGCCCCCTCCAGCACACATACAGGTGGGGACACACCCAGCCGCAGCACATACAGACGCTGAGATCAACTCTGCATGGGAAGGTTTCAGCTAAGGAACCTCCCAGTTCCCAAGGCACGCATCCCCCTTTGGAGTGTAAACCCCAAATTATGCCATCATGCACTGCACCGAGATCGGTGCAGCGTAAGCTCATGAAATTTGCCCCCTCCCTCAATGTGGAAAGGAAATAGACAACAGCTCTTTGCTCCAGTTATGATTCCCCCACACTTCACACCAACTCACTGGTTTTAGATAAAGCACAAATAAGCTTATTAACTACAAAAGACCCATTTTAAGTGATAGCAAACAGATCAGAGCAGATGACCTAACAAATAAACAAAAATGCCATCTAAGCGTAATACACTAAAGAGATTGGATATGAATAGCAGATCTTCACCCTAAATGAGGACCCAACCAGGCTGCAAGTTCTTGAGGGGCCAAGCTGCGCAGGTTTACAGCTTAAAATGCCAGGCATTCCTTTCCCAGACTAGAAATCCCTCTAGCCTGGGTCCAGCACTTCCCCCCAGTCCAGTCTTTGTTCCTCAAGCGTTTCCAAGTGTCTCTTTGGGTGGGGAGTCAGTGAAGAACCGCGATGATGTCACTCCCCTGCCTTAAATAGCTTCTGCATATGGCGGGAACCCTTTGCACAAAGCTTGGTTCCCATGCCGGGTCAGTGGAAAAACACTGGTATTCTATGATGGAGTCCAGTAGCAGGTGACTTGGTCACATGCCTCTGTAGGGTCATAGCAGCCATGACTAAGGCTTTGTCTTCACTACCCGCCGATCCGGCGGGTAGCAATCGGTCTATCGGGGATCGACTTACCGCGACTAGTGAAGACGCGGTAAAATCGATCCCTGATCGCTCTGCCGTCGACTCCGGAAATCCACCTCGGCAGGAGGCGGCAGCGGAGTCGGCGGCAGCGCGGCAGCGGTCGACTTTCCCGCGTCCTCACCGCTAGGTAAGCCGACCTAAAATACGCAACTTCAGCTACGGTATTCACGTAGCTGAAGTTGCGTATCTTAGGTCGGACCCCCGCTGTAGTGTAGACCTAGTCTCAGAGGCTGTTTGTAGCATCCTCAGGAAGGCTCCCCAGTGGGAGATTAGCTTCTTCTAAAGCCTATTGTTCTCTCTAATGGACCTTAAATGGGCCTTTCCCCACCAGCCAGGGCCGGCTCCAGGCACCAGGCAACCAAGCTGGTGCTTGGGGCGGCACCTGGAGGGGGGCGGCGCGGCGCTCGGGCCGCCGGGGAGAGCGGGTCCACAGCTGGGCTCGCCACCCTCCCCCCCGCGCTCTGGCCGCCCTCCCCCCCGGCTGCCGGGGGGAGAGCCGAGCCCCAGCCGGGGCTCGCCGCCCTCTCGCCGCCCTGCTCCCGGCGCTCTGGCCGCCGGGGGGAGAGCCGAGCCCCCGCCGGGGCTCGCCGCCCTGCCCCCGCCGGGGCTCGCCGCCCTGCCCCCGCCGGGGCTCGCCGCCCTGCCCCTGGCGCTCTGGCCGCCGGGGGGGGGAGACGAGCCCCCGCCGGCGCTCGCCGCCCTCCTCCCAGGGCTTCGGCCGCCCTCCCCTCCGCGAGCGGGAGGGGGAGGCGCGGGGCTCCCCGGCAGCAGCAGGGATTCGGCCCCCGCCCCCGCGCTGCCCACTGGGCCCCTGCCCGCTCCGCCTGGACCCACCACGCTGCCCCACGGGCTGCAGGGCTGGAGCAGCCTCTGGGCTGCGCTCCCGGCCCCAGTGTGCAGCGGCCCGGGCAGAAGCCCTCTGGTGCGGGGGGAGAGCGGAGCCCCGCCGGGGCTCGCCACCCTCGCCCCGGGGCTCCGGCCGCCCTCCCCCCGGCGGGAGAGCGGAGCCCCCGCCGGGGCTCGCCGCCCTCCTCCCAGGGCTCCGGCCGCCCTCCCCCCCGCGCCCTGCCCCCGGCCACCGGGGGGAGAGCGGAGCCCCCGCCGGGGCTCGCCACCCTCGCCCCGGGGCTCCGGCCGCCCTCCCCCCGGCGGGAGAGCGGAGCCCCCGCCGGGGCTCGCCGCCCTCCTCCCAGGGCTCCGGCCGCCCTCCCCCCCGCGCCCTGCCCCCGGCCGCCGGGGGGAGAGCGGAGCCCCCGCCGGGGCTCGCCACCCTCGCCCCGGGGCTCCGGCCGCCCTCCCCCCGGCGGGAGAGCAGAGCCCCCGCCGGGGCTCGCCGCCCCCCCCCAGGCTCCGCCCCCCCCGCAGGGGGGGGGGGGGCGGCCGGAGGCTTTTTTGCCTGGGGCGGCAAAAAAGCCAGAGCCGGCCCTGCCACCAGCCATCTAGACTGAGGCTTTGTCTACACTACCCAGCTTTTAGCAACATGGCCGGGTCGACACAGCCGCGTCGCTAAAAGTTGGGCAGCACAGCCACTGTTTGTCTGCTCTTTCGCTGACAAAATACGTCCACCTCCAACGAGCGGCATTCGCGTTGTCGGCAGGAAAGCGCTCCTGCCAACAACACGCGGTTCACACTGGCACCTGCCACGTCAAAACTTGTCTTTCGGGGGCGGGGTGGGGGGAGGTTTAACACCTCTGAACGACAAAAGTTTTGTCGTTCCATTGCCAGTGTAGACATAGCCTGAGTGTCTTCTGCCGAGTGGGCGTTCCCCAGGTGTAAACACATTTGGAATAGATACAGAGTCAACATTCCTGACTTCAGATACAAAAATTATGCATTCACACAAAGAAGATCATCATATCCAGTAAATCATAACCTTTCCAATGATAGGTCACATGCCTTATCTTGCACAAAATACATCATAATTATGCCATACTCATATCACAATATTACTATGAAGAATATGGGGCGTAATGTCACACCACCCTTTGATGAACTATCATTCATACATCTGATGCAGGGGATTCCTGTCAATCCCTGTGCTCCCCCCTGTGCCCTCTGCCAGTTGGCACCAAGAGGTGACAGAACCTTACAGGGCAGGAGCCAGGTGCTGGTCCCATTGAAGTCAATCAGACTTTTGTCATGGACTTCACTGGAACAGGTGTGGGCCAGGTATGGGGTCACTAGTCCTTTCTCCACCTGTGCAGGGATGATGGCGTGGTCATGGTGATAGTGGGCAGCTCCTTCTGTGTTCATCAGGAAGCTAAAGACCCAGAGAGGGGGGATTCCATGCTGAGGCTGCTGGACGCAGACAGACCCTGCGGTTCTCTCTGGCTTTCCAGCGGCCTGTTCAGCACCACCCGGGCTGCCTAGTGTCACATCCCAGGTTCTTCCTACTTCCGGGCCTGCTCCGAAGGGGACGCAGACACACCAGCCTTGCGCAACATCGCAGTGTTCAATTTCACCATCTCCCCATGCGGAACCCACCTGGAAATGGGTCTTGATTCCCCTCTTTCCTTCCCGCTCTGGCAGTCTGCACAGGGGCTGAGAAACTGGGGGGAGGGCAGAGGAATCATAGAATATCCGGGTTAGAAGGGACCTCAGGAGGTCATCTAGTCCAACCCCCTGCTCAAAGCAGGACCAATCCCCAACTAAATCATCCCAGCCAGGGCTTTGTCAGGGGGAGGGAGAGCTTAGTGGTTTGAGCATTAACGTGCTAAACCCACAGTTCTGAGTTCAACTCTTGAGGGGGCCATTTAGGGATCTGGGGTAAAAATCTGTCTGGGGATTGGTCCTGCTTTGAGCAGGGGGCTGGACTAGATGACCTCCTGAGGTCCCTTCCAACCCTGATATTCTGTGAAGCCTGACCTTAAAAACCTCTAAGGAATGACACCTTTTTTTCTTTAACAAATCAGTTGGGCGCAGGAGTAACACAGCCATCTGCGGGAGGTACCCCGGCTGTGAACATGCAGCGAGGAGAGGCAACTGCCAGGAGCCAGTAGTGTCTGCGACTGCAAGGGGCAAGAGGGGGCTTCAGTCGCAATGCAGGGCACTTGGGCGTTGCCTGCAGCGTAGCTAAGGAACATGGGCACTCAGAGGGAAGCCTGCTGTCTTCTCCTGGATGGAATCCAAAGTGCTTCCCTGTGTGTCATAGGCTCTAGCTCACTAAAGGAGAGTCTCTTGCATTTTTGGAGCGGAAGGACCTGTTTGCCAGCATGCAGCAGCGAGAGACAGGTGTGAAGTCCTGGATGGCAACGGGTATTTTCTTTGTGTTTCTATCACAACTTTCACCCTAGTAGAGACCTGAGCATAGTATGAGCCATACAGGGAGCACATCACCCATCTGCCCTGTACTGAAATGCAGCCACTTCTGGGGTGGAACATAGCCACTCTTTGATAGCACACAACGCTGCTCTGTAGTGAAGGACAGGAAGTGAAAAAATCACTTTATATGCCCATAATTCTGTTGCTGTCTTGATAAACCTAGCGTCATTCACCAGATGGGATGCTATCCTAAACCCCATTTCCAAGCTCGGGAACTTTGAGGAGTGTCAGACCAAGATCCGGATACTGAAGCATGAGGGGGGCAGGGGGGATCCCTAGCTCACACTAGGTAGAACAGGTTTTCTCATCAGATTTCACCTTCTGCTCCTGGCACCAGGCAGAGGCAGGTGGGAAAATGACAGGGAAAACCAGGAAGGGCAATCAGCGTTTACTCAGATCTCTCAGATGGTCGGTTTGCATCTGGGTTGATTCTGATTTTCTCTGAACTGCTTTGACACCCTTAAAATTAACTGCATTACAGAGAGAGAAGGGAGGCCTGGCTAGATAAAGTGACCGATGGATTGATCAGCCAGAAGGTTAGGAACTCCTCAATTCCATTCCCAGCTCTGACACTGACTCCCTCCAGGACTGTGGGGAAGCCAGTGAGTGTCTCTGTGCCTCAGTTTCCCCAGGTGGATAATCTCCCAGGGGCTTGTGAGGATGAATTAGCTGATGTGTGTTGAACGCATTGACAATGGCACGTTCTACGTATCATTATGGGGTGGAAATCCGTGTCCCTCCGACCTGTCCCCCTTATCTCCCCCACACACTGCCTGCCTTCCTGTCTCCCCAAAATAATTTCTTTGGTGTGAAGGGATCTTGCATTTCTCACACACACACACACGCACACACACACACGGCTCCGAGCTTGACAGAGTTGGGTCAGTCAGTCGCCGTCCAAGCTAATCTTTGGATCCTGTGAGTGTCACTCTAATGACAGCATGCCTCTCTGCTGAGCTGCCGAGCGCCGGCAGTAAAAGCCTCTGAAAGCCGACGGCCCCTGGGAGCAAAGTGACTTGCCTGCCGCTGGGGCCCTTCCTTCCCCAGGAAATGGCATCCAGCCGATTAGCCCTGCCTGCGTTGACAAGGATCGGACGTGAAACCTTCCACTTTTAGACACATTAAGCCCTTTTCAGGAGCCACTCAACCGGCTCCGCTCCCCCTCCCCTGCCCATTGCCTCATCACCCCATGGCCAAGGCTCTCTGGAGCATGCTGGGGGCCTTCGCTCACTATTCCTTTCCTCCCCCGCCGGCGCGGCCATACTGATGAGGTGTTTCCCCTGTCGGGCAGGCCAATAGGGCTCACTCATGGGGTCACCGCCACCTGGGGACGGAGAGAGGGTAGAGGGATACGGGGCCCTAGGTCAGAGCAAGCGCAAGGGGGCAGGGTCCTGAGGGGGACATGGGGGCCCTATGTTTGGCTGTGGTTTGTCGCCAAAGGAGCCACTGGCTCCATTCGCCTCTCAGGCATCACTTGGGAAATGGCGGAGTCGGCTGGTTCGTGGTTTCTTAGTTCCAGGCCGATTTGGCCCTCGTGGGGTCCCTCCGCCCCTGCCCGACTATCGGCGACTCCCTCGGCTCCAGCAGGAACTACAATCCAGCCCTGGCTCTCGGAAGCAGCTTGTTCTTGGGTCCATCAGAGCCGGGGAAAGAGCCCTGGAGCCCAACGTCCTCCGGGCAGGTCCTCCGGCTGGGCACGCTGCCCTGCCAAGCTGTTCTACATGAGCCAACTCAAGGGGCGAGAGGGGAGCCCACCCTCCACGGCCTAATTAATGCCATGCAAGCTTTGTGATGTGGGCATCTGTCTGCTAGCGCCCAGAGAGAGATCTGCCCTGATTCCTTTCACACAGGTCTCCGAGCCGCCTTCCCCTGGTCAGGACAGACCTGGGTTCAAAATGCACAAACACCCTTCCTCAGTGAACCCTGGATGTGCCCCAGGAGAATGGGACCTTCTCTTAGACAAATCCACACTAGGAGCATCTCATCTACCTGCCCTGTTGCTGCAGCCCGAATCCAGTTCTTCCAGCCCCCCACCCCTCCGGCTGATTGTGGGAGAGCCCACAGGCTAACCTAGTCCTCCTGGAGCTGTCATTGCCTGGGGCCGGAGTTTGATACACTTTCCCCTAGTGCAGGGGTGGCCAACCTGAGCCTGAGAAGGAGCCAGAATTTACTAATGTACATTGCCAAAGAGTCACAGTAATACATCAGCAGTCCACGGTCAGCTGCCCCCCACTCCCAGCGCCTCCCACCCACCAGCAGTCCCGCTGATCAGTGCCTCCCCCTCCCTCCCCGCACCTCCCGATCAGCTGTTTCGTGGCGTGCAGGAGGCTCTGGGGGGAGGCGGGGGGAAGAGCGAGGGCACGGCAGGCTCAGGGAAGGGGGCGGGAAGGGGTGGAGTGGGGGCAGGGCCTGTGGCAGAGCCAGGGGTTGAGCACCCCACAGCACATTGGAAAGTTGGCGCCTGTAGCGCCAGCCCCGGAGTCGGTGCCTATACAAGGAGCTGCATATTAACTTCTGAAGAGCCGCACGTGACTCCGGAGCCACAGGTTGGCCACCCCTGCCCTAGTGAGTAGCACTGGAGGCCTCAGCAGTTCCTCTGAGGGGAGGCAGCGTGGACTAGTGGGTAGAGCACTGGACTGGGACTCAGGTGACTGGGTGTCTCTTCTCAGATCTGCTGCTGGGTGACCTTCACCGCTCTGTGCATCAGGGTGCCCATGTATATACTGAGATATTCTCCTCTGTTAAGTGTTTTGAGATCTACCTAGAGCTAGGGATTATTAATTAATATTTTCAAGCAATGGGCCTGAGTGAGGAATGAGGTACTATTTCACTGGTGGCGGGGGAGAATCGGACTCTAGGAAGAAGCAGCAAGAGGAACAACCTGTTGAAGTCCCAGATCCAACAATTTTGCTGTGGAATGGCCCCAGGACATCATAACCCTCCTTGGCTGTCATTAGAACCGGAGCTGCCACCAACTTCTCTGCTGGATTTGGATCCACACGTTTCAGAAATCTGCGGGGAGTCTGAGCCTACAAGTGGCTGACGCTTGGGATGGGCCAGAGCTGCAAAGTCTGAGTGGCCTTGGAATCAAAGGTTTTGCTGCAGGCCTGTTACTAACTGACTCAGATACAGAACCCAACACTTCCGGGCTCTGAGTGTCAGAAAAGGATCAGCCCTGAATTCCCTGCAACCCATTCTGGACAGAACACAGCCAAAGTTGGTCCCTTTCCCAGCATCTTAAGAGTTTCCTCTGTTCCCTTTACAGTCAGTATCTAGAATTTTCTAGTTCTCCTAGCGCTCTGGCTCCTGAATCTCGCAGTCCCAGAGTCCTCCACTCCTTATATCCTGTACTTCTCCTCGGTCCTACCCCCTGGATGTTTAATAGTCTCTGCTTGCAAAGGATGCTCGGCTGATGATTCTGATTGGCTGCTGAACAGTGCCCTTTTCTCAGTTCATGCTGCATTTCCTTCAGCCTCCCATGGCACAGGAAATGCTCTCGCCTCCTGGTGCCCCGGCACATCCGGCAAGAACGGAGGCATTACCCCCGGTGTCCTAGTGAAATTCACATACAGGGAGTTACAGGCGGGGTGCTCCGATTCCACCTGCGGTTTAATTTGTCGGGATTTTCCCTCAGGCCCGGGGCACTCCTAAAGAGGTGATGGCATTTCAGTAGAGACTGAAGTGCGCAATTATAGTAATAATGAATACGAACGTCGGGGTGCTCAGGATATTCTGTTGCATGGACTTTAAGGTCAGAAGGGACCATCATGATCATCCAGTCTGACCTCCTGCAAATTGCAGGCCACAGAACCTCACCCACTCACTCCTGTAATAGACCCCTAACCTCTGGCTGAGTTACTAACATCCTCAAATCCTGGTTTAAAAAGACTTCAAGTTACAGAGAATCCACCATTTACACTAGTTTAAACCTGCAAGTGACCCGTGCCCCAAGCTGCAGAGGAAGGTGAAAACCCTCCAGGGTCCCTGCCAGTCTGACCCGGGGGAAAATTCTTTCCCGACCCCAAATGTGGTGATCAGTTAGACCCCGAGCATGTGGGCAAGACCCACCAGCCAGACACCTGGGAAAGAATTCTCTGTAGTAACTCAGAGCCCTCCCCATCCAGTGTCCCATCACCAGGTATGGAGATATTTGCTGCTAACCGTCGCAGATCGGCTACATGCCATTGTAGGCAGTCCCATCATACCATCCCCTCCATAAACTTATCAAGCTCAGTCTTGAAGCCAGTTAGGTTTTTTGCCCCCGCTGCTCCCCTTCTGGTGCAGGGCTCATCAGACTATATCTCTGGGATCTGTTGTGTCCAAAGGGAAAATTGTGTCCCTAGACCTATAAGCTGCCTGTACATCCAGGTAGAACACACCTGAGAGCTGCTTGATATGCCGGGTGTTGGGACCACTGGCTGAGCAAGAAATACAGGAGGCCAGGATTATCACTGTCCTAAAATTCCCCAAGAGCCTCCCAAGCCCACGGCCTGCTAAGGTTTGCAGTGGGGCTCAGTCTGGCTGTGTGGATGGGAGCCATTGACACGACATGCAGCACATCGGTTAGTCCATCTCGGGGGAGGGCGAGATCCGTTATTCGCTTGCCCTGGCCTTTGTGGCAGATCTGGGCGCCCTAGAGGAGTGGTCTGCAGCCAACGCGCGCAAGGGATGGAAGAATAGGGTCCAATCACATGACAAGCATCAGGAGCCTTCAGCCAACGCTAGTCCCACCCGGCAGCCAAACCTTTGGTGAAGTTGGGAAAAGTTTGGTCCGCTTCCCCCCCCACACACACTCGTCGTGGCGCATTCCACTCCGCTCGAGTTGCAGAGCATGAGCACATCCGTGACCGGCGCTGGCTTCCCATCTACTGCTGGGTGCCATTCACAGGGTCGGTCTGTACGGCCTAACCTGGCGTGAGACCTGGCTGCCTTCGGGCCCTGCTAGGAGATCGGAGGAGAGGGGGACAGATTCTCCCCAGAGCTGCCCTGAATACTGGCCTCTGGAGCAGCATTTTTCATCCTTCGAGCGCAAAGAATTTGACAAAGTGTCATCATCGCCATCCTACAGATGGGGAAACTGAGGCATCAAGTGGGGAATTGATGAATGCAAGGGCCACTTGGTAAGTCAGTGGCACAGCCAGGAAGAGACTAGAGGGAAGCTGCTGTTGTGGAATAAAGCACCAGGCGAGATGGGTTCTCTTCCTGCCTCTGGCACACACACTTGCCATATGATCTTGGGCAATCACTTAATTCTTTATGTGCCTCAGTTTCCCTATCTCTAAAGTGGCACAATGATATTTCCCTACCTTCATGAGGGGTCGTGAGGTTAAACTCCTTCATGTTTATTAATCTCATTGAGTGGAAGGCACTACGGCCCACAAAATTATTCAGGCTCCTAACTTCCAGTGAAACCAATGGGAGTTAGGAGCCTAAATACCTCTGGCTCTGGCCCTACGTGATTATTATGAATGCTGCGCTCCAGGGAATGTACAGGAGAGTGCACTCCTGCACGGGCAGGGTGGCTTGCCTGGGCCAGAGCTACCCAGCCTTCTCCAGCTCTCACTTCTGGGAGCCAAAACCTTACAAGAGAATCAAAGGCTGAAGCTGCGAAAGATTAAACCAGCCGCTGAGCTTGGATAGACTGGGTTGCGCCCACGTGGCATAAAATGGGCATCCCTCTCAGAGGGATACAGAGGGATATTTTAGAGACAGCCAGGCAACCCCCAAACAACTGCACCCCTGTTTTACGTGTCCTCGTTGCATTTCCATCACTAGGAGACCCCTTTATAAAGCTGCCTCCACTATCCCTTCGACTCGGGGACAGATGGCAAAGGGCCAGGGCTGGCTAATGGCAGTGGGACGGGATGGAGATGGGTGGATGTCTGAGATCCTATCCAGGCTGGGCTACCCCGCTACCAGCGGCTGCGGGAAGAAAGGCAGCCTCTAGAGATGGGGAGAGCGCAGGTTTGGGTCACTTCGCTTGGGAAACGACACAGTCGGCTCCAGAGCTAGTGCAAACTGGCATCGCTCCGTTGGAATCACCGGAGAGGCTCCAGCGAAGGAACTGCCCCGGAGGGCAGAAGGAATAGAAACGGCTCAGAGCCCGGGAGAACCGAACGGATTAGAGCCGTCAGGGAGGTGGGCAAGTTCCCATCTGAGAGGAGGTTTAAAGACCAGCCTCATTTGGTTGGTAAAGAAGTGTATTTGGTACTGTATCACGGGCCCCTATCATAACGCATGGGGCTGAGAGGGTGGGGTTGCCAACTTTCTAATCTCACAAAACCGAACACCCCTGCCCCATCCCCTGCCCTGGCCCTTCTCCGAGGCCCGGCCCCCCGCTCGCTCCATTCCCCCTCCCTCCATCGCTCATTCTCCCCCACCCTCACTTACTTTCACCAGTCTGGAGTAGGGGGTTGGGGTGCAGGGGCGTGCGGGCTCTGGTTGGGGGTGCGGGCTCTGGCTAGGGCTGGGGATGAGGGGTTTGGGGTGCAGGAGAGGGCTCCGGGCTGGGACAAGGGGTTGGGGTGGGAAGGTTGGAGGGTGTGGGCTCCAGGAGGGAGTTTGGGTACAGGAGGGGACTCTGTGCTGGGGCAGGGGGTTCGGGTGCAGGAGGGGTGCAGGGTCCTGGTGGCTCCCAGGAAGTGGCTGCCAGTTCTCTGCAGCCCCATGGCGCATAGGCGGCCAGTGAAGTTCTATGCGCTGCCCTTGTGTCTGCAGGCACCGCCCCTGCAGCTCCCATTGGTTCCTGGTAACCTAAGAGAGGGCATGGAGGAGTCTCCTCTTTAGCCTCATCCGTAATCCAGCCACAGCAGACATTGGTTATTCGAGTAAAAGGGAAGCAATTTGAAAACGACACAAGGCAAGATTTTGAATCCTATGTATGATGAACCTGTGGAACTCACTGCAACTGGATGCTGTTGGGGCAGGTAACACAGTAAGATTTAAGAGGGTATTGGGCATTTATATGAATCAGGACAGCAGGGGCTGTTGCACTTAGAAAGAATGAGAGTGACAAGGGCTACCAATCTTCATGCAAAATATGCTGTCTCGATGGGGTCAGGAAGAAACGTGACCCCATGGCATTGCATGGCACAAGGAAGTGGTGGTCACACCTACCGCTAAGACATTGGCCATTCTCAGGGGCAGGATACCAGACCTCAAGGGCCATTGATCTCTTCTAATATGACAATTGCACTACATGAGTTTCGAGGCTGCCTCTTTTCCAAGAGTCAAAGAAATGTTGAACTTGACTGAACCTTGTGTGTCTTGCAGATCTGACTTGGGCTGCCTTGAGAAATAGCTTGTAAATTGCCTGGAAACAGAGGCCAAACAGCCCCATGGAAGTACCCCACTAACATCCAGCAGACATGGTGGCCAGGAAGGAGAAAGGAACTGGGTAGCTCAGGCTGATGTGACTGGAAGATGGAGCCTGTCACAACTACATCATTGACTCACCTCTGGTCTGGACCAGTGGAGGCTAAGAGTTGGTACCAGCTGATGACTGTTTAGTGGCCTAGGTTGGTTGGTTCAGTCTAGTTCCTAGTAGGTGGGTGTCCATATGACATCTAGACACTTGCCATAGAGGACCATAGAGACTGAACTTTCCTAAGGCTGATATGGAGGCAGCTAGGGAAAAGCTTCCATTGCTGGTGATTGTGTGCGCAGGCTGTTGTACTTTCATCTTTACCTGTGGTATATTATTCTGCCACTAGATGTCTCTGTGTGCTGTATAGCGTTCCAGACAGAATGTGGTCCCTGGTAAACAAGGGAGACAATGCTGGAATTCAAGCTGTGTGAAAACCCAGTTGTGTACCTGTAATTGTGGTTGTTCTCTATAATCAGTGTCTCCTGTTTTAAGAAGGATGATGATTCCATACAACATTACAGCTGGGAAGGGACCTGTGCGCATTTTGAATGAGGGACACTATACATTGTTTTTTCCCATGTGGAAAATCAAACAGATACTTCCAGTGAGAATGACTCTAAATTTCAAAGGAGAGGGCAAGAAAGTACTAATGTAAAGTCTCCAGGAGAGAGCAGCATATGTGTGTTGTCTGTGACAGTCTGCACTGAGCTGAACACAACATACGGCTGCCTGCATCCACAGAGATTTAAAGGTGCAATACAGAGCATACAAACCCATAGCAGTGACAGAGCTAAACATACTCTGCCATACAAAGATCAATTGTGCTCAACATCCATGTGCCACATGTTTGTGGGAGGAGACTCAGGATTTCCAGTGGAAACCAGAAAGCACCTGCTGGGGTGAGCTGGGACACTAAGCCACTCTCAGCTTTGTCAGTTTCACTCTCAGAAGGGCTGCCAGGCGGAGTGGGAGAGGCCTGGCCAATGGCACGCAGAGAAGAACGAGGAGGCATTATGGAGCCTGCCACAACACTCTGCAGTCTGCAGCTGTGACGGAGCCACTATTTGGCTAGAAACCGGAAGCCATCACGTCCCTGAGGTCTCTCCTTTCCCCGGCCTAATTCCCTCCTGCATAGCCAGGAAATAGCCTCGTTTATCCCGATCCTGCCTCTCTCTGTGTCGCTGGTTGCAAGTGCAGTCAATTAGAGCCGTGGATCAATTGAGCATTAACTGGCAAGGAAGATAAATGACTCAAACAGGTAATTCCAGACAAATGAAGGGAAAAATCCCCCACCATTGATTCATGAGAATCAGCCTCTTTTCCGGACCCCAGTGAAAGGCCGTCTGGCTCTCAGTCGCGAAGGCTGTCCACAGTCCTTCCGTATGGTACAATTCCCTGGTAGCTAGCCCCCCCTCAAACAAACTAGCAGCCCAAAGCCAGAGCTAGACAAATAGCACAATAACCTAGGCGCTCAGTTATCTAAACGAATTCCCTTCCACAGCGTTCATCGCCTTCTCAGCATGGCTTTCCACCAATCATTTAACTCAGTGGGTCTCAACAACAGGGAACCCCCCTGAGAGCTTCCTCTGATCTAGCCAGGACCCCCCCTCCCTCCTGGTCCTAAGCCCCCAAATTAAGAACCTCCGAGTATCATCAGCAGTCGGCCTAATCTGGGCCAGAATTATCTAGAGGCCCACAGTGGTGACACCAGTGTGAACAGACTGGGAACTAGAGAGAACCGCATGATGCATCTGTGCCCAGCAGCCTCAACAGGGCCCTTTATAGCTCCGTACAGCTACAGTTCATCATTCCAGCTGAGTTCTCTCAGGTCTCTGCCGCAAGGGACCTGCGCTCGTCAGCAAACGCACGGGAGGAACAGTCACCGAAAGTCATTCTGAACCAATATTCATGGAAGGGGACATGTGAATTGGTGATCACCAGTTATTGTGCCGGAGACCCGATTCCGAGTCACACGTGCCCAATCAGGGAACAAAAGCAATACCATGTGACCTATACCTACAACCACCGCTAACCACCGCTGCTGCCGTTTCAAATGTGGCCAGCTCACGGAAGAGCTTCAGTCACACACATGCAAATAAATAGATCAGCTCGGGGACAATATGGGAACAGATAAAGAGGGGACATAAACTATCCACGCTCAACCCTTAAGCACTGTGCAGTGGGGGAAGAAAAGTGGCAGCAGCAGAAGAGTGATGCTAAGAGGCACAAGCAAAGAGGAACAAGGACTGTGGGTTCATAGCCGAGCTTTACAAACAGGTGGAGCATCAAGGAGAGAGGCTGCTCTGGATAGCAGGGGCTGCGCAGGAGAAGGCTCTTGCACCTTCTCTGGTGAGATTATGGGAAAGGACAGAGAGGAGGTTGTTACCAGTTGAGTGAAGGGACCAATGTGGGGGGTGGAGGAGCAGGACAAAGGGGTAGTTGAGCCAAGATAGAAGGCCTTAACCATAGGCGGGCACTGAGTGTCACCAGATATAGAATCACAGTCCATCTTTAGCAGAGGCATTTATTAAAGAAAAGCCTACAACCTGGGACTCAAATAGGTTTCTACACAGCTTGAGTCTCTGCTTTGTCTCCCCAGTTTGCCAGGGAGCACACCCTGTCTGAGGCTAGGTCTACACTACAGCGGGGGTCCGACCTAAGATACGCAACTTCAGCTACGTGAATACCGTAGCTGAAGTTGCGTATTTTAGGTCGGCTTACCTGGCTGTGAGGACGGGGGAAAGTCGACCGCTGCCGCGCTGCCGCCGACTCCGCTGCCGCCTCTTGCCATGGTGGATTTCCAGAGTCGACGGCAGAGCGATCAGGGATCGATTTTATCGCGTCTTCACTAGACGCGGTAAGTCGATCCCCGACAGACCGATTGCTACCCGCCGGATCGGCGGGTAGTGAAGACAAAGCCTGAGACAATTGAAGTCCCCAGAAACATCTAGTGGCTGAATCATTTACTCTAAGGAGCTCTTGTTTTAGGCCTCAGTATCCCAGGAGGCAGGACTTCCACCTCCAAGCACTTTTCGTACATGGAGCTAGCTGCCTAAGGAGCACAAACCCTGATCACTAACCTACTTTCTCTCAGCTCTGTCCCTATAGATCAGTGAGGATGGAAGGTCCAGTGGTCTGGGAGCTAGCCAAAGCCCTGAGATCAATGCCCTGCTGTGACACAGACTTCCTGTAAAAAGAACAGGAGTACTTGTGGCACCTTAGAGACTAACAAATTTATTAGAGCATAAGCTTTCGTGGGCTACAACCCACTTCTTCGGATGCAGGTGCCACAAGTACTCCTGTTCTTTTTGCGGATACAGACTAACACGGCTGCTACTCTGAGACTTCCTGTGTGACCTTGGGTGACTCACGTAGTCTTTCTGTGCCTCAGTTTCCCACCCATACAATGGGGATAATAGCATTGCTGTGCCTCACAGGGTGGTTGCAACAGTGAAAGAAAGTTGTTTTTCTCCACTGAAAACCACTCCGCTCATGTCTCCACTGAAACCGAGTGAAATTTATGAAGAATTTCAATTTAAAAATTTTCATTTAAAAGAAAAGGAAAGGAAACGCCCTAGAAATTTTTAGTAGACGTATCCTGCCCTTTTCACCACGGGCTCTGCTGCTGTGTCCATGTCACCACGGCCACCTAGTGGAGAGAACCAGGTCTAGGCGTGCACGGATACGAATCACTGATCCTTTGGAGGGAATGAGACTACTCGGGTGTCTGCAATTTTGTCGCCATCTAATGGCCGGAGGACTGAATGGTGGAGATAGAAGCCCTGATAAATGTTACATAAAGTCTCTTTTAGTTCCTGTGTCTCTGGAGCAGAGCCTGGAGTGCTACTTCCCCTTCCCAAACCACAGCTCCGTCCAACCTCTCGTACCGTCTTAAGTCACGGTGCGTTTGTCCACTGTGGGGCTTTGTCTCCCTCTAGTGGCCAGTCTGTGTAAGACATTGCTGCCGTTCCTAGCCAGCCGACTTAACCTCTTAACTCAAGCTGGAGAAGATCATGCTGCCATATTGGGGGTAGGGGGGGTCCCATGTTCAATCTCTGCTGGTTGCTCACCTGGGCAGGAGGGACATCATCACGCTTTCTTGGTCCCCACTTGTTACATGAAGCCCACACCCCACGCACCGGCCCTGTGCGTTAGCCACTCCAGCCATGGCTTGCGGCCTGGGGAGGTGATGTGCAGTGGTACAGCTGATCGAGGAGAAAAGCCCCTTGAAGCCTGCACTCAGCACGGGGGAGTCATTTGCTATTCCTGTGTTTCACCTCTGCATTTCCATTGCCTCAGAGAGGCACCGCTTGCACCATGATTGTGTGTATTCAGCAGCACTTCCTCCTCCTCCTCCTCCCGCTCCAGCTGCCTGGAAAAAAAATCCAACCTTCTTCCTATTAAGCAGAAAAAAGGGAGCGCTGCAAAGTTTAAAGGGAGAGCGGCAGAATGGGTTAAAGGGGTTTAAACTGGAGTTTTATGGATATTTCTCACCCTCTTGGTGAGCGCATTAAACTTTTCTTTCATTAAAAACCAAGAGGACAGAAATGGGAATGGAGGGGGGGGAAGAGCCCTCAGATATTCATGTGTGACACACCGCTCGGGGGAGGTGAGACGCGCCTGATTTGCTTAATGCTGACAGGTCTTTCTTCTTATTGGAAAGAAGACACAGCGGGGATCCGAAAATGTGCCGTGGCAAGGTCTGTGGCAGGTGCATTTCCAATCTTCCGCGGTGAGGCTGGGGGCCAGGTGTTCGCACAGGCACATCAGGGGAAAATAACACAGAAAGTTCTTCAGTGGGGTCCCATTAACCTGCTGCCTCTAATGATCAATGCGAAGCAGCTCCAAAGGACTGCATTACTAGATGGCGTGTGTGTGTGTGTGTGTGTGTGTGTGTGTGTGTGTGTGTGTGTATGTGTGTGTGTGTGTGTGCGCGTGCGCACGCGCAGCATAGCCAGCTGCAGAGGGGGAAGAGGAGAGTGAAAAAGTGGAGAAAGAAAGGAGAGAAGAAGAAAGGAGCGAGAGAGAATGGGGGAGAGAGAGGTGGGCAAGAGAAAAGAAGGGGGGATGAGAGAGGAGCAAAAGATGAAATCCGAAAGCCCAGTGAAGGAGAGAACGGCACGGAAGGGTGCATGCTGGGATTGCCATGGCCTCATGTTCCTTCCATGGCTCTTCCGGGCTGCCCAAGCTCAGCTGACAGCCAGGAGCCGGGAGGCTCCAAGAAGCAGCTGGGGCAAGGGTGCGCGCTGGGGTGTTTGGAGGTGGTGTACATGTGAGCATTTGCATCCAACCTTCGGGTGCTCTGGGACGCTTTGCTGCCATCCCCGGGGACAGGCCCCCTGGGACAGCCTGTCACCTCCGGTGAGTGGACAGCTTGTCCCGAAGGCTGGACGTTAGCCGTTCCTGGTGTCAGCTCAGCGGACAGGGGCGCGTGTGGGTGACATCATGCACAACATGCGAGCTGACACGGCCTTTGCCGCTTGGACCTCTGGGCTGCGGCAAGATTCAAGCACGACCTCCCAGCTGAGGAGTAACCGGGGGCCACCTCCTTGCCCAAGTCAGTCGCTGCAGTACTGTACCACCCTCAAGGCGGGGATCCTTCCACCCTGGCCCCTCCACTCTCCACTTTCCCCACTGCCTCTGCCTCGCAAGGGGATCGGCTGAGAAGCTCCCTCTGGGAATGGGTGAGGGCAGTGATCAGAGGAGACGATGACCGAGACCCAAAGGAAGGGCCAGGTTTAGGAAGCAAAGTGGAGGGAAGAGTCACAGCCCGGCTGTGGGTGGGGAAGAAGGGGAGGGAGTCACGGATGAATCCAAAGTCTGAGTGATGGGAAGGGTGGAGGGGTCTGTCCACAGTAATGGAGTTAGGCTGGGAGCTCAGTTCCGAGCGAGCTGGGCGTGAGCTGAGGGAGACCCATCCGAGGTGAGAACTCAGGGAGATCCCCAGAAAGGCAGGAAGGGACAGCAGGGAGCCGGTCTGATGCAGAAAGAGAGATTGGTGAGGCCCCAGCATAGGGATGGCAGCTGAATCCGCATTGCGCATCGGCCACAGAACCTGGCCCAGGAGAATCTTTATCTCTGGTGAGGCGGCGAAGGGCAGAGAGGTCCCAGATGGTGCTTCAGCTCCCAAGGGGCGTTGCAGTGTCAGCAGCTAGGAGAACTGGCTTACGACATGTAAGCTAAGCCTGCTGGATCTGGGAGAGGGTGCGGGTGGGCATCCCCAATGTCAGAACAGTCACTGCTCAGAGTAGAACGGCTCGGATGGAACGAGTTACAATTTGCTCTTATACAGAAGTGCCTGCACTCCAGGCAGCGAGCAGTGGGGTCCTGCTTTAGAACGTAAGAACGGCCACACTGGGGCAGGCCCATGGTCCATCTAGCCCAGTAGCCTCTTTTCCGACCGTGGTTGGTGCCAGGTGCTTCAGAGGCAGTGAACAGAACAGGGCGATTTTTCAAGGGATTCATCCCCTGTCATCCACTCCCAGCTTCTGGCAGTCAGAGTTTAGGGCCCCCCAGAGTACAGGGTTGCATCCCTGACCATCTTGGCTACTAGTCCCTGATGGACTGCTCCTCCATGAAGGTATCTTGTTCTTTTCTGATGTTATACTTTTGGCCTTCACAACATCCCCTGGCAACAAGTTCCACAGGTTGACGGGGCATTGCGTGCACCAGGAAGGACAGAGACCGTGACGCATTGCCAACAACCACTGGGCCTTACTTTCTCACTTCCTTGAGACTCCCAACGTCCTGCTAAGGGGTCTGGGTAGCGCAATCCAACGGGCATTTCCTGGGCTAAGCAGTATTAGAATCAGAATGAGCACTCGGGGCACGCAAAGAACTACCAGGCCAGTTCTCCTGCTGCCTTGCCCCTTGTGCAGGCCTTTACACCTGAGCAGGACTCTTTAGCAGAGCAGAATAGTGGTGTTTTACACCCGCAGGTGTAACTGGCTCCACAAGGGGCCAGGGAGTAGAGACATGAGAACCTGCGTCATTGAGGGAGACGAGCTCTTTGGGGTTGCGGTGCCTGCACAGAGCTCTGGGATATTTGACCTGGGATCTGGGCTCAGGTTCTTTCCTCCAAACCGGGTGACCCCTGTCTACCCCCCCATGCAGCTGACCCAGATCCTCGAGCTGCTGCTCAGTTGTGCTGCTGGAATCATTTTCCTGCAGGCTAAAGGCTCAAGGGGCTGGTACCAGGAGAGACGCGCATGTCTGGGCGAGCAATGGCAATCGGGCCAAGGTATGTGGAGACTCACTGCAACCATCTAACAGATGGCAGGTGGCCTTATGTGAAACGAGTTGGGGGGATCTCAGCCCGGCTGCTTGGGGCGAGGCAGCCAGCTCATAAAACCATGGTTACAATTGGACCCCGTGTTTCGGCCTTGTCAGCAGAGAAGCCAAAAAGTGACATGGCCGTGGTGTATAATCAACGTCTTTCCTCTAGACGAGCTCTCGCCAGGGCAGCCCGTGCTATGCTTGCTCTGTGGGTGCGGGGAGCATGTCCTGCTGGTGACTGCTGGCCACTAGGGTCTGCGCTGAGACCCAACCAACTCATTCCACTCTCAGCCCCCCCCCCAACCTGCCCTCCTATGGTAAGTGCTATCCAACACCAGCCACATGGGGTGAGATTTGATCGTGCAGCCACACCCAGGGAAGTGCAGCCTTTAACCCCTCGGGGCTTTGATATTTTTCTGTATTACAGGAACACCTCGAGTTCCCAAAGGCGAGCAGAGTCCCAGCGCGCCAGGCGCTGTACAAACACACAGTAAGAAACAGCCCCTGTCCTAAAGAGGTTGCCGTCTAAAGAGATGAGAGACGAAGGGGAAACTGAGGCACCAACCGGGGAAGTGACTTGCCGAGGGGCACAAAGGTCAGGGGCACAGTCAGGAACAGAACCCAGGGCACCTGTAGTCTGGCCACATGCTCTACCCACTGGACCATGCTGCCTCTGCCTCACAGCTCTGAAAAGGAGCAGGAATTAATGCTGAACATGATTTTGATTATTGTTTGAAATTGTTCTGTTCGCCAGCCACGGGCCCTGCCGCCCTCTCATTCTCCTGGCCGAAGCCGCTTGATGGACGCCGAGCATGCGTCTGCAGAATCACAAGGAGCCTTCCACCCCCAAAGGTTCGGGACAGATCTCCCTGGGGGATCCACAGATGCGATTAACGAACTTAACCAGCCGCAGCTAGACACTGACACAAGCTGCTGCTCTGCTGAAGCAGCAGCTTTTCCAGCAGCAGCACAAACCGAGGGGGGAAGCTCCCAGGCCGCGGGTCAGAATTTCGAACCGTTCAGCTGAAATCAGGGAGTCAGGCGGGGGGAGGAAGGTTCTAACCTGCATCTGCTGCCTGGAGAGCGCTGGCTTTTCAGACGTGAGCCGGAGCCGCAAAGCTAAAGCCCTGGTGCTGCTGGTGTCACTGCCCAGGGTCTCCCCAAATCCTGGCCAGCCCCGAAAGGGCTAGCACACCCAGGGGAACAGGGTGGGTGCCCCTCTGTTCTCTCACACCACCACCCCCGGTTTTTGCCCATCACAGAAGCACCATGCACTTCACACAGCTGGCCATCAGGAGAGGCCCAGGGTGCTGTTTGCAGTCTGTCTTCACTGCAGAGTTAACCCAGATTCTTGCTCAGATGTTGTCCCTAACTCCTCTCCTGTCCACACACAAAACCCTCTCACCTGTGTTAAGTGGTGCTTTCAACCTGGCCCAACTGTCGCTGTGGGTTTGTCCCTGCGCTATGCTCACATTCAGGTTGTTAATGGTTCTGTTCAGATGCACACAGAGAGAAGTTAGGTAAAAACATAATTACTCTGGCTGGAAGGTGGCAACGTAACACGACTTGAATTCTCGGAATTCAGAACGATAACATGCAAGAGCCCCAACCAGAGAGAGACGAAGCAGGCTGCTCCCTAAGGCAGAGACAAAACTGCCCCCCTCCTTGCTTTAAGCTGGCTCTTTTCAGACTGACTGCTCGCGGGCCAAAATTTGCTACAGAGCCCTCTCGCCTGCAAACAAGACCAGGAACCCCCCTTAAAGTGATAGCTTGCAATTCCAACCCAGTCCTCAATACACCACATTGACCCAGCCATTTTGCAGCGAGGACTCCCGAGAGTCCTCCAACGCCTTCCCACAATACCCTTTGGGTGCCCACAAGGACAGACAAGTTTTATCACAATTTGCTGGGAAAGGCTCAGCTTCCTGAAGCACAAAGAGCCCGGGGATACGACCCCAGAAGGCCAAGCGACACACCTGGGCGGGCACAGCACCAATCAGGTCAGAGCCACTCGAGCAGGGCTTTGCATTGTGGCTGCTCACAGCCGGCAGCTCAGACCGAGGTGCCGATCGCCTGGGCTAACAGCCGCGAAGTCATAGGGAGTCGCGGCCTGGGGGCCAATCAGGGTGGAGAGAAATAACAAGCCCGTTAAGGCGGAGATGTGGCATCCCAGGTCTGGACTAGGGGACTGACTGCCGTAGGCAGATCAGGCTGGAGGGGAAGCTAGCACAAAACCTACCCTCCCGTCTGTAGCCGCTGCTAAGCCCCTCACGTCACTGACGCCGAGGGCACGTCCACGCTGCAAAAGAAGGTCTGGAGCTGCTAACCCGAGTTAAAAGCCGAGGCACCGTCTCGTCATTGTTCTGTTAAGTCGAGTGAGCACAACCTTTTTTTTTTTTTTTTTTGGCTGCATAGAAATACCCTCAGTTATGCATTTGGATTAAAAGAATCGAGATTACATTGTATTTATTCCAGCAGCAGCGCCCTGAAGCCTCCATCCACAACTGATAGTGCTGGGCAGGGGTCGTTTGGTAAAAAGGGGGTGAGATTGCAGTACTGGGTCTGTGGCATACAGTGCTTGTGGGACCAGCAAGGCAGATATGTCTAGGGGATAGAGCACTAGCCTCCCCCTCAAGAGAGTTGGGTTCTAGTCTTGGTTCTGCTGTTTCACTGCTCCGTGCCTCAGTTTCCCCATGTGTAAAATGGGCATACTGATACTGCCCTCCTTTGTAAAGCCCTGTGCGATCTGGTAAGAGCTGCCTATTATTATTTGTAATCTTGGGTCAGTCATGTTATGTGCGTAGCAACCATAGCTGCTTCCTAGCTAAGTGTTTTGTGTATCGATACTGTGTGTGTATCGATATACAGCTCTCTACATATCACTTGGAGCTTCTAGGTGAAGACAATAATCATAATAAAAATGTGTGTGTAGAAGCTGTATATTATATACATTTTCTTTTTCTATTTTTCGTACTGTTTTTTCCTATGTATCTCTCAGGTTCTCTAGGCGCGTTACAGCACCAGACATGGCCTCAGGCAGGCCAGCACAGAAAGCACATCGCAAAGCGAAGGACCCATCACCAAGAACCCGTCAGCAGGCCCTAAAGCGTGCAGGGCTTTATAGATCCCACCCACCCCCTGAAACTTCGCCCTGAAATCAGCCGGCAGCCGGCAGAGATCAAGACGCTCAGATGTAACTTGTCAGGCTCAACAAGCAGGCCACTGAATGGTCTGGAGACGTAGCCCCCCGCACAGCAGAGAGCTTTGCAGTGACCCAGCCGCGAGGTGAGCAAGGCAAGGAAACCCATGTGAGGGAAAAGGACACAAACTCCTAGCCAAGCACAGCTGGTAAAATCTCTTGGCAAACTCCTGCTCTTCAAGTACCCAGCTGAGGCTGTTGAGCTCGCCAGGCTGGTAAGTAAGAGGGGAGCAAACCCAGCCCACCGGGGTGCTGATGTCATTTCCACTGCAACTATCGATTGTTTCCCCCAGCCAATAAGGTCACGGGCCCTGTTTACCTGGGAGGGGTCTCAGTCTGCTCATCTTCCCCCATTAGACATGGGGCAAGTCCGGCCATTGCACCAACCAGCTCAGAAGGGATTGAAAGCCCCTCCCAAACCATCAGCCAACAGAAGCCAGCATGACCCATGCTCTCGCTAGCCTCCCTGATGTCCCCATGACAAATGAGTGGTGACAGCATAGCACCCCCTGGAGCTCACAGTGCCCCCAAACAACCCCCTGGGCTAATCTCTCAGCAGGAAAGGAGCGGAGCCGTCTACTCCCGTCTACAGCATGGTCAACAGGAGTGGAAGGCAGGTGACAGACCTACAATAATTCGCACAGGTGCCTGCCCTTCATCCGTCAGCCAGGAGAACGTCATTGGCCAACTCAACCAATGTGGGCTGTGTATTCTACGCAGGCCCAAAGCCCAGCTGATCAGGGGCCAGGAGATTTGAGATGCCTCATCCTCACCTTCTTGGTAATGTGCCCCGGAAATGTGAGCTTCAAGCCGAAGAGGCTGTCTGCCGTGAGAGATGCCGCCTTGAGACAGAGCCTGACAATCACTTCCTCAAGGGATGTCGACATCTCGCCTTCCCCAAGACGGCCCCAGCACCTGCCCATTGTTTCTCTTCATCACGGGAGAGGTGAATCTAATCGACAGCTCAGTGCCTATACCTCTTGCAGAACCCACAGCACATGAGCAAGAGCTCCCGGCCCTAGCCTCCAAGCAGAGCTGGTAACGGCAGGTGCGTGAGGAGGGCACCATCTCTCCTTCCTCTCCCTGCCACTCCCAACCTCCAGTCCCATCCCCAACCCAAGAGCCAGGGCATGACCAGGTATATGGCTGGGGTGACCTGGGAGAGTCCCATTGTGGCCACGAGATCCTGGTCCAACCCACACAAGTCGTCATCCACATGGACATAGGCATTGCCCAGGATAGTCATAGGTGCCGAATCCATGGGTGCTCTGGGGCTGGAGCAACCACAGAAAAAAAATAGTGGGTGCTCAGCACCCACTGGCGGTCCTGCCGATTGGCTCCTCCCCCTTTCCTCCAGCACCTCCCGCCCACCGCCAATCAGCTGTTTGGTGGTGGGCGGGAAGCATAGGGGGGAGGGGGAGGAGCAAGGGAAGAGGTGGAGTGAGAGTGGGCATGCTTGGGGGAGGGGGCAGAGCGGGAAGAGGTGGGGTGGGAGTGGGAAGAGGCGGGAAGAGGGTGGAGCCTGGGGGAAGGGTCGCAGTGGGGGCGGGGCCTCAGGGCCGAGCGGGGGTGGAGCTGAAATTCGGCACCTGTGCAGTCAGTCTCCACAACACCACTGCAGCAGGACACTCCGTCTGCTCAGGTCTGGCCTCCTCCGCGCAGCAGGCCCAGCTTCACCCCTGTCTGGGACTCACATCTAGGGGCGATAGCAGGGGTGCTGGAGCAATGTGTACCGGGGGGGCTGAGAGCCATTGAACCAAACCGTAAACCCTGGATATGATGGAAACCACTTCAAGCCAGGGGGTGCAGCAGCTCCTCCAGCACCTATGGGCAATGGGTCAAAAAAGAGCAGCTGATGTGTCCCTTGACTGTGATTCCCCCCCCCCATCTGCCCTGCACCATTATAATGTTCCCCATCTGCTCCCCCAAACCCCTCCCCAGCCGCCCCAACACTCTGAGGCCAGGGACCCTCTCTCCCCACAACCCTCTGCTGGCCTCCTCCACCACCTGGGGGCAGAGACCCACTTTCCAGCCCCCCCCCCCAACCCTCCTCCAAACAGGCCACAAGAAACACGTGATTCAAGCCATTCCGTATCATAACCCAGATCTCCCTTCTGACCCACACAGATCCCCCCACACACACACCTTCCAAAGCACCCCCAGTTCTCCTAGCCCCCACGGACAGCTCCACGGGATTCAGTGGACCCACAGTCTCCCCTTTTTCTCATGCCCACACAGCCAGCATCTCCCCCACATTGTTGTGGAGGGTCGGGCAGCAACAGCCCCCCTGTTTTGGGGGAGGATTGTATTTTGTACTGGGCTAACCTACATAGAGTGTGCCCAGATACCACAGTGATGGGCACCTTATAAAGGCATGCAATAAGTCTATGCCGTGTTGGGGCTGTGATACATATGATAGCCACTGCCCTCTGCTGGAGGGAATCAGCACTGCTAACTGCCTGGGGCGCACCACCCAGGGCAGGTGGAGGCTCCGGGGCTCCCCAGAGCGGGCCAGGCTCCCTGGGCAGCCCTTACCATGGCCCAGCTCTGGTTGGCCAAGGGGGCAGGGCCTTAGGGGGAGAGGAGGAGCAGGGGGCAGGGTCTGGGGGGAAGAGGCGGTCCGGTGGGCGGGGCCTTGGGAGAACAGGAGGAGCAGGGGCGTGGCTTCATGGAAAGGGGCTGGCTAAGGCCTACCTCAGACCAGCCCACCTCACCCCACCAGGAAGAGGCTGCCACCCCGAGCCATGGGCAGGTTCAGAACAGCACCACAGGGAATATGGGACAAATGCTGTCCCGGAGTCATTCAGCCCAGGACTGGGACTTGAACTCTGCATTTCAAGACCGTCCTACCCACTTCGGGACAGGGGGTCACCCTAGAGCTCCACTGTGTGCCCCCTGCGCTCTGCTCCCCCAGCGCCGCCCGGCAGCATTGTGGGATCTCCCCCAGCTCCCCTGCGCTCTGCTCCCCCAGCGCCGCCCGGCAGCGTTGTGGGATTTCCCCAAGTTCCCCTGGGCTCTGCTCCCCCAGCGCCGCCCGGCAGCGTTGTGGGAGCTCCCCCAGCTCCCCTGCGCTCTGCTCCCCCGGCTCCGCCTGGCAGCGTTGTGGGATCTCCCCCAGCTCCCCTGCGCTCTGCTCCCCCGGCTCCGCCCGGCAGCGTTGTGGGATCTCCCCCAGCTCCCCTGCGCTCTGCTCCCCCGGCTCCGCCCGGCAGCGTTGTGGGATCTCCCCCAGCTCCCCTGGGCTCTGCTCCCCCGGCTCCGCCCGGCAGCGTTGTGGGATCTCCCCCAGCTCCCCTGCGCTCTGCTCCCCCAGCGCCGCCCGGCAGCGTTGTGGGATTTCCCCAAGTTCCCCTGGGCTCTGCTCCCCCAGCGCCGCCCGGCAGCGTTGTGGGAGCTCCCCCAGCTCCCCTGCGCTCTGCTCCCCCGGCTCCGCCCGGCAGCGTTGTGGGATCTCCCCCAGCTCCCCTGCGCTCTGCTCCCCCGGCTCCGCCCGGCAGCGTTGTGGGATCTCCCCCAGCTCCCCTGCGCTCTGCTCCCCCGGCTCCGCCCGGCAGCGTTGTGGGATCTCCCCCAGCTCCCCTGCACTCTGCTCCCCCGGCTCCGCCCGGCAGCGTTGTGGGATCTCCCCCAGCTCCCCTGGGCTCTGCTCCCCCGGCTCCGCCCGGCAGCGTTGTGCGATCTCCCCCAGCTCCCCTGCGCTCTGCTCCCCCGGCTCCGCCCGGCAGCGTTGTGGGATCTCCCCCAGCTCCCCTGCGCTCTGCTCCCCCGGCTCCGCCCGGCAGCGTTGTGGGATCTCCCCCAGCTCCCCTGGGCTCTGCTCCCCCGGCTCCGCCCGGCAGCGTTGTGGGATCTCCCCCAGCTCCCCTGCGCTCTGCTCCCCCAGCGCCGCCCGGCAGCGTTGTGGGATTTCCCCAAGTTCCCCTGGGCTCTGCTCCCCCAGCGCCGCCCGGCAGCGTTGTGGGAGCTCCCCCAGCTCCCCTGCGCTCTGCTCCCCCGGCTCCGCCCGGCAGCGTTGTGGGATCTCCCCCAGCTCCCCTGCGCTCTGCTCCCCCGGCTCCGCCCGGCAGCGTTGTGGGATCTCCCCCAGCTCCCCTGCGCTCTGCTCCCCCGGCTCCGCCCGGCAGCGTTGTGGGATCTCCCCCAGCTCCCCTGGGCTCTGCTCCCCCGGCTCCGCCCGGCAGCGTTGTGCGATCTCCCCCAGCTCCCCTGCGCTCTGCTCCCCCGGCTCCGCCCGGCAGCGTTGTGGGATCTCCCCCAGCTCCCCTGGGCTCTACTCCCCCGGCTCCGCCCGGCAGCGTTGTGGGATCTCCCCCAGCTCCCCTGGGCTCTGCTCCCCCGGCGCCGCCCGGCAGCATTGTGGGATCTCCCCCAGCTCCCCTGGGCTCTGCTCCCCCGGCGCCGCCCGGCAGCGTTGTGGGATCTCCCCCAGCTCCCCTGGGCTCTGCTCCCCCGGCTCCGCCCGGCAGCGTTGTGGGATCTCCCCCAGCTCCCCTGCGCTCTGCTCCCCCGGCTCGGCCCGGCAGCGTTGTGGGATCTCCCCCAGCTCCCCTGGGCTCTGCTCCCCCGGCTCCGCCCGGCAGCTTTGTGGGAGCTCCCCCAGCTCCCCTGCGCTCTGCTCCCCCGGCTCCGCCCGGCAGCGTTGTGGGATCTCCCCCAGCTCCCCTGCGCTCTGCTCCCCCGGCGCCGCCCGGCAGCGTTGTGGGATCTCCCCCAGCTCCCCTGGGCTCTGCTCCCCCGGCGCCGCCCGGCAGCGTTGTGGGATCTCCCCCAGCTCCCCTGGGCTCTGCTCCCCCGGCTCCGCCCGGCAGCGTTGTGGGATCTCCCCCAGCTCCCCTGGGCTCTGCTCCCCCGGCTCCGCCCGGCAGCGTTGTGGGATCTCCCCCAGCTCCCCTTCGCTCTGCTCCCCCGGCTCCGCCCGGCAGCATTGTGGGATCTCCCCCAGCTCCCCTGCGCTCTGCTCCCCCGGCTCCGCCCGGCAGCGTTGTGGGATCTCCCCCAGCTCCCCTGCGCTCTGCTCCCCCGGCTCCGCCCGGCAGCGTTGTGGGATCTCCCCCAGCTCCCCTGCGCTCTGCTCCCCCGGTTCCGCCCGGCAGCGTTGTGGGAGCTCCCCCATCTCACCCTGGTTCTGCCCTGCAGCATTCTGGGAACTCCCTGACTCTCCTCCCCCCCCCCCCCCCCCAGTCCTCTGCGGCAGCGCAGCCCTGTCCTGCTGACCCCCCTGCAGGAAGCCGGCGCTTTGCTGTAACTCCAGGCCATGAGCACGGAGGGCCCCTTTCGGCCACCCGTGCCCAGGGAAGCCAAGGCGCACTCGCTCCCGTCAGAAATAGGACTGGATCGTGTCTAGATTCTGTTCCTCCCTCCCTCCCTACTGCAGGTTATTTCATCCTTTGAGAAATACGTCCCTGCATTAAAAAACAAGGGCGGGGGGGGGGGGGGAGACCCATTGTCTTGTCAAAGGGAATAAGGGAAAAGTTGCAAGTGTCTCACTGCAGGTTTTGGCTCCTGCGTGTTCTCGTTTCCAACCCTGCCAGCCTCGGGGGCTGTCATCTCGCCTTCATCTCAATGTATCGACCCTCTGGTTACCCACAATCCCCCTTGAACGGCCCTGAGTGTGGATCTGCCAAGCTTTTCATGGCCTCGGCCGGCTTGATCCTATTGACAGCTTCCCTCCTCGCGCTTCCCTTTCAAAGGGGGGCTGGCGTTTGATTTCTCCTCGCTCTGAGCCTCCGCCGAGGCGCCGGTGCGCGCGGATTTGACAAGGTCGCATGCAGCGGCGCTCAGGTCCAATTATAAACCCCCATTAAGGGCGGCCTTCGTTTAGAAGCAGATTGGAGCTGTTGGAATATTAACAAGCTCTTCCTGGCAGTTAGGAATCCCGCAGAGGGGTGGGGGGTGGATGTGGCAGGGGGCTCTACATTACGAATGGTCCCCATTGAGTAGAGCAGTAAATAAGCAGATCTCCCCCCACCCCCGCCCCCGCTGCTACCCACCCCCAGGACGGAGATCAGCAAGCACCGGGCCATTTAAACTGGTGCCTGCTGCTCCAGCTGGCCTGAGACCAATAATCCCATCCTGCTGGCAGTGGTCCATCCGAGCAGCACCATTTAGGGGTCAGCCCTCATTTCCCTCGGGATCACCCAGCCACAGCAATGGATAAAGCAAAGGACTTGGTGACACGGGTTCTATTTTCAGCTGTTCCTGACTTGCTGTGTGACTTGGGGCAAGTCCATTCTACCTCGCAGGGTTTCCTACAGCACAGCATCTTCCCTTCTCCTCCGTCCGCCTCGGGGCCTGCCTGGGGAAACTAACCCCTGCGTCTGGCCTCCCCCGAGCAGGGTGGGACCCGTTAGTGATTCGTTTGAAAATGGTTCCCTGTCCTCAGATCACGCAAGGGACTCATCAAGTGATCCTATGTCGAACTTCAGTCCAGCCTGAAACTTGGTAAAGAAGGGGGGTCAAACAGGAGCTGGGGGCTGGAAATAAACACACACCCCCATGGTTACATAGACACACACACGCCCTCAGGTGCACATGCAAATATACACAGACACACATGCAAAGACACACACACACACAAACACACACCCCTTGTTTAAGCACTAAACATGCCACCACAAAGATGCTTTCCAGGTCCCCATCTTTCACCTGTCCCATCCGGCATATTTTCTTTGTCAGACGGATGCCCTTTTCTGCCCCAGAATCACTAGGGGAACCTTCGCCGTTCGTTACATTTTATAGAGTCAGTTTGCTCTGGGCGATACCAATGCACTTTAAACAGAGCCACCTTTCAGATGCCAGGGTCTGGAAGCTCCTGAGGAAGGAGGCAGACCAAGCAAGATAGGGTAGGGTCAAAGGAACCCTTTCAGCTCAGTACAGGCCCACATTCAAAGGGACTCTAGGCCGAGATTTCTGTACAAGCTATTCCCAGCAGAGCTGCAGTGCAAGGTCCCCCCCACACACAAACACACCTGCTGTTCCCCTGGCCACGAACTTTCGTACTCACCTGGATGGGGCCACCTGTTGGCTGAGGACTACAACGTGGCAGCCAATTGGGTGAGGTGGCTTTTGGGTTGCAGACGCCAGCCCCCTGGGAACTGGGCTGAGCCCCAACAAACTTAGTGCCTGCAGCCCACCGACCAGGCAGTGATCGCAACGGGAAGGTGTTGAGGTGAGATGGGATGAGGGGAAGTGGCTCAGAGAGTGAGCAGAGTCCCTCAGAGATAAGCCAGCAAGTACCAAAAGTGCTTGCACTAATACGTTGCCTGGCAATAGCGCCTTGAAAGTAAGGAGCTCAAAGCGCTTTACATAGATTAACTGTGTCCCCCACACACACCCCATGTGGGGGAGGCAGTGGTGCGCACATACAGTAGCTAGCTACTATATGTGTATTTGCACCTTATTGCCCTCTACTGGATGGAATCAGAATTGCTCGACTGTGTGCCATAGGCCCTGGACTGCTAAGAACTAATAGAGATTCTCCTTTCTCTCAAGTACCATGCATTGAAGGAGCGGAGCGCTATACCCCGTCTGGCGGTGAACTGCCAAGTGGCAATTGTGGGGGCCAGAGCAACCCCTAGGCCACTTCTGGGGAGGCCTTGGATTTGTTACAGCCCTTTTCGCACTGGGGCTGAGGGGACGGAGACACAAGTGACTTGCCCAACATCACACTGCCAGCTCCTGAGTCCCAGGCTCCCTCCTCTAACCACTTAACCACACTCCCCTACTTACACCTGCCAGCCCCATGCCAGCAAGGCAGTTAGGCATGTCCCATTGATTGCTCGCCCAAGATTAAACTGAAGCATGGATTGATAGAGAGAGTAGGTTGCTTTTTAGTTTCGATACAGCTACATAAACTCTCAAAAGGTGCCCTGGGGCACCGCGCCATGGTTTATACCGTACAGCTCACTTGACTAGCACTGGAAATGGAGCCTGTGCCCCGTGCAGCGTGGTGGGGGGGAGTCTGAGTTGGATCCTGCGCCCCTTATGGAGTCCATCTGGGCTCCAGCACCCACAGCATTCGGGAAGTGCATCTGCCTTCTCCCTGTGCCTGTGCGGCTCTGTCACTAATCTCTTCATGCATCCCTGCCTCCCTCCTTGCCTGTCTCCCTGTCTGTCTGCTTGTGACTCGCACGCTGTTCTCCTTGTCTGTGGAGCAGAGGGCTGGTTTGCCCATGCATCTGTCTTGTCGAGTGCTTAGATGTCTCCTCTCATCCCAGAGCTCAACCAGTTCAATAGATCTTGCACAAACCCCTTTCCTGACAGCTTCTGCTCCTGTTGGATTTGGTTCACAGGCACAGATTCAAGTTAGCCACGTGCACAGACCAGCGGGGATGGGGGGGTGAGGGGTAGTGTGGACCTGGGACTCGCAGCCCAAGCCAGGGCTGGCTCCAGGCACCAGCTTGTCAAGCAGGTGCTTGGGGCGGCCACTCCGGAGAGGGGCGGCACGTCCAGCTATTCGGCGGCAATTCGGCGGACGGTCCCTCACTCCGGCTCGAAGCAAAGGACCTTCCGCCGCAGATCGCGATCGCAGCTTTTTTTTTTTTTTTTTTTTTGGCTGCTTGGGGCGGCCAATACCCTGGAGCCGGCCCTGGCCCAAGCATTGCTTCAAATGGGATGGGACGGTGAGGGGCGGGAAGGTCGAATACACTGGCTTCTGCTGCAAACAGCCCTGGATCCAAACGCATGTGCAGCCCAATGGATAGTCCACCCTGGCATGCAATGGTTAAAGTCCTGTTGGTGGTTAGGCAATGTGGTCTAGAGTGAAGTGGCCTAGCACCTCAGAGACCTGGGTTCTCGTCCTGGCTTTGCTGCTGGGTGACCTTGGGCAAGTCACTTCCCTGCTCTGTGCCTCAGTTTCCCCCTCAGTAGAAAGGGGATAATGTTACTGACCTCCTTTGGAAAGCTCTTTAAGATTTACTGATGAAAAGCACTAGGTAAGCTCTAGATTATCATTAGAAGAGGAAGGCTGATTTGTGGCTACTGACCTGGGACCCAGGAGATCTGGGCAGGGTTAGGGCTGGTTCAGGAGGTGGGTGGGAGCCCCAAGATGTTGCACGCAGCAGTGCTGGCAGTTCTGTAGGTGGCATCTTCCTGCCGATCCAGCAGGGGACCAGGACGTGCTGCCTAGTGGCTAACACACCAGCCTAAGACCCAGGAGACCTAGGCTCTTTTCCTGGCTCTACTGCTGCCCTGCTGGGTAAGTAATGTCATCAGTCTGTGCCTCAGTTTCCCCATCTGTAAAATGGGGATAATAAGCCAAACCCCTTTTTTTAAAAAGTGCTTTGATGTCCCTGGATGAAAAGCTCGAGCTAAGAGCGAGGCGTTATTATGACACACTGCCAGGGCTTTAGTGCTGTCTTTGCAGCGAGCTGTGAAGCCCAGACTTTGGCCTGGTCTGGTCATTAAATATCACCAGGGTATTTTCTGTAGCAGTATTAACCCTACAGGACTGGCCATATTGCACTTTTTGCTATTCCCATTGGCATACGGCCAAAAAAAGGTGTGTCTCCCCCCCCCCGCCCCCCCCCGTACTTTCAGCTGGATGCAGGATTCTTCATCGCTGGCCGTCCTACACTCCTAGGCAGCGTTGGTCTGCGCAGCGAACCAGCTTCTGCAGGGCAGTGGTAGATGAGATGGGTCCCAGTACAGTGTGTGTAGCCTGGTGGGTACGAAGGCACCACACCCATGAGACTGTCATGATTAATGGCAGCCAGGAGCGGGCCAGGCACTCCCAATACAGTCCAAAGATGAGCCTGGCTAAGGTTTCCCAAGGTGCCTAGTGATCTGGAGTAATTCACCTTTTTTGGGGGGGAGGAGGGGCAATCTGAGATACCCTTAAATTGGCCGGATTTTCCAAAACTGCTGAGCAACCACCCTCTGAGAATCAGGACCTTTTGCACGATCTCCACCTAGAAATCACTCGTCATGACTGAGATTCCCCGTCCCACAGGGCTGATCTTACACATAAAGGGCGGGAGAAGGGGGGGGGTCATAAAGAGCAGGGAGGGGCAGGGAAGAAAAGCTGGGATGCAGCCCAAAGGTTCGGTGGTTAGCACCCAGCCCGGGGGAGCAGAGACGCTGAGCCCCACCGATCCCCTGAGCGCATAGACGTGAGAACGTGGCTGCCCCACTCCTGCAGAACAGGGGTTAAAAGCAGCCAAGCTAGGCTGATTGGGGAAGCAGCCACAGGTGTGGCTGGCTTCATGAGGCCATAGCTGACCTGGATCAAAGGGCTGTGGGGCCAGGAGACACCCACTCTAGCCCTGGAGTGGGAAGGGCCTGGGAGCAGGGTACCTGAGGCGGAGCAATGCTGGGGAAGGGCAAAGGGAGCTGGGGAGCTCCAGCCTGGTAAACCCCCAGGCTGCAGGCCTTGTTGAAGGCCTATGAAGGTACTGGGGCTGCAGAGGGGCAGCTGGCAATAGCCACTGAGGCAAGGTGGGTTTAGAGGGTTGGGGGTTCCCCTGGGAGGGGAGACCCAGCACGGGGGTACTGTGGAGGGCAGAACCCCAAGGTAAGAGGCACCTGGGTCCGGAAGGGGCACAGGGGGCCTGAGGCAAGCGAGACATGGGCCAGCAGAGGGTGCTCTGGAGGCTGAAGAGCTAATGCCCAAGAAGACCAGCAGGAGGCGCTGCGCCGGTGAGTCGTCGCTTCGCTACACACCCCAATACGCCCACAGAGAGGGCACGTTATTAGGAGCCCTTATTTCTCTTAGCGTAGTGCCCACAGGTCAGGGCTCTATTGAGCTAGGCTCTGGGCCAGCACAGAGTAAGAAGCAGTCTTACCATCTAAATAGGTAAGACAGACACAACATGGGAGGGGAAACTGAGGCTCAAAGGGCAGAGGCACAAAGGAGGGCAGTGACAAAGCTGGGAAGAGAACCCCCACAGCTTATAAAGGATGGGGAAGGCCCTTTGTCTCACAGACTGGTAATTACCTGGCCACCTTAGGCGATTCCACGGCCCTGGAAGCATCAGAGCTGCCACCACGTGCCTGTGCTGTCCTAGCTAAGCAGGAGACCCAAAGGACGGTCTGCCAATCTGCAAAGTGCACACCTGACGTCCCCCCAGCTGAATCAGCCGTTCAGTGCATGCAGCAGTGTAACATGTAGGGAAAAGCCCCTGCCGTCCCTGCACCATCACTCAGCCAGGGAGGTCTCGCAGCTGCGGGATGGAGGGGAGAGGGCTCCCAAAGGCAGTTGTGCCTTCTATGGCTCCACTTTATAAAGGAGGGAATTGCTAGGGACCCTGAGAACCTGCCAGGCACACATCAGCAGTGGTAGAAATAGCACCACCAATAGCAAAAGTAATCTGTGTGATGGACAGCTATTCTTTCAGTATTCCCAGGTGGCCAGCCATTCATCCGGACTGGCAGGAAGAAGAGGTGCATTCTCAAAGCAGTCCACACACTCACTCGCTCGCTTATTTTCTCTCTTTCTTTAGCACCATTTGCCTTGCACAGTTCTCCAGAAAAAACTCCCCATCTCCAAGGGTCCTAAAAACTGAGCTAGAACCCTGTTCGCAACAACCATAGCTAGAACCCATGCGAGAGCCCTGCTAACAGCTGGTGCTAGAACCCATGCAAGAACCTCATTCGCAACAACCAGAGCTAGAACCCATGCGAGAGCCCTGCTAACAACAGCTGGTGCTACAACCCATGCACGAACCTCGTTCACAACAACCAGAGCTAGAACCTATGCGAGAGCCCTGCTAACAACAGCTGGTGCTAGAACCCATGCACGAACCTCGTTAACAACAACCAGAGCTAGAACCTATGCGAGAACCTGCTAACAACTGTTGCTAGAACCCCGTTAGCACAACCAGAGCTAAAACCTATGAGAGAACCCATAATACTGATCTCCTTTGTAAAACACTTTGAGATCTATAACACTAAACACTCTATAACAGCTAAATATTATTATTAGATAGGATTAAAAAATTAGGGAAATAGACCTTAATGCTTCAGCATATAAACCAACCTCTAACTGACAGGTTTAGGAAGAAATGTCTATTGGCAGGTGTGATGCTGCGGTCTATATGGTTTTATAAAAATATGCTAATGAGTGAATATAATGTAACTGAAATATGCTTCATGCAAAAGGTCTCTTGTAAGGTATCATTACAAAGCTTATAATCTACTGAGTGTGATCATCCTGTTTGTATAAATGTACCACTCTTGTATGAAACTAGAAATATGAAATATAACTCTGAGGACCTATTGTAATTAAGCAAAGTGTGGGCCATTAATGGTGGTTTGGAATCTTAATGACTCCCATTAACCGGGACAATTGTCTGCAGATGGCTGTGTTTACTTGTAAGTCTTCCTGTATATGTGTGTGCTGGCAAGTGGGCAATGAAGTCTTGCAGTGACATGTGATCATGTCACCTGAACTGGAATCCATCTGTAACCTGGTGTCTTTCCATTGAGAAGGAGGGGGTGGGAACCCAGAGAGGGACAAAGGATTCCCGCCTTATGCAAAAGATATGTAAAGGGGTGGAACAGAACAAAGGGGGAGGAGCCATCAAGAAGAATCCCCTAGCTACCACCTGAGCTGGAACAAGAACTGTACCAGGGGAAAGAATTGTGCCCAGGCCTGGAAGGTGTCCAGTCTGAGGAAAAAACTTCCTGAAGCATCTCTGAGGGTGAGATTATCTGTATTCAGTTTGATTAGACATAGATTTGCGCATTTTATTTTATTTTGCTTGGTGACTTACTTTGTTCTGTCTGTTACTGCTTGGAACCACTTAAATCCTATTTTCTGTATTTAATAAAATCACTTTTTACTTATTCATTAACTCAGACTATGTATTAATACCTGGGGAAGCAAACAACTGTGCATCTCTCTTTATCAGTGTTATAGAGGGGGAACAATTTATGAGTTTACCCTGCATAAGCTTTATACAGGGTAAAACGGATTTATGTAGGTTACGCCCCATTGGGAGTTGGGCATCTGAGTGTTAAAGACAAGCACACTTCTGTTAGCTGCTTTCAGGTAAACCTGCAGCTTTGGGGCAAGTAATTCAGACCCTGGGTCTGTGTTGGAGCAGACGGGAGTGTCTGGCTCAGCAAGACAGGGTGCTGGGCCCCCGAGCTGGCAGGGAAAGCAGGGATAGAAGTAGTCTTGGCACATTGGGTGGCAGCTCCCAGGGGGGTTTCTGTGATCCAACCCGTCACAGCAGGTTCTTCCATTTTGTTCCATTATGGGATTTCGTGTACTTTCAGCTGTTGATGTCCCCAGTCAAAGAGAGGTGCCTAGACTACATGGGGCACTGCTGTGTTCTGGCATGGTAATTCCTGTGTGCCTTTGAACAGAAACCCAACTGGGAAAGCCCTGTAGAATTTAATAGAGAAAGATCATCTGTCTTTGTAATAGTTTCTTTAGAATGTAATAGTGAAGTATATCTCTGCTGTCGAATTCTGTAGGCTGGTTTAAAATAAAACCTACAGAAAGGATCTCATTCTTTATTAAATTCGAGACATTTTAGAGTATTGCCTTTAGAACCCTACTGCAGTTCTTTGGGATCCCTATTAAATTCTACAGGACTTTTCCATAAGCACATTTTGAATTCACAGTTTGGAGCATTCATATCAGATATGAGTCAAGGAGTTCTGTTCATCCAACTAGAGAAGAGAAGGATGCCATGTGACCTATCAGGGAAGAGTAGCATGCCATATAACAAGGCTTGCAAGGGTTAGAAGTTAGAACAGTGGTCCCTAAATTATGGGGCACACCCTCCTAGGGAAAAGCACAGAGGAACATCCGGCAGGGTGCAGCAGGGCCCAGGCCAGCTCCCACAGGGGGCAGAAAGAGAGTGCCACCCAGCACCTGCCCTACCTCCAGCTCTGCTCTGGCCCCAGCCCCTGGCCACAGCTGTGGCACCAGCTCCGCTCACAGCCCCCAGCCCTGGCTGTGACCCCAATCCCAGCTGCTGCTCCAGCCCCGGGCCGCAGCTCTGGTCCTTGGCCCCAGCCATGGCTTCTGGCCTGTCCGCAGCTCCAGCCCCTAGATCCCCAGCTCCAGCCCACCTGGCCTGGGGTGGGGGAGCCACGGACACATTCCTTTACTGGTAAGGGGAGGCGTGAGAGGAAAAGTTTTGGTACCACTAGGTTAGAAGATTGCTATCCATAAATGTTGATTTCCCCTCACACACGAACCAATGAAAACATATTTCCATTGCTAATAATAGAAATTTACAGACTGGCAAAGTAAGAACAATATTGCTTGAAACTCATTAGAGTTTGATTTAGGTGTAAGCAGAGTCAGGATGAGCTCTACCCTGACATCTGGTGGTGAATTATGGTGAGTGTGGAAAAGAACTCCAGGGGCTAATCTTGTTTGCATAGGCACGCCCACTCGCCTGGCATGAAACAACAGCAACTGAAAGTGGTTACTTTGGCTGGTGTGGGATCCCCAGTTTCTCTGTTATTGGGGCAGGAAGAATAAAGTTTTGTTACCCTGATTCTGTGAATCAAGGCCAGTGGAACTGTTGTATGACAGAAGGACTGAGTGAGTCCTTCACCATTACCTAAGTAGCACTTGCTTGACAAGGGGCATGGGTTACAAAACCCAGTGAATTGAGAGAGGATGGGGACAGGTATTTGTATCTGGTGGTATGGGCCCCCTCTGAGGGTTTGAAACACCAATTACACCACCTCCTCTCTCCACTGTTGAATGTCAGAGCTAACTTTGATTCTATTAGGAGTCTAGTTACAGGCTGCTGAGCTGAATTCACTTTGGGCCAATGGTGCACCAGCACTGGGGCTCCCCTACTATGGCTGAAATCACAAAAGCGCTAAAGTTATTAAGAGCTGAGATCACTGAGTGCTGTGTTAACTAGTGGGGGAGCCTGAAGCTATATTGCTCAGCAGCTGGCAGAGCAATTTGTGGGGATGACTGGAGGAGCAGCGAGCGGCGCGGAGCCTTGTGGGGCCGGTTGGAGTGGCCCAAGGAACGGTGAGCGGAGCTGTTTGCGGGGACGACTGGAGGAGCGGCGTGGAGCCTTGCGGGGTTGGTTGGAGTGGCCCAAGGAAGGGCGAGTGGAGCTGTTTGCGGGGACGACTGGAGGAGCGGCGTGGAGACTTGCGGGGTCGGTTGGAGTGGCCCAAGGAACGGCGAGTGGAGCTGTTTGCGGGGACGACTGGAGGAGCGGCGTAGAGCCTTGCGGGGTCGGTTGGAGTGGCCCAAGGAAGGGCGAGTGGAGCTGTTTGCGAGGACGGCTGGAACAGCTCACAGGTAGGTGAGCGGAGCGGAGCAGTTCGTGGAATGGCAGGAAAGTGGACTGGCTTGTGGTGAAGGCTGTGGCGGAACCCCCACAGGGAAACAGACGGCTGGCCAGCCTCGGATCACGTAAGGTGCCCCTTAACACCCTGCCTGCCCCCCCCCCTTTTACTCTGGGGCTGCACTGACCAGGGACAGAGACTTTGGGGGTTGCTGGACTTTTGGGACTTTGGGTGGTTGCTGGACCCAAGAGACTTTGGGGTGTTGGACTTTGGGGACTCTGGGTGATTTTTGGGTTGCTGGATTCAAGAACCAAAGGGAAAGGACGCAGCCCAATTTGCTGGGGTGGGTTTTGCTCATGGTTTGTGTTATGAATCCTGTTTGTGGTGTTTTTCCAATTGTATGCTGATGTCATTTACCTCATGTTATTAAACATTTTCTGTTACACTCAGACTCCGTGCTTGCGAGAGGGGAAGTATTGCCTCTTAGAGGTACCCAGGGGGTGGTACGTAATTGTCCCAGGTCACTGGGTGGGGGCTCGAGCCGGTTTTGCATTGCGTTATTGAAACGGAACCCCTAGATACAGAACCCGGCCCTTGTTGCTGCCAACTTAGATGGGCAGAAGGGTTACATAGGGATATTTACTTTGTATAGTTTGACATGTGGTGTTGACACTTCATGTTTTAATGACTATAAAGCTTTAACTTTCTGAATCTCAATCTCATGAAATAATTATTATCTGACATACACCCCCCCCCCACACACACACACACACATTGTCTGGCAACCCCCATAATTTCCCGCAACTGTGAACATTTAACTAGATAAAAATCAGGGTGGGGAGGGAATGCTTCAAACCCAGAACTTTGCGCAACTGTGAATATGTAAGTTGATGAAAATTGGGGGGGGGGGGGGGATGTTTAAAAATAAAGCTCGATATTATAAAAACCATACAGATTGGATCCTGCTCAGCCTGCGTCCCGCCCACTCAGCCCAGCCAACCAGCTGGGACTTTGGATGGTGAATGATCCCGAGCTGCTCTTGACCGTGCCATGGCAGTGACGTGGCATATGGTTCCAAACGACGAACACGACGGAGGAAATGACAGCGTGAAAACAGGCTCAGTTCCTAGGACAAGTTGCCCATCCGTCTTGGCAGATGTGCACTGGCGCTCTGAGCGCTGGCTGAATTGCGCGACGCGGTTGGTAGCTCTTCAGAGGCTCAGCCAGCTGCCAGCCGGGTTAATGGATTTAGTAACGGGCCGCCATCCAGTCATCAACATAAGAGACTGCAAAGGAGCAGTCAAAGACCAGCCAGCTGATTGCCTGATAAGAATTCTGGGTGGTGAGCCGTAATTAACACAAGCCATCACACCAACCTCAGTGGGGAGATCGGGCTTCTTGGACACGCCCGGCAGGATTGAAAAATGCTTGGTATGTCCAGGCATTACTTTAAAAGCAACCACTTCTGGGGTGAGGCGCACGGGCTGTTATAAACCACATAGCAATGCAAGAGATCAGGGCAGGGAGGGAAGGATACGGTGCCCAGTCAAAATGGCAGGGAGGCTGAAGCGCCCAATACTGCAACCTTTAAGCAGAAATTAGTCATGCAAAGTAGCCTCATTGACTCACATGGGGCTTCTCAAGGGAGTAAATGCTCCGCTGTGTGACTCTGGGTTGCAGAAAATACACAGGAGGGGACAGCATTGCAGTGGGCTGGCAATGTGACATCACAGGTCTGTCTAAAGCCTCTGGTGACTGGTGCCCCTGCAGGTGAAAGGAGAGGAGGCAAGGATTGAATTGGGCCAGAGAGGAAATGCGATGAACCTGGGCAAATACAATGGGAGGCTGGATACCCAGGCAGTATTTGCTGGCAGGGAGACATGACTCTCAGAGCATGCCATCACGGAGCTAATCCTGCACTGATCTCAGGAACAGACGGGCCCTGTGGGTACGTCTACCCTGCAACGCCCAGCCAAGGTAGACAGACTATCTCAAGCTAGCGTGCTAAAAATAGCAGTGTGGACGTTGCAACTTGGGCTTTCAAGCCTAGAGGTTTGGGGGGCTGCAGTCCCTCTGCCATGTCCACATGGCTATTTTTAGCATGCTAGTTTGAGCCCAGCTCGTGCACGTCTGTCTTCCTGGGCTGGGACCGCTCCCAGCTGCTGTGTAGACATCCCCAGACAGGCCTTTTCTGTGCCTCAGACCCACAGTGCTGCTATGATCACAGCTTCATAGCTTTTAAGGCCAGAAGGGACCAGCCGATCACCTCGTGTGACCTTCTCCATGACCCAGGCCAGAGAATTCTCCTCTGTATTCGGCGCTGGCGCAACCGCAGCTGGAGTCCTGTGTCCAGTTCTGGTGCCCGCGGCTCACAAAGGGTGTTGGCAAATCAAAGCGGGCTCAGAGAAGAGCCATGAGAATGAATAAAGGGTTAGAAAACATGGCTTATAGCAGTAGACTCAAGGAGCTCAATCTGTTTAGTTTCACAAAGAGAGGGTTAAGGGGTGACTTGATCACAGTCTCAAAGTATCGACATGTGGAACAATTATAAGTCTAACACGATCCAATGGCTGGGAGTTGAAGACAGAAAATAAGATCTACATTTTGAACAGTGAGGGTAATTAAGCATTGGATCAATTTACCAAAGATCTTGGTGGGTTCTCCATTACTGGCAACTCTTAAACTCTTAGATCTGCTCCAGGAATTATTTTGGGGCAGGGCTCTGGCCTGTGCTAAACAGGAGGTCAGACCGGATGATCACAATGGTCCCTTCTGGCTTTGAGATCTGTGAACTTGTGATTTTCAGCCAGTTACCCCTGTCCTGACCCAATAACTTGTGTTTGGCTAAAGCATCTCTCCCAGGAAGGCAGCTGGTCTGGATCTGAAGACATCAAGAGACGATGAGAATCCACCGCTTCCCTTGGTGTTTTTTTTCCAATGGTTATCCCCCCAACTGTTAAAACTGGGGGCTATATCTCTTGTTGGGATGTCTCTGGCTCTGTCATCATCTGCCAAACAGCAACAGACACATTTGTCTGGGACGAAGGCTCCCTTTGAGGCCTGGAAAGGGTTCAAGGTTAATGGAAGTTGGGGGTACTCCGAATCATGCCACATGAGCAGCGCAAATAGGGTGACCAGAGAGCAACTGTGAAAAAGTGAAAAGAGTAAAAAATCGGGACAGGAGGTGGGAAGTAATAGGCGCCTATATAAGCCAAAGCCCCAAATATCAGGAGCGTCCCTATAAAATCGGGACATCTGGTCACCCTGAGTGCAAAGCGGGCGGGGGAACCTGGGGAGTATTTAGCAGCAGTTGACAGCAAAAGCATCCCTGTCCATGAGCTCCAGAGAGGCAGGGGAGGGGGAGATGCGGCCCCATCCCCGCACGCTCAGCACTTTTTTGCTTTTCTTATGCAGAAAGATTTTTTTTTTTAAAAGCCTCTTTTGGTTTTGTTTCCCTTTTTGTTTGCTAATATGTTGTTTCGGCCTCAGCTCCTGCGTCTCCAACTCCCTTGTTCTTGATGCTCATTAAAATAATTTTTTTAATCTCTTTTTTGTGGTTGCCGCTGCAGGTTTTGTTTTTTTTATTATTTATTTCTCACTTCTTCTCCCTCCCCCCACTCCCCAGCCCCTGCTACTCAACCCCGCGGTCAAAAAGTTCCTGTGTTTTCCATTTGCTTATTACCCAGAGTATCAAGGTTCCTCGGCAGTTTGCGAGTCATTCCAAAGCAATCAATTATGCATCAAATGACTTTTTGATTCTTTACCTTGTGAGAGGAGAGATGGAAGAGGCGCTTTTCCCCCTCCCCCTCCCTATTATTATTATTTTTATTATTATTCCTTTCTCCCTTTGCACCCGCGCAGGTCTGCCTGCTGGCACCGGGCTGATGACACCATCAAATAGCTTCCCCTTAATTGGCAACAACTCAGAGAAGGAGAGGAGAAAAAAAGATGAAAAATAAAAGACCATGGGAGCTGTAGCCCTTGTATACGGCTCTAAAGAGTGGGGGGCAGGGGGCTGACTGGAAAGGGACCAAGCCACCACATTAGCCTCTTCAGGATGGCTGGCAAAGAAGTGTTGTCATGGCAACCCCCGGAAGGGGCATGGTGACCCCCATTAAGATAATGGGGCGGAAGCCGGGGAGTTTGCTGTCTGGGGACTGCGCTAATGGAGGAGGGGCACAAACTGGGAAAAGGATGATGGGCTGGGACGGGACCCCCTTTAAACGTGGGTCGCATGCAATGCAGAACCCACCCTGCCACCCACTGCTCTCAGGATCGGGCCCTGGTGTTCTAGAGGCAGAGGCACTGGTGGGGCATCCCCTTTCTGATGCTGTGAGTCAGGATTAAGTAGATTGCCCCAGACATACACATCCCAGCAACGGACAGTCAGGAGCCTCCCCACCCCCCCACGCTGCCCATTGCCAAGGCAACAGCTCCGATGTGGGCACGAACGCATAAGACACTGCCCCCAAATGGCCAGAGAGCCACCTTGGGCTCCACTGGGCTCAGAGGGCAGCCAGGGGACCGTTGGGCTCATTCAGACCCTTCGGCAGTTTTAGAACTGAACGTGACCCAGATATTGTCTGAGCTGTCTCCAGAACTCGCGGCGTAGAACGGGGCCTGAGCTGCGGCGGAGCTTCCCAAATTCCAGCAGTCTTCATTCACCCCTCAGCCTTGGGCTGAGCCCATGATAAAGGCGGAGGCTATCCCTAGAGATTGGGAGCCAGGCCCTGCGACTTCAAGCACAGACACGGATTCCCCTCAGGACCTTGGAAACAGAAGGGGACATTTCCAGCGAGTGTCAATCTCAGTAGAGAAGAGAGGACTCCGGTGTGATGGATTTCCAGGCGATTCTTTAGGGAGGCTGCTGGAAACAGATTAAGTTTTGGATGATTTAGTTGAGGATCGGATGATTTAATTGGGGATTGGTCCTGCTTTGAGCAGGGGGTGGGACTAGATGCCCTCCTGAGGTCCCTTCCAACCCTGATATTCTATGATTCTATGACACACCCGTGGTTTTCTCTGGCCCTCCAGCCCACAGAGAGACAAACACACCCGGGGCTGCCTGGCGTCACCGCACAAGGTCTCCCTAAGCCCTGGCCTGAACTCAGTACTCACGGTAGGGACAGCTGACTACACAACAGCCCTCCTGCCTCCACTGGTGTGCGCGCACACCCCCCTCAGATGGCCAGCCAACTGGCCTCTGCTTTGCAGGCCGCATCAGCAAATTGCTCATCTCCACCCCAGCACCTGCCGCTGCAGCAGACCTTCTGCGTGCCCTTTCCCCACAGGCAACGAATGACACCTCTTTGTCCCCGTTTCAGCTCGCATTTGTCCTAGACTTGGTGTATTTTATTTCCCTGGGTGCAGACATACCAAGCCCATGTTTGCTCGACCTTCCGGGTATGTCCACACTGGGATAAAGGTGTGTTTTACACGTTAAAACCCTAGAGAAGAAAGGACACGTAGTTTAATGGGTGTTACCTGCTAGGGGCCACCCCCAGACTCCCCCATGGTTTGATACTTACCAGCTAGCATGTGTCAAAATACCACTTGTCCTGTCTTTACTAGGGTATTAACACATCCGGGTTTTATCCTAATGGAGACATGTCTGGGAGGGAGCAGGCGTCACCCAGCAGCTTAGATCTGTTCTCATGAACGTGCTCAATGGACCGCTTGGGAGACTGGAGGCCTCTACGTCAGAACAGGGGCAGCAGCAGAACAAGCTTCCCTCACCCTGCCCAGACAGTGGGCCTCAACCATGCCCTGAGCAGACCCTGCCTCATCAGCATTCTACCTCGAGGCCAGAGCCAGGCCAATACTGCTCTTATGGCTCTGTTCTGCGGCCCCAGCGAGCATCCCAGTGCCGATATATTCCTCCCCCCCAGACGACCGCCGATGGGAGCTCGTCCGTCTTCCAGGACAAGCCTGCTTTAAGCAAACAATGGGATAACCGCGGAGGGTCAGCAGACCTCCCTGTTGCGTACTGCGGGAGACTTTGTCAGCTTACGGCGGAAGTTCTATGCAAAGAAATCGAACAGGTGAGACCAGCAACGGGAGGAAAGCGGAATCCTCACGCTCTGATCTCACACGTGGCTTCGATCTCAGAGAAGAAGTGTACCACTGAGCTGGAATGGCCCTCAGCCCGAGCCATCTGCTGCACCACTCCCCAGTTGCCTGGATAGGTCCCCTGCACCAAAGACCGCACAACTCCAGAGCAACACAGGACCCGGGGAGGTGCTGGCAACACTTCCTCAGGCAGCCACAAATGGAAACGAACCAGCCGGTGTTAAGTCATCAGAAGCTGTAGCTTTAAGACGACCAACGCAGTGACTCAGACACCGAGTGCTCCTTCAGGAACTGGACAAATTGGAGAAGCCGGTCACAGGGACTGGCTCAACTACAGATCGAGAGAGATCACAGAACCTGGGATTGAGAACACGGGCCAGGCTCAACCTCCTGGGGCAGGTTTTCAGGCCACGCTGTGGAGAAAAGGGTGCTTAGCTTTATAGCAGCATCTGACCAGAGTGGCTCAGGAAACCCCCTTTGGGTTGTTTAGTTTGCCCAGTGCCTCTATAGCTGCAAATCCTCTCTGTCTGGGCCGCACCAGACAGGAGCGTCATCCAGAGCCAATTCTTTCAGGCAACAACGCCGGGGCTATGGAGTGATCGTAACCGGGCTGCAGCCAGGCAAGGTCGGGAAGATCCCGAGGCGGCGATGATGAAGACCTTGCTTGGACGGATGAACCTGGCCTCCTGTAGTGAAATGGGACGTCGAGTGCAGACGGGACATTCGGGCCCAGCCCGTGCAGCAGAATAAGGCGGAGAGGCAAAGCAATCGCCACCCTGCAGCAAGGGGAAAGAGGCAGCCGGGAAAACTCACTGGTTCAGAAATGGAAGGACAATAAATAATGGCTTGCAAGAGCTGGCTGCTGGCGGGAGGGCCGTGGTGAGAGGATTCAGGGGACCCCCTGGGAAAGACGGAGTGGTTACTGTGCGACCCAAAGAAATGGCTGCATTCCCTCTTAGCTCTGTGACACTGGAACACCCGGCCCAGTAAGATGCAGAAGGAAGTGCTGGAAACAGGCATCAGGAGACAAGTGGTGGCCCTGGCCACTGGAGAGGGAGCAGCACCCCCAAAACAATCCCATCCACAGCATCGGTCAGTGATTAAGAGGAGAACGCCGACAGCCACTCCAGAGAGCAGACAACAGACAACCTGCCTTCGGAGCAGGGACAGATTGCCCAGCTGACTGGAGACACACGGTTAGCAGAAGGCTGCATAGCTAAAATCAAGACAAGGCCACGCTGAGCACGGTGCCCAGGTGAGGCTGCTCAGTCTAGGCTGGATGAGAAAAGGATCTGCCCTCTGTGCAGCTGGGACACATACCGACCTTCTGAGTGGAACGGCAAACCTTGACTTGCTGGCAGTGAACGTGGCCAAGACTCCTTGCAAGTGAAGCTAGATTCAGTCTGCCCAGCCACGGTACATCCTCTGGGACCCTGGATGAAGTACTGGTCCCATCCCTGGTAAGCAGTGAGCCACAGAAAAGCCCTGGAATTGGGTTTAATAGAATGAAAATTCCTTTTCACTTATAGGGTGTGCAAGAGACCATCTCTGGTCCATGTTCCTGTACACAGACCACTGGTGCAGAATGTAGGCTCAAGTGCAAACAAGTGCAGCGTCTGGCCAGTTCAATTAGTGGAAATGGGGGAACGATTTTATAGTCTGAGCGCAAGTAAGGAGAGTGATATAATCCTGGTGCTCTGCAAGGCCCATCTAGAATGCAGTCCCCGCAGGTTTCCGCAGTGCAGACTGAGCCAGGAGTGGAAGCCTGAGGGTTATTTGAACTGGTTATGCTAAAATAGTTAATTCAGGTCTTTAAGGGGATGTCCCGCATGGAAAATGTGGTCCTTACTGGTGGGACTCACTGGGACATTCAGGGCAGGACCATTCAGGCAGCTGTGCAAACACCTACCAAAACAGCCAGCATCGCCAAAGAAGTACGATGGGCCAGGCCATAGGACAATCTCTCATCTCTTGTCCTGTCTCTCACTTGACACTGAAGCAGCTGGGAAAGGTCTGCAAAATGCTGTGAGAAGAGTGTGCAACTTTGGCTCAGGATGGGCCAGGCATAAAAAATATCGCTGATTTGAAAATGGGCATAAAACGAGTTGATATCACTTCTGTTCACCCGACCTAGGACTCTGTTCCCAGCCTGGTGAGCATCAGGGTGCAGAGTAAAAGGATGGGACATTGAGACTGCCTAGTGATGTGAAAAAAATCCATCTGTAAAACAATACCAGCCTGATTTCTGCTACACAGAATCCGAGAAATACTAGATGGCTCGTGGGGAAACGAATGAGTTACTGTACTTGAGCAAGACAAAGCTTATCCCACAGGCCCAGAAATGAGGATGCCCAGAAGCTCACCATGTTTGTAATGGCCCCGGGGACCTGCATTCCTTTTGGGCTGACAAAGGCACCTGCAGCTTCCCAGTACTGAATGGATGGGGATTGAAGGGGTCTCTGGGATCATCCAGCCCTTTATTAGATGACCTCTTGGTTTTATAGCAGTGGTTTTGACCAACCTATGGAAGATATAAGGAAGGGGCTTAAAGAAATTGTGAGGCCAGAGGGCAAATTAAATCCCAGGAGGTGTGACGTCTATAAAATCTGATTCTTTGGAAGAGTTACTTCAAGTAATGGGTATCAAGCTGCCCTTGAGATGTGGCTCCCATTGATGAAAAGGTACACAAACTAAAGCCTTATAGGGACTTTTCCAAGGACTCGATGAACAGAGAAAGAGGCAGAAAGGCGGAGAAAAGGAATTCTTGCCACTTGCCTCCTACCCAGAAAGTCTACTAGGCAGAAAGCCACCAGGCGGTTTGGGGGAACCTGGTGACTGGTTTCTATCTCCATGCACCTCACAATGGCCTCATTTCAACCAACCAGCAATATTTTGCACGTTGACACTTCAGCCGAAGGGTAGGGGAGATATTCTACCAGTGGCAAGGGTGTTATTTGTGAGTAATACCTAAAGATCACAAATGCTTACCCAGGCAGAAAAGAGCTACCACTGGCAGGTAGGGATGTTAGATTTTCTGGCTTAGAAATGGACTCTTATAAAGCAGTTCAGGGGTCTATGCTCCATACTTTACCATCTGCAGTGACAACAACCCCCGTGCATGTGTCATGACTACTGCAAAGCTAAAGGACACATCGATATTGGGACTAGCTAATTTTCATGTTCTCATCAGGTAGAGGACAGTCTGTGATGCACATTTCCAATAGCTGGCCCCCAGTTAGTTTCTGACTGCAATTTAAAGGTGTAGCTTTCAAACTAAAACACCCTAAATGGTTTCAGCCCCGCCTGATTTGAGAGCTTGCCCCTCTCCCTGTGTGACTCTGAGGCAGCTGCTATGGGCCGAGGTTCTCAAGGTAGCACCTAGTGTAATGGCCAGGGAGTGGTGGGTTCTTAGTGAATGACCCTCAGCTTTGCCACACCATGGCCTCATCCTTCGAGATGGTTTTCAATTTTGCAACATAGGCGTAGCTACAGACGAAGCAGTTGTCGATTAAACCGCAAAGATGAGGCATGAGAAGGAGAGAGACCATGAACCACAGCTCCAGAAACTGTCTTCGACCTCTTGAGCCCAGTGGGCACCTCCTTTGGCTGCAGCAGCAGGGCAAAAAGCAATGACATTTTCTGCGAGTCACTAGGGGGAGGTGGTACACATACATGCTAGTCACTAGGCCACATTCATAGTAACTGCTCCCAGATCACACAGTGTGTGGCAGAGGCAGGGACTGGACGTGGTCTCAGAGTCCCCGCACAGTGCTGTGACCACAAGACCATCCTTCCGCTCTCTGACCTTGGCTCCAAGGCAGACGGCGATGACTGGTTAGCACCATCACAACCCGTGCCAACCTGTGCAGGTATGCCTGGCAAGCTGTTAGCCAGGGCCACCATCTCCATGGACAGGAGACGGTCTCCCGCGTTGGGCTGGGGACCGGTGCCTCCGATGGTTTATTCCAAAACAAAGTGCTTATGGAGGGGCTGGGTTTCATTTTTCTGGCTGTGGGAGGAAGAGGTGACCAAGCAAAATACCATCTACAGCTCTTCCAGGCTTCACACGCAGTCGATTGCTCTAGCCCCGTTAGAGCACTGGCCAACAATCAGAGATTGCTCAGAGGTGTTGGGCAGTATCACCAAGCTCAGAAGGATCTGAGGGGGGGCACCCATGTCTAAGGATTGGAGCCAGGGAAGCACAGGGTGCCTGCTGCAAGCCCTAAGACGCAGGACGTCCCTCCTTCTCCCCCCTCCTCACCTCACTCTCCGGAGAGTCAGCACTTTCCAATTGCTTCAGGGGGCACTCGTGTCACAATGATTTCCACTGGATCAAAGCGCCCTCGAAAGGTGAACTGTTTTGAAGGCAGGGCACTACGTGCATAAAAGGACTTGGCAGGGATCAGCTCACTGGATGATACAACCATCTTAAAGGAAACTCACCCGGCGTGACACAAAGACAAATCTGAAGTTGTTGGTTTTTTAAAAGAGTTTCGAGCAGTTGACAAGTGCTGGGGGTTCAGCCCTGGTGACAAAATGCTCCGTTTGGCCACAGAAGCTATATAGGCAGCAGAACTGCAAGATCCTTCCAGACCAATATACCTTGCTCCTGACTTGGTGGAACGCCCAGTTCAGTCTCCACGGGCCCAGTCAGCCGACTGAAGGGCTGATTAGTGCCCACTGTAGTGGAGGACTGTGCAGCATGGACACCCATCCACAAGGAACTTCACTGAGCCCCACCTGCTGATTTCACATGGGGTCACTGGACAGCCATCAGATGGTGCCACTGCCAACCTCGGGGCTGGACCTGAGCCAGTGAAAGCTCCTCCGTACCCTCTGACCTCCAGCCAAGCCCCTCACTGGATTTGGTTAGAAGAGACATTTTTACTCTTCTTCTGGGATGTCACACTCATCCAGTATGGATGAATCCTACAAGCACTACTTGGTTGGCACTTGAAGACCATATTCAGGCTTCAATTGGTGAAGACTGTGACTACCCATGGCTTAGGGCCATTTCTCACAGGGAGCGAATTGCATGGCTTCTCTACATACTCTATGAGCTTCCAGTTGACTCCTGGATGCAGTCCAAGGTGTTGGTTTGTACAACTCTTCATGGCTTAGGTCCTCTCTGTCCTCAAACGCTTGCTCCATAGCAGAGACTCTCACACCAAGTATCACTAAATTGGCATGTCTGTTGGTTGGCAACGGGGTGTTGTCATTGGGGCCACTTGTGACTCGTCCACTTCCTTCCTCCACTCTTGGTCTGCCTGAGCCAGAGATTTATGACCTTTAAGCCTATGACCTTGAAAAGACTATGGGCCAGATGCAGAGGCAATGAGCAAGCTGGAATAAGTTCCACTCCCTTATGCTCAAACATATTAGGTGTAACTTACACGCTTAGGAGCCAGAAGAAGGTTATGTAAACACAAACTCTTTCTAGACTCAGACTCACCTCTGAATTTGTCCCTGCCTCTTTACCTAAACTTTCCCTCCAGCAGCAAGTTATGTGGTCAGATATCTCCTCACCTCAGAGACTGGAAAGTCAAGCTCCCCCAGGAGCTGCAGCCTATCCTGCTGTCCTCAATTCCGGCCCTATCAGGACCAAGTCACTTTGTGGGCATTGCCACCTGAAGGTCATTTTGGCTTTTGCAGAGTAAGGGGAGTGGTTCTTCTGTTATTGACAGATAGCAGATCAGGGTCATCACTTTCTTTTATTTATTTTTTGCAAGCGTGCTTGAAGCCCATGATAGGCACACCCTACAAAATGGAAAATTAAATGAACCAGATCAAAAACAAAGAGCCGGTGTTAGCAGAGGCTTAGGGGGGAATTTGCACATGCAACCACAGCCATTGCATGTGCAAATGGCGAGCTGTGCATCCAATTGGTCATTTGAATGCACAGCTCTGACGGTTGGGCATGCAACCGCAGCCGCTGCATGTGCAAATGGCGAGCTGTGCGTCCAATTGGTCATTTGAATGCACAGCTCTTGCAGTTGGGCATGCAATCGCAGAAATTGGGTGCCTAAACTTACTGAACAAAGCAGGCCCTTGAATTAATTAATAAATTAGAATATCTGGAGGAGATAAGTGGGAATCCTCCTGCTCGGGTGAAGATTAACCCCTGGGCGCCCAGACTGGGGTAATTTACCTAGTTTGATGGCCAGACACCATCCTTCCCCTATTCCATTCTTCCTCTTGCTCTCCTCTTCCTTTAAGAAGTGGAGAAGCGAACAGATGTTTGTACGCTTTCCCACCTTGCTCCCCCCCCTCCTCCGCTACAGCGAGCTCACCTCCCCAGTGTGGCAAAGCCCCGGAGCAACTTCCTTTACAACTCTGCAGACTCTGTGTCACCTCACCTGTCACACAAGCTGGTGACAAGAAAGCAACAGCATAACCCACCAACCGCCACCAGAGGCCGAAGGGGAAGAGGGATGGGGAGGGGGCGGCGAGGGCAAACACATGCACCAGGAGTCACTCCTGAGAGCGTTTTTGCATCGGGAGGTGTGAACCGGAGCATGTGACTCCCACTTCCAGCACAGGTACCACAGCAGCTGACAATGGCTACAGGCCTACCACACCAGCCTTGCTATTTCTGTGAGATGTCAAACATGCAGTGCTAAGCAATCATCTCCCCTGCCATCTGCCAAGGCGAACATGGCTTGTGGATGTTAGATCTAATATCTTGACAGACTCTCATCTCTCTCTTTTTTTTTTTTCAATTTAAAGAGAGAGAGGGAGGGAAGAGACCACATTCATTCAACTACGAGCCATAAAAGCTACTCTACGGCTGTTAAGCACAAAAGTAAAGAAAGAAACAAAGGCCCTTCCTCCTGCTCCTAACTTTGAAGGGGAGAAACTGCAGCATCTTTGTCTGCCTTTACAAAAAACACACAGGGAAATTCAGCTTCTTGGCTAAAATTATAGTCCTGGGCCTTTAAATTCCAGGAGTCCTGCAGGGTGCGTTCCATTGACGAATGCTGAGTTCCTGTTGAAAAGACACGCCCTTTCCTGCAGGACAAGCAGACTCTTAAAGGGCCGGGACTATAAAAATAGGATGGGGCTGGTCTCCTGCCCCAGCAAGGCAGATGACAGACTCAGCGATTTAGTGGAGTTTTCCCATATCTGACTAATAGGATCCCAAGTCTCTAGTATCTTGCACTGGACACTGGACAGCATTGTGCTGAACCGACCCACCAGGTCTCATCGGCTCACACTTCCTTCATTACAAAATAAAAGCCAGACTCTTGAACAGGAAGGACCCAACACATTGTGCCATAGTATTGCCTTTGGTAAGGACCTGAGGGGTGAGGGGAATGTTGGTGACCTCCCATCCCCATTGCCCATCATCAGCATTGCTAGAAAGAATGACGATGAGTGAGTTCGGCAAGAGCTGGTATCTTCTGAGGTTCTCAGCTCTCCAGACCTTCTGCTGCGTTTGCTCCTCCAGATACCGCAGTGGGGACAGCCACGAATGGATGGCACTTGGCATAAGAAAAGCAGGAGGGATCCCACTCTAGAGGCCATCAATGTCTTGGCCATTTTGCCATATGGTTCCTGGCCAATGAGCACGCAACGTTAGCAGGTGTCAATGCCCACGAGGCGACTTGGTCCTGAAAGGGCTGGAATTGAGGAAAGCGGGATTGGCTGCTGCTCCTGCGGGACCAGGTAGAGCTTCTGAGAGCAGCCCTGCAGAGGAAGGACTCTTCCACGTCACCTCAGCCTTCCTCCCACAACCGTTCGCCAGCCCAAAGCCCCTTTGTTCTTCCCATCATCCCCTAAAGGCCTCCCTCAAACTGAGATCCAGCACGGGGGAGAACCAGTGAAACAGTTCCATGCTGTAACAGAATCCCAGAACCTGCCTGTCTTGGCACCGCCTGTGCAGACCCAGCCGCCTTCACCTCCTAGGGTGTGGGGGGAACAGCTGATGGCCGATGGCCACTTTCTAGGATGGCCACATCCCTGGGATGCAAATGGAGGCGTCTCGGCCAGATCCCAGGCAAGATCTGTGACTGCATGCCCGGCTCATCACGTGCACATGGAGGAACTTGTGACCTTCATCTTCAAACACAGCTCTCTGATCAGTCACCCAAAGGACAAACCCCAGCAGCTCAGCTGGAAGAGAGAACTCTTTAGTCTTTGAGCTCTTGAGTCTTTGATACTCTCCACCCAGCAGGGCAGCAAGGAATAAATACTTGAGCTCCCGCACCCCTTGTCCTTTCAACATCCTTCATTCTGCCCATTCGTTCTTGAAATGGAAGCCTATTTTGTAAGATCTCAGCAAGCGCTCAATGGCACGGGCTCACCTGCCAGCTATTCACAGTGCCATTGGCATCTATGCTGTACTGATGAACTGGATAGCACTATAGAGCTGTCTGGAGCTGGGTGCTCTGTTAGATCATACATTGGATAATTTCATCTTTAAAAAGTGGATTAGATGGCACAGTTGCTTCCTTCTTCAATCACTTGGTCATTCCCTGTTCTGTTCATTCCCTCTGGAGCACCTGGCATTGGCCACTGTCAGAAGACAGGATACTGGGCTAGATGGACCTTTGGTCTGACCCAGCCTGGCCATTCTTATGCTCTTACAAAATCCCCGAGAACTGCACATCCTCCGGTGCTATGTATTCTGTAACCCTAAGGACTGCAGCTAATTGGAAGGTTTCCGTTGTAAACCGAAGAGCTAGAAACTTTCCCCCACCACCCAAATGAGAGGTGACAATATCACGGCCCATCTCGGGATCCCAACCCCAACGCTGAGAGCTAGGAGAAGCAGCTATTTATGTAGCCCATCCCCGATGCGAGATCCACATCTTATGCTCCTGCTGATGGAGAACAACCCAAAACAACTGCAACCGCTCCTTTTTTCCCCACTTTTCTGGGTTCATCTAGGCAGCCACACGTCTGCCTTTCGCTACTCACTCGATTGGGGAGTGGACTCTGTTTCCAGTCATGAATTGTAGAGCACTGGGCATAGCCAGCACGAAACAAGCCAAAATATAATGAATAATAAATGCTTTAAGGACAGACTCCAAAGGACTTCTGTGAAAGGGATGCTTGCTGTAACAGCAAAGCCGGAGTTTGGGTGAATAAGGAAGCGAAGGGCTGCTTGGCTCATAGTCACGACAGGTCTAGGGTCTCTACTTTGCTACACTGATAAGTAGTTAATTATTTCCTTCCTTTTATGCTCAGAGTTACGGTGTGGATTTCGAGCCGGTGAGAGGTGGCAGGTGGACAGGCAGGTTTTTCACCCATGCTGGGCCTCCCTCCTGACCCAGAAGGACCTAGATGATAATACCACCACCCTGCTGCAGCCTGCCTACCAACCATGGCTTCCCCCCGCTCAGCTGTGGTGAAACTAGGAGGAGCTAGGTAATCCAAAGACTCTGGTCTCAGGCACGCCATGGCTGGGGGTTGTATCAGTGGGGATTTGCAAGGCACTAGCTCTGTTACAGCTGTTCCGAAGCCCAGAGGGGCTCTTTCCAGGACATTACACCTATGCCTGCCCTGCAGCTGGGAAGGCAGAGGGTTTCCAGGAAGGTCACAGCATTGTGTCTCGGTCCGACACTACAGGTTGCTCAAACATGAGACGCCTGCCCTCCAAAGCTTTGTCAGCCAGCAGCGTGAAAACCATAAATCACATCGCCTAGCCGACACCGCTATGCCAGCCAACACCTGGTGTAGACATGGCTATGCCAAGAGCAGAATGCTTCTGGCTGCATAGCAAACGTTGCTTGGGGAATTGGTGTAGCTATGCCAGCAGAAACACCATACTAGGGGGCTCTGCTTGCTGGGGCTCTGCCGGCCGAGGTTCTGTAGTGCAGACAAACCTTCTTCATTACCGTCTCCTACTGAGAGATGCTCCCAGCCCAGGGAACCAAGGAGCCACATGCATGTCTATAGAACACAATGTTCACATTCAGCTCAAGCTGAAGCAGGTACAATTTCCTGTTGCAATCTGTAGGAATTTCATCTGCTTATACCAAGGCTAAATTTGGTCCAGTAGGTGGGAGTACCCTTTATGCTTGGTTCCTAAGGAAAGACTTTTTGTGTCAAAACAATACTTAATTACCCTGTGGAACTCACTGAAACAAGACATCCGCTGTTACATTACATAGGATAAACGTGAAGACAGGCTACAAGCTTCAGGACATAACCCAATCACTAACTGACCAGGGGTCTAGAAGAAATGAACAAAGCCATAACAAAGCTTCAGTGCCTGGAAGCAGAAGTCAAAGAAATGTTAATGGGTTAGAAGAGGCACATTTTTAACGGGGAAGGCAATTAACCATGGGAACAGAGCCCCCAAGAGATGTGTTGGGTTCTTGGAAGTCTGAAATTATGGCTGACTGTCTTTGCAAAAGTTACCTGCCAGTTCAGCCACAAGTTACTGGCTAGATGCAGGAGTACCTGGGTGAGATTCTGTGGCCTCTGTTATGCAAGTCACCAGGCCACATAATCATAATGGCCCCTTCTGACCTTAAAATCAATGGGCCAGATCCTCAGCTGGTGTAAATCATTGTGGCTTAGGTGACCTCAGTGAGTCTATGCTGAGAATCTGGCCCTGTGAACCTATGAAACTTCACCTAATGGGCAGGTTATTCCATATTTGCCCGCTACATGGTTTCTTGCACCTTCCTCTGTAGCAGCTGGTCCCGGTCCATATCAGAGGCAAGGTACCAGATTAGATCTGGCAACAAAACTGTTCCTGTGTTGCAGTGATCTAAACAGAGGGCAGACTGAAAAGTGGGGAAGGCAAATAATTCTTGTTAAGGATGATTGTTCCTGAATGGAAGTCTCCCTGGCAGCCCAGCCACTGATGTGATTGACTGGGCATGGGGCTTGGACCGGAAATCGTAGCGTGTCCACCAGAAGAATGGCAATCAAATTGAAATGTCAAAAACATGTGGCAGGGTTTTCTGGCAGCGCTAATCCGCCGTGACTTTAAAAGGCTTACGATTCACTTAGGCAGCCATCAAGCTCCAGTGCGGGGGTCCAGGAAGCAGAGGGGACCACGCCAGTTCTGACCCGACAGTGCACTGAGTGCCCATCTCGGTCAGGCAGCATGGCGTGGCATGTATGCTGTATGAACCAGGAAATGATTTGAAGGCTCCCACCTCCCAGAAGGCTGCGGGACAGGAACCTGATACCTTTGCTTTCATCCCCAGCAGTGGGGCAGGAGGGAAAAATATGGCAGGGCTTGGATTCTCCCACTCCCTGGGTTCATCCGTTTGGCTAGCCCTGGGCTAAAGCTGTCTGACTGGAGGGAGGATCAGGAAGGGAATGGAATTCAAACACAAGTGGTACCACCCACGAGCACAAGGCAGGGCTGGGAGAAGTCTAGGCAGGAGTGCTTAAAGGGGCCTAATAAAAGGGTGGTGGGGGTGGGGGTGGGAGGAAGCCTATCATTTCCTACAGCAATGAAAGTGACATCACATCTGTCTGGCCATCCCCACCCCATCTGTCCCACATCCTTTCTGTGTCCCAGGCTTCTCAGTTCTGCCTCACATCACTATCAGTGGTGCCGGGCGCAGTGCAGGCACCGAAAGAGGAAAATCCACTCTTGTGGCTAAAAGCACAGGTCAGGGATCTGGAATAGCTGAGGTCGCTCCCTGGGTGAGGACATCACTTGACCGCTCCATGTCCCACTTTCTCTGTCTGAAATCAGAAAGAGTCACCTGCCCCGCCCCCCGGGGGGGTCTGTAGGCTTAAATTCATCCGTTTCTCAAGCGTTGTGGCATCGTCAGGCGCACGGTGCTCTACCGCACAAGTGAAAGGTACTCGAGCATGCCCGTGGCCCGCCAGGGCTGCATGATTGTCACTCTGCTGGGTTCTCAGAACTTCACAGCAGCCACGGGGATGGAACACAAATCAAGAGCCGGGCGGGAAACAGTTTTGCCATCCTGTGAGTATTTTGGAGATTTTGGAAAAAAAATTCTCTTCCCAAATCAGGACAGGAAGGCAATACCCTGGCCGCTTTTGGAAACCCACAAAAATATCCGATCAGGTCTGTGATAAATGAAGGGGGGAGTAGCTCCCTTTGATGGACAACCAGCCAGCCTGTTAGCTGTAAAATCCCTCTTGGTAGCTGTTCTCTGCTTGCTTTACCTGTAAAGGGTTAAAAAGTCCCCCAGGTAAAGAAAAGAAAGTGGGCACCTGACCAAAAGAGCCAATGGAAAGTCTAGAACTTTTAAAATCGGGGAAGAAACTTCCCCTTTGTCTGTTGTTCTCTCTGAGCTGCAGGGACACAGAGCAGCAATGCTATAAGCAGGAATGCTGTGTAAGGTTTGAACCCAGGGCCGGCGCTTCCACTAGGCGAACCTAAGCAGTCGCCTAGGGCGGCAGGATTTGGGGGGTGGCATTTTGCCACCCACAGCAGAAATTCAGTGGTGGGGGGTCCTTTCACTCCGGGTCTTCGGTGG